>NC_088696.1:35948568-36259786 GCF_028017835.1 Emys orbicularis
CTTCAAGAGAAAAATCCTCAAAGGATCATTGTCGTCTGTAAAAACCAACTATCTAAGAAGACAGAAAATAAGCTAAAGTTAAACTTATAAAAAAACCCAATATTTTAAAGTATACAAATTCACAGTTAAGATACCCAAACTACCTTCAGGCTGCTCACGTGATGACACCCTAAAGAAATCAGAAGCTCATATTATCTTGTCCATCCATAACAAAGAGTTTCATCTCATCGTACAAATTCTAGAATGCCTTACTCCTCATCATACAGGGGTTCTGCCAGCTTCGGTCTTGACAGTCATAGATAGCCAACAGGAAAAAACATCTGAAGTCTCATGCACTCTCGGCTTCTGCTGATGTTTTCAGAGAGAGACGCAAGCAAGTTGAGCTACTAACTGGCCATTTTCAAGCACAAACGCAGACTTGTGCACAGAGTTACCATAATTGCATACATAAATTGTGTGCACACATTTATGTGCATTTCCAGGCTCCTGATGTCTTGAAAAGAGGCCTATAAAGTAAAATTATTGCAACATTTCCACGGGAGTCTTGTCTGTTTTAACTGCTTTCAAGAGCCCCTTAACTGTATAGAATAATGTTTACTCGGTGGAATAAATGCACAATTTAGGCGGATTATTTAGCATATTATTTCTGACAAGCCGAAAGTGTAGCAGCAACTCCTCCAGAGATGCCAGACTGTGCTCTGCTATGGCTTTCTGTGAGGCTTTTCAGCTTGCACCTCCTGCTAGACTGACGGCTTTGCAGAGCCAGTTCTCCGGTCAGCAGCATTTAGGGGGTTAAGTAGCACATAATCTGCCACTTTGGCACCATTAATTACACCCACTTAAAAACTCAGGGAGTGAATTCAGGACAGGTTTAAATCTCCTGGGGGACTGAGAACATGATCCTGCCATCCAGCCCAGAACAAGTGACTTCAAGTCAACACCATTTCTGATCTGGTGGCCTGTGTGTTTTGAATTGTTAGTCTCAGACCAGTTCCTAGTAGACAGGTGTCTACATCACATTGCCCATCATTACAAATGGCACCAGTTAGTCCCCTTGTGAGCAGTCCCAACAAAGAGGCTGAGGAGAAGATGGGTTTTGGAGATCAACTATCTCCCTCCTAGGTCAGACATCTAGAGATGGCCCCGAGGTTACGGGACTTGGGTGTGGAATTGTGGGGAATGTTTGCAGCCAACCTGCACCTGATCTACAGATAGCTAGGGGACTTCAGTCCCCAGGGCCATGGGGCCAGCACCGTCCAGCTGCACAAAATTCACTTTAAAAAAGATAAATGTGATAAGTAAGCAAAGCAGAATAGGGACTTCGTTCTTGCAAACCCACCTCCCAGACCACCTCCGACATCAATGGGATTTGTAATTTCTTTCACTTCTGAGTGTGCAAGAAGGTAAATAAGGCTCAGCCAGCCTGTGTTTATTCTGGCGGCTGTGACTGTCATGGGAGATTTAAGAACAGCTGCTTAAAACGATTGGTAGTAAATAGAAAATGTGATAAAGATAGACCCCTGTGACCTATTTATCTTACATCTTCCTTGGGGGTTTCTTTGAGTTCACGTTGCCTGGGGAAGTTTGGTATGCTCCTAAATACCTCTCAAGTCTATTTTCTGGCACTTGTCACAGAGCAGAATGAAAGGGAAAATGGCCTCTACATCAGTCACCTAAGAACCCCAGCACCACCTGGCAGGATCAGTCGGTAGTGGAGAGGGGCTACTGCAGAGTGCAAGGCAGGCTCTTGGGACTCAGGCAAGGAATACTGATGTGACTTAGTGCTAAATGTGTCCCAAGTCATCCACAAACACGGGGCTCCAAACTTGTGTGTATGTCAGAGTGTCTGAAATCTGGGGGCCCTCCGAGCACTAGGTTTGCATCAACTGATCCATTCAGTTCTCTTAATCCTCCACTGCCAGTAGACTAGTGTTGCCACGAGACCATGCCAAAGCCTTTGCTTTTACACTGCTGCATCAGCCTGAGTTATCAGTCCATCCCTTTCTATCAGCTTGACAGGAACCTGCCCCAATCCATGCTTAGTACTAGCCAAGGTGTTTCCATCTCAAAACCCTGCCACCACCATTCGCACGGTCATTGGTCCCCCGGTTCGAATTCTCAACAGCGGCGCTACAGACTGGGTTACCATGGAGACTGCCCTTGGAGGTGGTCACTGGAGGTCAAAATAAAAGCACATTGGCAGGGCAGCATGGGAGAAGCTGGCCTACAGCCCAAGGCCAA
Source organism: Emys orbicularis (assembly GCF_028017835.1). Lineage (NCBI taxonomy): Eukaryota > Metazoa > Chordata > Testudines > Emydidae > Emys > Emys orbicularis. The sequence continues at coordinate 35,950,810 of NC_088696.1, forward strand.
TATTATAGTTACTGACCTTAACTGCTCATCTGCTTAGTAATGCAAGGCCATTTGGTCGCTCTTGCCACAGGTGCCCAGGCTGCGTCTTTGCTGGGCCTAGAGAAAGGACTTCAGATTCCAGCGTTAATCAACCCAATCTTCAGCAATAAGACACTACAAATGTTGATAAAAGAGAGATTCCAGCAGCCCTCCGGTCTCCGACAGATGTATCTCTCCCATACACACCTCGGCAGCAACTAGAAAGGGGAGTTGCAAGTCCCGCCCAGTTGGCTGCATGGTCAATATTATGATGCGGGGGGGGGGGGGGAAGGAGGGATGGGACTTTTAAAGGTCCAGATTGTGGCCAACGCCCATGCAGCCTTTCTCCCCCTTGGTCCTTCCACACAAGGGCCCTCCACAAGCTTGCTACCCAACCAAAAGATGAAGCAATGGTCCTCTTCCCCCACCAAACAGCAGAGCTGGCTGGCCTCACAAGGGATTGTGTGCTGTAGGCTCCCACTGGGGCACTGTAGCTCTGACACTTCCACAGCTAAGCCCAACGAGAGCTCGAATAGCCCCATAATGAAACAATGGATAAAAAACAAATCAGCGACCCCCATCCTCAACAACTAGCCATCCCACCAGGGGTTCCTGAGGGCACCTTTTAGCTAGGGCCGGGTAGGACAAGCAAGGGCCCACCTCATATGTGTAGCTCTCCACAGCCAGTAAAGCAGAGAGTATAAAAATATGCCAGGAACTGACACCCAGTATTTGATTTTCAGTATGCTGCACTGCATCCTCTGAAGACGTAGGGTATGTTGGGCTCCTCCTCTGCTATGAGGAAGCTTGCTGCTTGTGGCCATAACAATGGAACCATACTGTATGTGTGCATGAGGACAATCCCCCAGCAAGAATGTTATCCCTATTCTACAGCAGGCCTGTTGTGACAATGCTTCCTGCCCTGCCTCACAGCTCAGTCATTCTGCACCTGGGATTGAATGCCCAACTGCTCAGCTGCCTGGCTTTGAAAGCCTCTCCGAGCAGACATAAAAGCAGCTTAAGATAAAGAGAAAATCAAGTTGATTTCCATGAAAACTACAGCAACTCTCCTGACAATGGGCTAGATCCTAATTTCAGATGTACCAGTGAAAATGCAGTGTAAACATCCTGGTTTCTGGGAGCAGAATCTCATCCAAGAATTCTTAAGGCGCTTCTACTTGATTGTGTATTCAGGGAACCTCCTCTCATCATAGTCTCAGGGTTCATAGGCCTATGCTTCGTGTGTGTGTCTGTGTGCGTGCCTGCTAAACACTATGTTATTCCATCCAAGTATTCTTATTTTTTTGCACTGAAAATAAATACTTCAATGGTGTAAATAAATAAAACATCACTGCCACCTCTCCTATCCCACCTGAGAACCCCATCAATGCCAAATTGGCCTGTACACCTTATCCCCGCTCACTCTTGGCTACCTCTCCGTCTTCTTAGGTATTTATAATGCTCCTATCATAGCACTAATGAGGCACCAATATATGGAAAGAGTGCAATACAATCTCAGGAAGGCTTCTGCTCTCTAGCGCTGCTCTTCAGGAATTCTTAGGGGAGGGTGGTGACCCCTTTTTCTTAGTTTTCAACCTACTTTACCTTCCAGCTTCTTCTGGCCCTTATCTCTAGTAAGTTCTAGATTGTTCTTCGGCCCTGCCATTGTGAGAAATAGGCCTTTGTGGAAAGAGGGTGTAATTTCATGCTCTTAGCAATAACAAATGAGCAAGTGCTATCTTTCCTCATAACCAACAACACATCCATGTGTGAAAGCTGAGCCAACACAGTCAACCGTACAACAACAAACTAGCATGTGCAGCAAGCAATATTACAAGAATAAACCATTCTGCCATATCCCACATTTTAACAGGAGCATCATTCCTGTGACTCGAGATTTTTTTTTTCCTTTGCAGCAAGAGCCAAAGTCTCTTTATTTTGTAGGAAGCTTCGATTAGACATGGCTGATCTTTCCATCAGCTGGTGCTGTTCCACCAAATCTGTAAAACTCTTCCGTGTCTGTAATTACTGCATGGCTTGTGTTTAAATGTACTGTCGCTGATCTGCAGAATTCAACAAAATCCTCATAGCAAAGCGTGAAATATTATTGGACGAAGCAGTGAAGTACACAACAGCAACCATTTTTCAGCCCTTCCAGTCTGCACAAAATAAATCCAATGTGTATGATCTCCATTCAGCTTCCTGGGGTAACTTGAAATTGTATCATCAAATATCATAACATATTTTTATTAACTGCTCTTTTTCTGGGTAATAGATGTCTTCCTTACGACAAATCACCAGTTTTTTACCACCACCACCACCTACAATGTGTGGTGTGAACTGCTGCTTAGGGACTCTATGAAAGCAGCCCTTACTTGGACAAAATACCCAGTTAAAGTCAATGAGGATGAGGAGGATTGCTAAGGACTGCAGCATGGAGGAAGGAAGGAGAGTCTTGTGGTTAAAGCTCTTAATTGGGACTCAGGAGACCTGGGTTTGCTTCTTGGTGCTGCAACAGCCTTCCTGTCATGTCCTCAGGAAAGTCAGTTCTTCCCTCGGTTCCCCATAAATCACGTGAGGATAATATTTCCCTAACTCACCGGGGCGGGGAGAGGTTGTGAAGACAAATTCAATGTTCATGCTGCCTTCAGATATTACAGTGATACAAGTATTGAGACGGGTGAAGGAGAGTTTTACATTAACTGCCCTGGATGCTCCATTCCCTCCACTCCCTCCAATTCTACTGCCATGAGAAGGCCCGGCAAGGACTTTTTATTGGAAACAAAGGAAACCATGGTCTGATGAACCACTGATATTTTCCAGGCCTGACACTGCTTTGTGCTAACTCCATCCTCCCTTTGGAAATAAGCTACTCTCAGCTCAAACTCCTCTCCTGATAGACTATGTAGACAGAGACACTCTTGGCCTAGCCCGCGTAGATGATTGTTGCAAACATAGAATTGAGCGGACGGTGCTATTTAACCATTGGCTCACATGTGGAGCGATTCAGCTCATGGGGCACTTCGTGAGGCATCGCCCCTCCAGGACGCATAGTCACTCCCTGGCCCACGGAAAGAGAGTACAGGCTGCACCATTGCGTATCCCGGTAAAGCCTTCTCCACTTTCCAAGCGTGGATGGATCCCAGAGGCGCATGTGAAAGCTCCTGCACAGCCTCCGTGCAAGGATTGCACTTGTCACTAGCCCTTGCATGGGAAACGCTGGACAGTAAAAGGCAACTTCAGCTCTCCAATCCCTCCCCACCAAATCTCCCACAAACCTGCACTGCCCCCCGCGATCTCAATCTGTCCCATATTGACTAACCCCAGGCTGATTTGATCATTTCCTTTCTCTCTGGGGGGTTTTAAATTGAAGGAACCATTACTCCCCTGAGTCAAGTCATTTGGCTACTTTTTTTGTACAATCGAGTATGCTTGTTGATTTTTGGATTATTAGCAAAATGACAAGGGAAAAGATCGCAATTATCAGAATTGCAGTAGTCGTTGCGATGGCATTTTGTAAGGCATCCCAGCCGGGCATCAGAACTGCCTCATCCTGTAACATCTGTGAGAGGAAATTCTCTAGCAGATAAGTTTCTTTAGGAATGGAGGCCCACCAGAATGACATAGTAAATGATACCTGTCAATCAAAGCCATGCCTACAAGGGGTCAAAGTACTCTTAGGCAGCTACACAGGAACCAGCCTCCTGCAGCACAGACTCAGGAGTCAGGCCAGGCGAAGTGAAGTGGAGGCCAGGGTCAAGTCTTTCAGGTATATTTGAATGGCCACAAAAGGCTAAAGTTGCTCCTTCATCTTCCAGGCCACTCTGCAGTTGATCAACTGGGGGGACAGAAAAACGTGACACAGGCATGGGCATCATTTTCATGAGGTGTCTAACAGAGTTGGGCTGCTCCGGTGATAGTCTGTCATGTGCAGGAACGAATGAGCTGTTTCAGCTAGAATAACAGCAGACCGAGATCTTCACCCACTAAATAGTCAGCCCAAATGTTTTTTGAAGGTATTGAAAAGTTTGGATCATTTTCTTCTCCCCCATTATTTTTATTTGTACATCTCTTCTCACTGCTGGGTTCTGAGCTGGACTGAAACCAAAATGCTGAAATACCACGAGAAGACTCATTGCCAAGTATTTCTGGCCGGTTTGCATGAAATTTCTAGCACAGGTTTGCAGACCCAAGAGATCCAGATGCATTTGGGATAACTGACACATTTCGGTGCATATCAGAGCCTTCTGAGGTTTGCCCATCACTAGTTTGGAGTTATGCCAGCCATGTGATAAGATGTTGGAATAGAACAGAGCTGTGAAATTAACTTATTTCGTCACACACGGTATCTATGATGGACGCACAATGTGAGTAGCAAATGGAAATTCCCGGCCGATAGTTAATTGGTCAGGTTACCTACTGTACAGGGAAAGGAAAGAATTGGACACTTGGTAGCATGGCCCCAATAGCAGCAGTTTGTCTTTCTAAATGACAAGATGAATGACTGCATGAAAAAGGGGCCTATGTCACGCCAGTTTCAGGCAGGCGTAGAAACCCATGTCTGACAATTGTCCTCCCACCAAACCCTAGGATTCCCGTACTTGATTGACACTAGAGCTCAGATCTCCTTAGCTAAAGTTTTCCTTCCCATGCCAGTTAAAGCTAAACCACTCCACTGGATCTGATCTTTTGAAATGGCGTCTCTGCCATGGATGATCTGGTTTTTTTTTTACATGGGCAAGAATTGTTTTGCTTAGGTGTGAAGAAACTAAAGTTGCTACCCAACAGTACCCAAGAGTTTAAAAACAAAAAGCAGAGGTCCCATGTCCTTATTCAGATCCTGGGACCTCTCACCCAGCCAGTGAGGGGCCAAAAGGTTGAACCCAGCAGGACTAGTTACACCTATGATCGCACCTGCTTGCCTTCCAGAGTTGGAGAAGGTTGCCTGGGGACAAAGAAAATGAACTGGAGTAGAGATTTCACTTGGCTAGCTTTGTTGATAGTGAGCTCTGTTGATAGTGAGCCTTTGCTTCATCATCAAGCAGACTGCATTTTCTACAGCAAGATGGGTTTGTTTATTTCTCTCCCGTGTCTGGGTTGAAGGGACTTCTCTTACCGTAATGGCAATGCTATCATGCCATGTGGATGAATCAGCTGCTTCAAGCTCCCATGCCAGACCCTCGTCCTGGAGCATAGAGGAATGCTTTCTACGATTAAGGTTTTGGTTTTATTAATCAAAACAGGCCTTTATTATCTCAGTCCCTGCCAATTTTTTTTATTTTTAAACTTTCTCTGGCAGTGTGGAAGGCCACCAGCTCCAAGGGTTAGCAGGCTTCTAACAGCAGAAATTGAAGCATATGTATGAGAGAGAGAGAATCCTCACACTCCCCCCCCACACACACACACACACACCCCATCTTAAAAAATATGAGACACACTGTGCTGAGCCTCACAGTGCAGAGCTGGTCCTGACTCCGGCTCTGCTGTTTTCCTCTTGAGCTGATCCCAAGACGGGGCGACCTAGTCAGCTTCATCCAGGAAGATTCAAGGGTCTAACGGCTAGAAATCAGCCATTGCCATCTTCCTCCCATTTAGCAAAAGCAGATCAGGTAGAACTGGAGAACAACCTGACATGAAAATGGCGTTGTTAACAAAATGAGGCAGCTCTGCGGTCTATGTGCAGAACCCCTGTGGGAAAAGGAAGTCAGTTGAGTCATTGTCAGTCATCAACCAAAAGCAGGACACAATTCTTCCAGAGTCCAGTTTTGTTCTGTGCCCTGTCGCTTACAAAAGATGAGGACAGTACCAAACTGCGAGTCTCCAGTATGTTTCATCTGGGAGCTCTTAGAGAGCCCCACCCATCATAGAATATCAGGGTTAGAAGGGACCTCAGGAGGTCATCTAGTCCAACCCGCTGCTCAAAGCAGGACCAATCCCCAGACAGATTTTTACCCCAGTTCCCTAAATGGCCCCCTCAAGGATTGAACTCATAACCCTGAGTTTAGCAGGCCAATGCTCAAACCACTGAGCTATCCCTTCCCCCAGCAGCTACTATTACAACTGCTATTTATTATTTGGTAAGTCCAGTCATTGTAGCTGCATCCTGCGGTCAGCAGCTCTGCTCTACACAGTGATTTTTGTCAGCTGGGCTTTACCAGTAACATCACTGGTGATATGCAAACTTTTAAAAAGAATTGCGTCACTGCAGGCTCTCCCCCCTAGGTCTCCCCACTGACGGTTGCTCCCATCCAGTGATGGTTACCTCTTCTCCCTTCAGTCAAGTCACGCTTAGTCCCACCCCTTCCAGGGTAACAGAAAGTCCAACAGAAACAAATGTCTAATCTCTCTATCCAGCCTGCCACCTGTGATTCTGGGCCCAGTGGTCTGTACACCCTTCTCTCAGGGGTTTCACCCCACCTTACCAGTGGCTGGTAGGGGAACCCACACCTAACCTCTGCACTGGGTTCCCTAGGATAGGCAGTCAAGGTTCACTCCCAACGGACCCCTTACTGCCACCTCCTGGGACTTCTTCCTCCCAAACCTTTCCCCTCACCCTGCAAGAGTCCTCTTGTTCCCTACACGTCTCTTCACTCCCTTCTACCGGAGAGTGACCGCAAAGTTTCTCCCAGCAGCCCCCTTCCATTCCAAACATACTCTCTTTGTAGCACCACCCGGCCCATCCTCAACTGGGTGTCGTCAGTAATTAGCCCTGGCCCACTCCAGATGCAACCCAGTGGTTAATTAGCTTCTCCCCACCAAAGGTAGCCAGCCTGTCAAGTGGGGCTGTCACGCTGCCTGTATTTTTGGGTCTGTAAGTGGGCTTTGGGGGCAGGGGACAGCGTTATGATTATCACACTTTGATCACACCAGAATGTGATCTATTCGGCTGCAAAATGGGGATTTATCAGCTGCGGCAGCAGAAGGATGATGAAAGGCAGGTGCTGCAGAGAGAGACTGTATTTAAAAAAAATCAATGTAATTACATGAAAAGAGAAATTGAGGGGGAGCGGAGAGGATGAGTGAAAACAGCAGATTGGTTGTCTAATTTCCATAATGCATTCTCAAAACCTCCTTCCTCTGAGCGGGAATCAGAAGGCACCTCGTTGGTGCTCCTGGCCTTTTATTTTTTAAGCTATGGTCTTTTTTTCCTGTCCGTTATGAGAACTCATTGTTAGATAAGTGAAGAACAATATTCAAGTTCCTCTAGAATTAAAGGGTGAAATGGGATGGGAGCATGTATGGGTGTGGTTCCCATGCTCAGGAATGGATTTCTAAAGGGGCATAAGGTGATTGTGTGCATAGGTTTCCAGGGTTTCATATGTGATGATTAATTAAGGGGCATGTTATGCTATGGTTGTGTGTGTTTGATGACTGACTGCAGATACGGTATTATATGGCTGGGTCAGGATTCATATGAATGATAGCATGTGTTTCCTGTGCTCCAGACTGATTGGAAGAGAATATAGTAGCATGTGTATGGTTTTTCCTGTTCTCCAGAATGATTATTGGGGAAAGGTGTGACAGATATGGTAAAGGGTGTGTGTCTTAGGCTACATCTACACTACAGGGGGGGGTCGATTTAAGATACGCAAATTCAGCTACGCGAATAGCGTAGCTGAATTCGACGTATCGCAGCCGACTTACCCCGCTGTGAGGACGGCGGCAAAATCGACCTCCGCGGCTTCCCGTCGACGGCTCTTACTCCCACCTTCGCTGGTGGAGTAAGAGCGTCGATTCGGGGATCGATTGTCGCGTCCTGATGGGACGCGATAAATCGATCCCCGAGAGGTCGATTTCTACCCGCCGATTCAGGCGGGTAGTGTAGACCAGGCCTGAGAGAGAGCTGGGGAGAGGGAGAGAAGGGGAGGAGATGCTGTAGTATCATAGTATGTGTCTGCCTGATATCAGGCCATCCCAAATAACTGTATTGAGTTGTTTCATGCCTGCTAGAGGCATTACGCACAGTCGGTGTTTTGGTGCGACGGTTGTTTTTTGTTTCTCTGGAAGATATCACTGTGCTTTGTGCAGAGCAGCTACCAATGCTCTTTCAGTCAAGCGCCTTTTGTTTATTGCTTAATTTCAGGGATACCAAATAAGGACTATTGTTAATGACACACCAGGGTATTTGTCCATTGATCAAAGAAAACAAGAAGTTCGTATCCAGGCTTGAATCATGTGAAAAAAATTGATACAATGATCACTATTAAAAAGTCAACCTTTTCCATTAGTTATCACACAGTAATCACTGAGATAATCACAGATGAACTCTCTACTTAAAATAAAAAATAGCTGTAGTAACTGTTAGCTAACACTGATGGGTTTTTTTTTTAATGCCTGCAAATTTGGCTACTGGGTACAGTACATACAGCCCTTTGGTCATAGAGAACATACAAATCTTAATCCACATGTGGGCTGCTAAAAGATCACTTTAGAGATCCCACTCCATTTTCATTAATGTCAGCAGTTGCAAGTATGAATTCCTATGAGCTGTACTGAAAAATGTTCCTCCTTGACAATAGACCCAACCGATTTTGGAGCCAGGTGCCTGTGCTATATGTTGACCCAAGGTAGCTATTGATTGGGGCTTTAACGAAGTCACTTAAACTCAGGAAGAAATCTGCCCCCTACCCCATGGTCTAGTATCACCCAATTTAATGCATTGGGGAGGTTTTAAGTATTCCTATGATGCATCCAACATTGGCCGTTGCAAGACAGGATGCCATTGGTCTGTTTCTTATGGTAATTCCTATACGGCAAAATCATCATTACCTATAGTATTGGTGGACTGGTATTACGTGCTGTTGCAGAAAGTTAAAGAAGTGACAAGAGGCTTTACCGGTGTTCTCCACAGAGTGCTTCTGGTAATCCAGATTATTCTAAGCATTACTGTGTAAAGACATCCAAGACTGACCACTCTTTACCTTTTCGCATCAGCTGTTCAACCTGTTTCTCTGACTGTACCTCAGGAAATTATGTTCTTTGTGGACTTTACTTTTAGCAGCATAATATATTTGGGTTTTGCCTCCTAAAGCCTCATAAACTGCATGACTCAGGAATCAGCAATCTGCTGCCAGACAAAGCCTTTAAGATAGAAGATGCATTCAGTAAATGAGCCATTCAACTCAAGAGTATAAATGCCAGAGGCTTACTCCTGTATCCTAAAACTCTATCCTTTCTGCAGCTTTTTGGTTAATTCCTGCATGCCCAGAGCAATGCAGCCTGCAAACAAGCTCTGGTTTGCCCCTTACGATGTGGTTGCACTCCAGTTTACAATACCCTGGTGCCCAAGTTAAGCAAAACAGGCCCAATTTCCAATGCCATTATGACGTAGAGTCATATGGTCACCGCACATCCGCCAAAGCGTCATTAAATGGATGTTGGCATTCTATGGGGTTGTGTTATCAAGACTATTGGCTGTGACAACTATCTACTGCAATAGTTTGGCCTTTGGGTTACAGTTCTTAGTGTTTCTCAGGATCACTGTACACTGGCTGAACTTCATACTGATTTCTCCCCATCCTCACTACAGTGGAACTTGACTCCCTGTTTCTCAGCAGGGCTTCTTACCATAGAAGCATTAACAATGTAAGTTCCATAGGAAGGGAAGATTTCGCCTCCATTTGCCGTATATAGCACCTACAGTGCACCGCCGTCCCATCACAATAGCATTCAATAAGTGTGTGTGTGTCACATAACACAATAATGACCCTTGTGGCAGGCCTTTATTACTGTGTGTAATTAGGATCTGCTATTCTTTGAAGCTTTAAAGACCTCAGGCAGTGGGGAACTGAACTAAGCTAAAAATGCTAAAACAGGCCATCCAACGGAGACCGCTTCCCATTCCTACAGCTCTATATTAGTGTGACACCCGTGTGCTCCTGCCACGAAGCGTGATAAGATTGAAATGCAATGTTTTGTCAATGCCCAATGCACTCAGTTCAATTGCAAGTTCAATTGCAAGGATTCTGCTCCAGATGCAGGAAATTCCAAGCCCCAGCAGCCAACAGAGCCACCAATATTGTATAAAGAATGGGGTTGAAAATCAATACTGAAAATATTGTGCCTTCATATCAAGTGAGGGTCCCCCCTCATCAGGAATAACAGAAATACACAGGGAGCAGAGACAGGGAATGAAAATAAGTTAAGACATATGAGGAATGCTTGAAAAGATTGGGCTTTAATTTAGAGACGAGACAAATAGGAGAAGACTTGCAAGAGGTATACAAAAGAATGAATGGTGTAGAGAAGGTATGTCAGGCACATTTATTAAACTTCTCCCTACACAACGAGAGGGAATGGTAAGACATTCAAAAGTGATTAAAGGGCATACCACTTACACAATGCAAAATTGGTTTGTGGCACTCACTGCCACAAGACAGCGAGCCCAAGGGCTTAGTAAGACAAACAAAAAGGATGTGAATGCATAATGAGAACACACACAGGTACAGTGGATGAGAATTTTTAAAAGCTAGGGCTATAAGCTTTGATGGTTCAGGGCATAAGCTAACCATTAATTTATGGAGATTGGGAGGAACTTCCCCTATGTGAGAGGCATAATTATCCACTGTGCGGGCAGACTGGAAGTTCTTCTTGAAGCTACTGCTACTGGACATTGTCCAAGACAGGACAGGGGACTAGATGGACCATGGCTCTATTCTTTTATGTCAATTCCTATGTCGCTACGCCCTCTACAGGGTGGCTGGCTATCTGACTTCCTGGCAATTTGCAGCATGCTGAGGCTGCAATTTGTGGGCTGGATCTCTGCATATTCCTTTTCTTAGGCCTGGTCTACACTTACCCCCCAAGTCGAAGTAAGGTACGCAAATTCAGCTACGTGAATAACGTAGCTGAATTCGACATACCTTACTTCGAATTTACCGTGGTCCACACGCGGCAGGCAGGCTCCCCCGTCGACTTCGCGGTACTCCTCTCGCCGAGCTGGAGTACCGCAGTCGACGGGGATCACTTCCTGGTTCGATTTATCGCGTCCACACCAGACGCGATAAATCGAACTCGGAACTTCGATCCGCAGCCGTCGAACTACCGGGTAAGTGTAGACTAGCCCTTAGCCTGTTCTTTTAATATCGTTTCTTTTTTCACTTCCTGGATTTGGAGAGTAATCCCCCAGGGGAAAGAACAAATTGTAATAACTATCAGGAAACATGCTAAGGTGAAGAGAACTGAGCAGTTTGCAAGAAACAAAGATGAATGCATGCAAATGAGTCTCCAGTGTGCAGCTCAGAACAAAATATCCAGGGAGATGTCCCTCATCCCCACTCTTACACCCCTACTTTCTATAGCTTTTTTTCATGAGGGCATAGACCTCCAAGTGTATATGAGCAACTTAATTTACTGCAAAGCTGGCTATGTATGGAGACGCTAATGTAGAGAAATGCACTTCTTCAGACAGCCATCTCTTAAATAATACAAGCCGACAACCAGTTGTGAAGAGAACATGAGTGATTATGTCTGCAGCCATCCGAGCGAGGAATCTTATTACAAGGATGTGCTGATACAGCCCCCATTCATACATCCAGGGCCCATCACAAGTCTATTAAGGGAGCATCTATCACAAAAGCATTATGTTTTTTAAATGCTTGACAAAGGGCACAGTAGAAATAATTCTACTTAGACCTTGCAATTTCCTTGGGTGACGTAATTCTTGTGATTCTTCACTGAAAATGAAGAATGAAAACATTCAGTGGCAAACATATAAGATGACAAGAGCAGGCTTAGCAACGGGTTTGTTTTTCAGTTTGGAGGATGGCTTTTTTTCCCCAGTGTAGTGGAATCTACCGTAAGAGTAGGGAACTGAATGGAGCCCAAGGTCTTTCCGTTCAAGAGCCCTCTGGTCAAAAAGAAAATCAGGACACAAATAAAAATTAGATGGTAGGTTTTATCCTGTTCTCCCATCTGTTGCACATCACAAAACCACCGCACAATCAGACACCACTTGTCATAACTATAAAGGGAAGGGTAACAGCTCTCCTGTGGACAGTACTAAAAATCCCTCCTAGCCAGAGACTCCAAATCCTTTTACCTGTAAAGGGTTAAGAAGCTCGGGTAACCTGGCTGACACCTGACCCCAAGGACAAATAAGGGGACAAGATACTTTCAAATCTTGGGGGGGGAAAGGCTTTTGTGTGTGTCCTTTGTTTAAGGGGTTGTTCGCTCTTGGGACTGAGAGGGACCAGACATCAATCCAGGTTCTCCCCATCTTTCTAAACAAGTCTCTCTTATTTCAAAATTGTAAGTAAAAGCCAGGCAAGGCGTGTAGGGGCCTGCATGAAAACTTCTAAGCTTATCTACCAGCTTAGCTCTGGTCCGCTGCCACCATCTCAAGAATTCCCTCCCTGGGAAGCCTTGAGAAACCTTTCACCAATTCCCTGGTGAATACAGATCCAAACTCCTTGGATCTTAAACAAGGAGAAATTGACCCTTCCCCCCCTCCTTCCTTTCACCAACTCCTGGTGAATACAGATCCAAACCCCCTTTGGATCTTAAAACAAGGAGAAATCAATCAGGTTCTTAAAAAGAAGGCTTTTAATTAAAGAAAAAGGTAAAAATCATCTCTGTAAAATCAGTATGGAAAATAACTTTACAGGGTAATCAAACTTAAAGAGCTCAGAGGAACCCCCTCTGTCTTAGGTTCAAAGTATAGCAAACAAGATAAGCACTCTAGTAAAAGGTACATTTACAAGTTGAGAAAACAAAGTAAATCTAAGACGCCTTGCCTGGCTTTTACTTACAATTTTGAAATAAGAGAGACTTGTTTAGAAAGATGGGGAGAACCTGGATTGATGTCTGGTCCCTCTCAGTCCCAAGAGCGAACAACCCCTTAAACAAAGGACACACACAAAAGCCTTTCCCCCCCCAAGATTTGAAAGTATCTTGTCCCCTTATTGGTCCTTGGGGTCAGGTGTCAGCCAGGTTACCCGAGCTTCTTAACCCTTTACAGGTAAAAGGATTTGGAGTCTCTGGCTAGGAGGGATTTTTAGTACTGTCCACAGGAGAGCTGTTACCCTTCCCTTTATAGTTATGACACCACTTCAGCATGATTTACACGCACCCACGAATTCATCTTGGCTCAAATTTTCAAAGGTGCAGAAGGGAGTTACATGGCCAAATCCCATCAAATTTCAATGGGCATTGGGTGCCTAATTCCCTTAGGCTCTTTGAAAATCCCAGCCCTTATCTATTTATCTAGGTACTTATATGGCCACCATCACCAGAGTCTGAACACTTTCCAGTTATTTAGAAACTGACAAAGTAAAATGCTGTCCCAACTGAAGTCAATGGGGATTTCAGTGGGGCCAGGCTTTCAGCCCTAATCTCTTTTTCCCTTCCCTGTAGAAGAAATAGCTGGCTCTGCAGTTTTCTTTGTTTATTGGTGTGAAGAGAGGCCCACGGCTGGAAGAGAGGTGTTTCAGGTTCAGTTACGAGTGCATGAGTAGAGTTGCGTGGTAGCTCAGTATTGCAATACCAGGGAGTGTTGCAAATATGGCTTCAGGTACTTTTGCACAGCCTTATGAGGTGCCTACAGCTGGACCAGCAGGATGTGCTGCAGGTCAGGGGTTGAAGTGTATTAGGTTATATGAGAACCCAGAATTAACCAGCCAAAGATGTTACAGGTCAGACTTGAAGTGCGGCAGCATTGCTGCGTGGGGAAGCTCACGTACTATCACATCAGTGCTATGAGTCCTCCTCTTCCATGAGCACCAAACCCACTCACAAAATCTTCAATGTACAACAAGGTACATTTAGCACAAATTGCGGGAGACCCTCAAACCAGACTCTGTGTGCATCCAAATGTGGAGGGCTCAGACTTGAACTTTCTTCCACCCAGCAGTAAATTCATATTCATTCTGGGTGACATGATCCTTTCCTTACACAACCTTGCACCATTTCTCTTCCCATCTTGGGCATTTTCTGCTAATTCCACTGGGGCCCTTTCTTCATCCATACACGTAACCCACATCAACTTCAACAGGAGTTACGGTGTGTGCAACCTGACAATGGAAAAGATCTCACCGCATGGTACAGCTGAGTGCTGAAAACACTTATTACATTTTCATCTAAACTAAATTCACCTTATTTCTATGTGCTACATTTGATCAGGCTGAATTATTTTAAACCTTACAACCTACGTTTGGGTGAGTAAATGGATCATGGGTATAGGCAGCTCAGGAAACCAATGATCGATGGATATTTTCACCTGAATGAAAGGGATGTTGATTTAATACAAAAAAATGGAACCTGTATGCCTCAGGTTTGAGTGTTAAGCCAGGCTATACGATGAAGGCTTGTAATGCCCGGGAATCAGGAGGGTCAAAGGGAAGTCCCGATCAGTGGTCAGAGTTCACGCAAGGGGTCCAATCCCCAGGAGATCCAATCCAAGGGGAAGGTACAGCAAGGCGGGGTCAGGGAGGGTGGCGGGCCCAGGTCAAACGAGGTGACAAGCCAGTAAGGCAGGGTCAGGTGGGTCTGAGTAGCAATGAGCAGGCAATGGCTCATTGCTCAGACAAAGCCAGAAGGGAAGCAGGACGTGCATCTATAGTCACCAGCCAATCAGGGTCAAGACCATGTGGCCAGCCAGGAAGCAGGTTGTGGAGCCCTGGAAGATGGCCCACCCAGGGACTCTCGTGTGTTGGTGTGGCACGATGGCCAAGGCTACTTCCCAAACACCCAGTAGGCCTGGGTTTGAGACAAGGGTGACAAACATTCCTAGATTTTAAGCCCAGAATTGGGTACAATTTTCTAAAGCACTGTGATGGGGTGGACTAGGCCCAAAGACCTGGAGGCCTCAGGGTTCTGCCACAGCCATCCCAGGGAAGGAGCAGTGGAGAGGTCCTCCAAGCAGGCTAGAGTGGCTGCAGGGGAAGCAGCCAATCAGGGCCTGGGAGGGCCATATAAAAGGAGTTGCAGAGCAGCGCAGTAGTTAGTTGCTGCTTGGAGCAGGAGGAGAAAGGACTGTAGGCTTGGCTGCCTGGAAGAGCAGCAGGGCCACAGAGTTTGCTAGCAGGAACCGGGGGAGCATTGAGGGAGCACCTGGCTGGTTGCTCGGACTGAGCCTGGGGAGGGCTGCAGGAAGATAGTGTCTCCAGGGAGGAAGCCCTGGGGATACAGCCCCATACCAGTGCTGGACTACTTAAAGACGAAAGTCCATGGAGGGCTAGAGAGAGACACTAACCAAGGGGTACAGAGATAGGCCCTGGTGGACCATATATCCCAGAAGGGGGTTGTGCTGATTAACATGCAGACAGTGGGACTCGGCCAGAGCACTGTGTGTCTGACAAACTCGCCTGACAACCATCGAAAGGGGTCGCCAGAACTAAAGAACACAGACACGTCCAACCAGAAGGGGGCACTTGAGAGGTGGGTGCCAACCCAGTTACAAGCACCTCAATGACTTAGGATCCTAAATCCAATTGTCAAAAGTGGGCTCATAAATGACTTGGGCGCTTTTCAGAATTGTACCCTTGACGATCATCTCGTCTGACCACCTTCATTATTTTTGCTCTGCTTACACCACCACCGTGTATTCTGTTTGGGTTTTATTTTACTTATGGCTTAAGGATTAGAGCAAGACACTTGGGCTCTGAAGACCTAGATTCAATGTCAATCTCTGCCACTGCCCCCACTATGCAACCTTGGCCAAGTTACTTAGGGCCTGATCCAAAGCCCATTGACATTAATAGGAGTTTTTTCACTGATTTCAATGGGCTTTGATTCAGGCCCCACTGTGCCTAGGTTTCAATGGGGATAACTACTAGAGCTGGTCCAAAAAAAAAATATCCATCAAGTTTTTTCAACTAGCCCAAATAATAAAGTGGACACGATAAAAATCTTTCCAACTGCTGATTGCAAGTAATTTCCACTACCACAGTATTTGCATTGCTACCTATGGTAGATAAAGGGAATACCACCAATACCTCAGGAACGATGGGTAGGCAAAAATGTGAAATTGTAAAAAGTTTAATGGCAACCACTGTACCTATCTCCTTACCTCAAAGAGAACATTTTGCAGACGTTGAGCTGGTTCCTAAATGAAATAACTCTGCAAGGCCAATTCAGAGTCAGTAACTTCTCCCTCAGAAAAGCCAATCGATTTGCTTCCAGCTTTCTTATTTCTAGGCAGTGTTGCACACAATTCTTTTTCACTAGATGAACATATGTCGGGCTCAGTCCTGTAAGCTTGTGCCCAATTTGAAGCACATGAGTAGCTTCATTGATTTTAAATGGATTACTCAGGTGGTTTGCATGCACTTAAGTGCTTTGCTGGTGGATTGGACCCGGGTTGTGCAGCCCCTAGCAGGATCCAGCACTTAGTGAATGGCATTTATACACATGCCGTGTAAAATGAAGCCACCGGCAGTGACATGAGACAAAATTTTCAAACTTTGGTGTTGAAATTAAGCACCCAAATAAAAGGTATTTGAAAATATGGCATTTAATTCCCTGGTCTAAGTCTTAGGCTTCTGTATATGCTCTTTGTGCCTTTCTTTTCTTTTCCCACTTTCCCCCATCATTATATCGTTATTATTTATATTACAGGAGTACGCACAATGGGCTAGGGGCTGTAAAGATACAGGAGAGGACATTTGCAAAGAGCTTACAATTTGAAAAAAAAATTAGTATTATAAGAAAATACAACAGTATTCTACAGTAATGGACCAAAACACTGCAATGTATGAGAGCTTTACTATAGTCTTCTGCACCATCATTTGAAAATGCTGTGGAGTTTTAGAAAAAGCTATTTGGAAACTCTTTAGAGCATTTTTGTTGTGCGTGTGGAGTGCCAAGCAGAGTGAGATCCTGATCACCACTAGATGCTACTGCAGTACAAATAGAAAATAACAAAAATACTTATTTCACAGATTGGAATCCCTTTATCAAGAATCATATCAAGCAGAACCTGATCATTTCATTTCCTGCTTCTGGGTTAGTGTGAGATCTACTACTTGAGACAGTGGGTTTGGTCTTTTTTCAAGAGAGGATTTTTTTCCTTAACCAAAGTACAAACAGCACAGAAAAATGAGATTGACAACAATTAATAGGTGTTTCTTACTCTCCAGTGATTTTTTTCCTTTTACAGCTACCTAGACAGCTTAGATCGAATCGGAGCTCCAGACTACCAGCCAACAGAGCAGGATATACTTCGAACCAGGGTCAAAACAACCGGCATTGTAGAAACCCATTTCACATTCAAAAACCTCCACTTCAGGTAAGTCTGATGTGAATCCACTGTTGTATTTTCAGGCAGTGCAAATATCAGCATTGTATGACTGCAACCGTATTACCTTGGCCAAAAGCTCTCCCACAGTATGCTTGTCTGACTAGCTGCTATCCTCCACCCCAGAGGTGGCTGCATTTCTGTGGGTACTAGCATATGGTATGTAAAATGGTTTGTAACTGAGGCAGAGTACACTCAGTGCACACATACCCACTCATGGCTGGTTTAGAAAAAAATTCCCTGATGAGCAGGTTGTTCTACATTTGCCCATTATGGGGTTCCTTGCCTTTTCCTCTGAACCCTCTGGTACTTGCCTGTGTTGGAGACGTGACACAAGAATAAACAGACTCTGCTCCAGTCCGGAATGGCATATGGTAAAAACATTCGGCCATTTGTTGTCTACATGGGATAGTCACGCTGATGCTCCTGGAGTTTGCCAGTAATTCTACTCTCGAGTGCAGGGCAGACGGAGGTTTCTCACACACACACACACACACACACACACACACACACACACACACACACACACAAAACAAGACTGGGAGTTCGGCCTCTTAAACCCACAGATCACTTAAGATACATGCAGATTGCTAGGGCTCTCTGGAAAGCAAGAGCTGTCCTCAGAGAGGCCCCTTGCCCATGCACTGCCAACAAATCCCACACAGCATCCAAGCCCCTGGACAATCTTTAGGAGCTTATGCTGTCATGGGTTCCCCTAACTACTACTGCCCGCAGAACTCCTCTTTGGGGAGAGAGGGGTTCCAAACCTCAGAGAAGGAAGAAGTGAGAGTCGCTGCAGACTCTGTTGCCCTGTGCTAGGAGCCCTCCAGGGATGAGTACTTAGAAATACAAAAGGGATTACTAATATTTTCCCTTTGTTAATAAAGAATAAATGAAGAGACGTCCCTATTTCATGCACAGGCTGTTCGATGTGGGAGGTCAGAGGTCAGAACGTAAGAAATGGATCCACTGCTTTGAGGACGTCACAGCGATCATTTTTTGTGTCGCGCTGAGTGGTTACGATCAGGTGCTCCATGAAGACGAAACCACGGTGAGTGCTTACGGGGCGACGCAGGCCCCGACACTTCATCGCTGGCCTATTGCATAGCCTGCCGTTGCTCAGTGATCAACTCACACTCTTATTGGCTTGTACCAAATCAATGGACTTGTTAATCACACGTCTTCCCTTGATTCTGAAATGGTGTGCAGATCCTTTCTTCCCCCAACCCTTGGAAATTAAGTCTTCCATTGCCCAGGGTGGAGTTAACCCAGGTAACAGTTTCTTGCTCTGATTAAGTTATAATGTTTTCTTTTCTCTCAAGTTGATCAGTGCAAAATGCCATGGGACATACATAAAGAGGATCCTGAACCCAGAGAGTAGAGTGATAAGCAGTGAATAGGTGCTTTTGAAAACAAACTTAAGGAAATCAATAAGCAGCACTTGGAACATCCAGATACACAAAGGTGTAGCAACACCACAAATTCCTCAGGTGGATTCAAGCTATCAGGGTAACCTGCTTCTAAATGCAAAAGAAATTCATTTTCCCGAGTGAAACGGGAACTGTTCAACTCTGGTGGAATTTGTTTTATGGGGGATGGGATTATCTCCTATAACTTCCCACTGTGATACTAGGCCTGAAAAACTGCATGGAAATTGAAAATAAGAGAAATCGGGATATACTAGCTGCCGGATGATTGTGTGGCATTCCCATTAATCTGAGTGTGTTCGATGTATGGGCATATAAAGGGTGAGAGAATAGTCACTAGCACTTTTCACCAGCTATACGGCATGCAGTAAGAAAGATACCTGTGCATTTGGGAAGATGGAATGTCAATAACAGAAAAGGCAAGAAGTTGTAGGAGTAACCAGGTTTTGTCTTGCCCAGCATTGAAGAACCAAAAGTCAGAGCTTCCTAAATGCTTTGTGCATGCCCAATGTGCAACAATGCAATGGAGACGCTATTGTCACCAGTTTCTGTAGGCAGCGCTAACATTTATTCCCTTTTTCCTGTTTGTAAAGGATCAGAAGTTAGAATGGATAACACGGTGGGGAAGGACTTGAAAAGAGTTCGTAATTTGCAGTCAATAATGTATTCACGAAGAGACTTTTTGGGCACTGATATTTTACATCTTCTAGGTCAGATTCATGAACTCTGGTGAAGAGGTCACCTGCTTGTTGAAATCCTGCATTGTATGAGTTTAGGTTACATTGACACCAGAATTTAGTCTATTAACATCCTCATATCTGCATCCCCCTAGATCTGCAGATTCGGATTGAGATTCCGAATCACCCTACTGCACCACACTCCTCCGGAAAACATTTAGGATGCACATTTATAATATCTGTATTAACTAAGAACCCTTCCTATACATGTGTTTTCCGCTTCCTATGTATCTATCCCAGTATCACAGCTATTGGCTAGAATTTTCAAGGGTCTAAGGGAGTTAGGTGAAAGTCAATGGGAATTGGGCATCTAATTCTCTTAAAGCTCTTTGAAAATCCTGCCCATCAACTCTGTGGTCAATTTTCTGTAATAACATTAGTGTCAGCTGCTATGTAGATCTAAAATAGTAGGGTACAGCAACTCTGTTCTGTGTGTGTTTGTGAACCACATGTCTCCATAGCTCCCAAGAGACACTCACCCACTGAGAAGGTGATGCCCCTTCTGGAATGGGAAATCTGCCAGTCACACGATGTGGAGGAGCATATGCAGGTTAGGAAGGACTCAATTAGCAAAAATGCCTAGGGTCTGAGGTACAGAGGTGCCGATTACCTCCAGTTGTCAGATGTCAGTTGAAGTTGTGGATGCTCAGGACTTCTGTAAATCAGGTCCATGTTGTCTCTTGTTAGGCACCAAAAAACTGAAGCTCCTGAAATTAGTGACCACTTTTAGTGCTTTGGCCTTAACCTTGGTTTACTGTCTATAAAATGGGGATAACATTGATTTACAGGAGTGTTGTGAGGGTATATTACTTAATGTTTGTTGCTCCCCACACCATCCATACTTACAGACACATCAATGACCTCTCTAACAGAGAACAGAAATACAATGATGATTCTCAATGGGAGCCTTACTAGTGTTGTATTAGGTCTTTAATTCAGACTATATTTTCTGAACCCCCAATGTAGGCAGGAACAGCAGCTTCTGTAATCCCAGTTGCACCACACTCTCTTTGTTAAGAATATTAGTTTGGGATTAATTTGAGGTGCTGTTCTGGGATTTTTTTCTATGTAAATTTCATTTCACAATTCACTCCGTGGTACTCTGGGCAACAGGAAAAAAGACACAGATTCTGATCGTTTGACGGGACAGTTGTCAGTGCACATTAAAGAGACAAGGTGGGTGAGGTAACATCTTTTACTGACCCAGCATCTGCTGGTGAAAGAGACAGGCTTTCGAGCTTCTACACAACTCTTCTTCGGGTCTTGGCAATCCTGCAAACAAACTACAACAACACTGCAAACAAAGGGCAAATTAAATGCAGATGACGCTCTTGTTTAGCCTAAATAAACAACTCCTGTTGAGTTCAAACACAAATAGTGAAATAAGAAAATAACAAAGTCAGTATCCTCGGCCCTGCTACTTCCCTAACTCAGATCTCCTATGCAAGTGGTGTGCTGAAAATACAGCAGCATCTGCTGACAGATGGGCCTCAGTCAATTTCACCCCTACCATTCTGTCAGGAACAATTTCACCTACAGCTTTAGTCACCACAATCTCCTTCCTTAAAGTATAGTTCAGCGTTAAAACTAACTGTGTAAATGGCATCGCCTAGGTCAGGTGATTTAGCCCCTGTGTGCATCAGTCACATCATCTGCCTTTACTGACAAAAATGAGCTTTTACTATTTCATGCTGGTTAGCACAAGGACAACACAGTTAAGAAAGTAAACTGGATTGTGTTCTTCCTTGCACATCATCTATAGAAACCCCGTCACTTAAACCTGTGCAAAACCATTGAAGGCACTGAGATTGCACAGATGTCACTAAGGGCAAAATCTTTATTACTGGTGATGATACATGAGAAAGAACCCAGCTCGTGTGTGAGGTCTTAAAACACGTTAGCAAAGATGGCACTTGGAAAAAATATTTTTTCCTTGTAAGCCGAGCATATCATTGACAATAATCATGAGAACTCACCATGCCATTTTATACTTTTCTGAATAAAACTGTACTTTATGTGGACAAAATTATAGTTACAATACAAGCAGTCTCTAATGAAGATCCTAGATTTCTCTCACTGGGCTCAAATTGGCAACCAGGCGTTTAAAGCAGCAGCCCCTTAAGGTCGCTCTGTCAGTGAGCTAGACATTCCAGGCAGCTTCCAGTTTCAGGCCAATCCTATCAGATGAAGAAGACTGAACCCAAGAAGTTTGTAGTGGCCATCTCACTGGAGAGCCAGCCCTTAAGCAACAAGTTCATTGTGGAACCTTGTCAAATAGGAATGGGCAAATGAGTGCAGATAAAATAAGAACTGATCCGAACCTTCCCCTCAAAGTGAAACCTTGCTTGAAGTTCAGAAAAGTTGATCATTTTTAATATACTTGTCATGACCCTTGTTTTAAAACTACGCCACTCTTCTCTGTTATCACAGCACCTAGCATGCGCTGTGGTATTTGAGACCACTGCTTTATAGTACTGTCCTAATTTTCGGTAAGGGACGCCTCTCCACTTCTGTCAAGTATCAGAGGGGTAGCCGTGTTAGTCTGAATCTGTAAAAAGCAACAGAGGGTCCTGTGGCACCTTTAAGACTAACAGAAGTATTGGGAGCATAAGCTTTCGTGGGTAAGAACCTCACTTCTTCAGATGCAAGACCCTTGCATCTGAAGAAGTGAGGTTCTTACCCACGAAAGCTTATGCTCCCAATACTTCTGTTAGTCTTAAAGGTGCCACAGGACCCTCTGTTGCTCTCCACTTCTGTATTTTCAGGCAGGAACAGTAAGAAATACATGAAAACCAGAAGAAAGGCTAGTCCTTCTGCATGTCCAGCTCAGCCTGAACTAATAATCTCATGAGAAGGTTTCTTCTCATGAGATTTCTAGACCTACATTCAAGTACCAATCCAAGCTTTGCATATGTAGCCAATCTGAACTTCCTGAATTCAGCCAGGCACTGCTCCACTGTCAGCACATCCAAAGCCTTCCTCGTATGATGGTCCAACCCATGACCTGACTGTGCAAGGCACTCCAGAGCAGAAGGATGAAATGTAGGAGTAGACATCCAGAATGCTGTGGAATTCCATTGGTTTCATACATACACCATAGGTAGAGACAGCAAAGCAAAATGAAATGTTATGCCAAGTTTTCCCCTAAAGCCTCCCATACACAGTTCACAAAAGCTTTCCTCCAAATGGTAAGATGGGTCTCACACAGTGGCCTACAGTGGGCAATATACATCTACTTAGTCCCTCACTAGGGCTGCGAGTTGCTACCACAGTACTGAATAAACAATACAAAGATGGCAATACTCAGTTGCTAAGGGACTGAGCAGCTCAGTGGACATCCTTGCCTAGTCAGGCTCTCACTGTGGTAGGTCAATGACTTTTTTAGTCTTCACAAGACAATGAAATGAAAAAAACCCCAAGGCCTTATCCAAATCCCAGGTAACGGGTAGGGGAAAAACCCACTAGCAACATTCATATACAACACTGGAATGGACCATAGCAGGTGGGGATTTTTATTGCTCCCTATGACACTTTTTAAGACAATGGTGGCATGGGATCTACCATGTGAACCTATAATATCCTCTTCAGTTCCCCCTTGTACATGCTAGAGGGGAAAAGGCAGATGCGCGTGGTACACTTTGCTGCCTCTGGAATTAAACTGTTGTTTAGTTCCTCTGTATCTAGCTGGTATATGAAGATACCGTTGGTGCCCTGGTTGCTGAATGTGTAACATGCTCACCACTTGGTGCTGTTGACCTTAGCTGTGCATTAGGGTTGGACCTATAGAAACTGGCACTCACGGAATGATATGGTCAATGTGCTCTCCTGGCTATAAATGTGCAAATTGCACCAGTCATCCATTTGCTTAGAAGCAAAGAGCAAGTTTCAAGGATCTTTGGCATCTGTAGAAAATCTAACTAGAAGCTATACAGTGGGGAGCAGAAGAGAAGTACTGATGCACAGTAGTCCGGATCAGGACAGTGGCAAGATCAGAGAAGCAATCACCTCTTCTTTGCCCCCAGAGCAGAAAATAAGAAATATCACCTGCTGCATTTGAGAACCGCTGGCAGGAAACAAGGTGGGAGAGGCTAGAAGACTGTCTTTCCTTCCTGCTCCACCAAAATGACAAAGCAAATGCATCTAGAAGTAGGCACAATGTGGTAAAGAGGTGGAAATATTAAGAGGAGTCAGACAGCGGGAAATGTCATGGTTCCCCAGCCCTTAACTTATGTGAGAACGACCGTATTTGCCCCAATCGTTACAAGAGAAGCAGAGTTGAGACAGTGGGTGGAAAGGGAAAGCTCAGGAGAATAGTGGCAATACTGAGCCAGAAAACAGATCTTAGATATTGTCGGGAGAAGGCTGTCCCAAACCCAGAGGAGACAATAGACTAGCTTCATTCACTCTGGGGACTCCAGGAGAAATGTCCAATCCTGGCACTGGAATTTGTAGGATATAAAGGAATGTTTATTGCAAGTACTGTGTTCTACTGGGGTTTGCCATTTAATTGTTTCTGCTGTATGTACGTAATGGTGAAGACTCAATGACATCAATTACTTACTCAAGGAAAGCGTGCCATTTCCCTGCACATTTTGATGTAAATTTAAAGGGGAAAAATCATCATGGGATTTTTGAACACTCTGGCTACAGTGGGAATATGACAGCACTAGCGAAAAAGTCCACCTGATGAGAAGGCCTCTGCTCTGTTTAGAAACCAAGATTTCTGTGTTCACCATATATTACCTGATGTGCTTTGACTGCAGTACTGTATAAATGCCCCTGTTTTAACCTGTTCTGATTGGTCTTTAATTATGAGACGATGAACAGAAGGGTAAGTATTATGACAGTCCGAAATGTCTGGTCTCTGATGTCCCAGAAGCCGTGTTTACATCTTGCTGTGTATGCATCTTGTTTTAACAGTTAAGGATAGTAGAGAATGGCACAAATAATGTTCTGCAACATTTGGTTAAAAGTGACTGTGTGTATTTGTGCTCCTGCCCCTTTCCACCTTCCGTCCTCTTCTTTCCCCCTCACAAAGGGTCTTAGAAAGCCAAGGGTCATCTGAACAAAGTCTTTTCAGATTTCTACAGCTTTCTGATTTTGATTCCACCTCTGGCAAAGGGAAACCGTGCTCTGTGTCTTACATACCCCACAGTAAAAAGAGAGGTCTGAGCACCTGCATAGTGCAGTACTCTCAGGTGAGGTTTTAAAAAGAAAAAGGAAACAAATGAGGGTTCAGCCAGCTAAGAAAATGGGGTAGTTCTGACCTTCTGTGCTACGGTGAATTATATGCAAGCAAACCTACCAACTCATTCACAGGTGGTCAAAAGGGTGTTGACTGTTTTCTTGCAGCGTACACCATTAAATTGCAAGATGCCATCTTACTAGCATCTTCAAGGATCCAGGAAAAACAAAAGAGTTCAATAAATAAATTAATGATTAAGTGTGTAGCCACCTCTTCACCCACGTCATTACGATACAAGCTGGAGGGGAAAGCGAACCAATTTAATAGAAGCCACAGCTTCTAATCAAAGATATGTGGTATCAGTAAAACAGTAACGTTGCAGTTCTAGTACTTCATTTGATGCTATATCTGATCACAGGTTCAAATATTTCCCTTGTCCACGGAATCATCTGTATCTAAATAAAATGTTCAGTGATCATTAAAGGATGTGCAGCGATAAAAAGGAAAGTGCTAATAAATAAAACACTGGGGTCAACGATGCAGCCACTTATGCATGAGCCTCAGCAGGAGATGTAGACAAGCAGTGGCTGCTGAATAGGGCCCACTGTACATGTGCTATACAAGTCATTCTGTGTGGCTACATGCAGATGGGCTGTGCCACACCGACCACCGAAACAATTTAACGGATGAGATTATGTACCACTTTTGTATCTAGCCTATTCCCTGTGTTCGTTGTACCAGTTGCTAGTCTTGTATGAGTGTTGGTGGACCGGGGGTGCATTCTCTGAGGTGCTCCCAATGACAAAAACCAAGCAAGTGGTCTGGTCTGTAACCTGATTTGCCTTTGATAATCCCATGACTCTTTGGGTGTGCTTCGTCCTCATTATGCCTGCTCTCTCTGCTATCCCGTTCCCGGTTGGGAGGTGGCCGCGCAACCGGCGTGCGCATTCCGGCTTCGGCCTCTCGCTCCAAACAGCACCAAGCCTCAGAACCTTCACAACTTTTCCTCGGCCGTCTGACCTTATCTAACCAAACAAAGGCCAAAAAATGAGATTTTGAGAGACCCACCAAATTTGGCAGGTATGAAGCTTCTCTTGAACCGAGAAAAATGAGTTAAGAGTTGAAAGCAGCAGGGGAACATGACACTACTGGTTGACTTTGCCGTGAGCTCCTTCCACCACCATAGACCACGTGGCGGACTTTGCAACTTCCTAACCAATACATTTAATTTCTTTTGTTTTATCTGTTTCTGTATCTTTTTGTCATTGCATGACCTATAACTAAAAAGCTGCCTTCCCCCTGTGTGTGTATTTGAACGCGTGGTTCCTTTATTGGCAAACAAGCTAATGTTCTTCCGTGAGGCATGAGCTAACATCAACGGGTTAATCTGCTGACTTGTAGTTTGGTTGTTCTTAGGTACCTTCTGTTATAGGATTTTCCCCCCCTTTTTTCTTATTTTCTTTAAAAAAAATTTCTTTGCTAGACACTTTTTGTTGAGCCATCTTCCAAAGAAGCCCCCACTAAAAAAAAAAAAAAGCAAACCCACTAAACAAAATAACAAAACAAGGCAAAGGTCACGGCAAGATCAATAACGAGAAGATGTCACCTTGCTGTCTGCTTCCAACTCTGGATTAATTCAAGGATCTCACCAGTCCTTGGTTAATGTATCCAACCAACTGTGTGCCATACACACACAACAATGAAGTGAAAAATTTTAACAAGAACATTTTAAAAAATCTGCATGACCTGCACCTACACATAGATCTCACCAAAGGGCAGAAGTAGCTTCCCCCTACATGCATGGTGCATGATCATTTATATGAGCTGAAATCCTGTAAACTATACTCTATGCAAAATAAACAGCTCTATGTAATGAAATGCCCTTGTTACTAACTGTATGTCAAATATCATAGGGATTGCATCTGTGTATGTATATGTTCACCTGTATGTATACATAAATTTATTACATATACTGTAGTTTTTATTTTTTTTTCCTCCTCAATTTAGATATTTTAGATTTCCCTACATGTTGAACACCATGCGGTCACCGTCTTTAGCCTGATATGCTCTCTCCTTTATATTGCAGAACCGCATGCATGAATCATTGAAGCTGTTTGACAGCATCTGTAACAACAAATGGTTCACAGACACATCCATCATCCTCTTTCTAAACAAGAAGGACATATTTGAGAAGAAAATTAAGAAATCTCCATTGACTATCTGCTTTCCGGAGTACACAGGTAATGAGAAACTAGGGTTCCTTTTTAAACCATGTGCACACCAATGCCCAGCAAAGAGACAGGTGGCTCAGGGTAATGGGATATGCAGCTTTTCAAATCAAAGTTGTTGGTTTTTAAGGTACATCTCAGGCAATGATGATAAAGGTGCCAATCCTGCAACCCTTAGGCAAAACTCCCGTTGACTTCAAGTGGACGTTTTCTTTGAATAAAGGCTGCAGAATCAGCTCCCAGCAGCTTCCACTGTCTGACAGCTGTTCAGTGAGTGGCCCATGTAAAATGTGTTGATTGGTTTAAGCCAAGTCCCTAGGGGACAAGTCATCACTATCACTAAAATAACCACAATTGCCACTAGCTGACCTGTTGTTGGCAGTTTCAGAGGGAAGGTCACGGCCTGAATGAGCATGGAGATGGTACTCGGCTCCCGCCTTTAGAAGCTCCCGCCTCTTGAGGCTCATTGGTTGGGCAATTTGGCAGAGGTTTGAAGAACCTGTGCTGTTTGTGAATAAGTGGTTGTATAACCACTTGGGAATATGACACCTCTCGTGAGCACTGTGATTCCCCAGAAAAGACTCAACTGGCTTATTAACCAACAAATAAAAAAGTAATTACAGCTTGATGGACACACAGTATAGAAGACACATGGCATGCCATCGACAAATAAAGCCAATGAGTCCATAGCACAAGGCCACTCCGTTTCCCCTGATTCAGACAGCCAACTCCGTTTTCATATGCCAGGCATTAATAATTAGAATACCAATACCTGGCTCTTATGTAGTGCTTTTCATCAGGAGATTGTGTGTTATGCAGGAGGACAGATTAGGTGATCTAATGGGCCCTTCTTGCCTTAAAATCTACAAATCTCAAAGCATTTTGCAAAGGAGGTCAGTATAATTGTCTCCAATTAACAGATAGGGAAACCGAGGCACAGAGCGCTGAAGTGACTGCCCAAGGTCACTCAGCAGACCAGTAGCAGAATCAGTGCTTGTTCAGTGCTCTATCCACTAGGCCACACTGCCTCCAGGTTGCTGCTGCAGTAGCCCACTGGTGAGTGTGTTACAGGTCCCTCTCTAACCCAGTCCTCAGAGGATATGTGTTGTTACAGCCACCAGTCACCGAGCTGGAGCTCTTTAGCTCAGCCCGTAGCAGATTGTCACGAGCTCTGGAGGTCCCCAGCGTCAGTCGGGGCAGTTGTCCTGCTGATACTAAGCCTTTTGATGCAGACGTGCTTAATATTAAATGAAGATGGACATTAGCTTATCCTGGAGATCAGCACTGAAGTGCTGCAACAGAACAGCATGCAGGAAGCGCCTCTTTTGCCTGACTGCCTCTCGTCTGACCATCTGATGATTGGCAACGCTTCCTCCTGCAAAGTCGGTAGTTGCGCTCTGCTGCTCCACTCCGTATCTCACTGTCTTCCACAAACCTTCATTAAAATTCCAAGCCGGCATAAAAATCAACTTTTATAGTAATGAATTATTGAGTGTGGCTGGAGACATCCGGCTGAATCAAGCTGACAGACAGAAAGGCAGATCTCTTTGTCAGTCAGCGTGGTTGCGAACCCGAGTGTACCAAGAGCATCACAATTCTGGGGCACGCCAATAAATTACAAAACAGAGCTGAGCACTTGATTCCCACCATGAATGGGCAGAGAGAATCTCTCATTCCTTCGCTGTGCCAAACGGTACATTAATATTGAGCTGAACTGCTCCCTTTGTGATTCAAGAGAAATTCTGCAGCTTACTCTCAGAGAAGGATCAGATATTTATTTGGGGATGGGGGTTGTGAGATACAGGAAAGAATCCAGCCAGTAGATAAAGCTAGTTATCTCGCTAACTAAACATTTCAGCCAACAAAGCTCAAAGTCCATCGGGGCAATTTTGAATGAACTTCTAAGGTGATTATGAATGTTTAGGCATATTGTAGAATGACTTACGTTGCCACAGAAATGCCCCCCTCTTAAGGAATTCTTATAGCTATTTCTAATTACATGGTGATGCCAATAGTAGGGAAATTAGAACAGAATAGAACTTAGTTTTATAGAGAGTCTTTCATGCTAAAGGAATCTCAATACAGGAACGAATTAGATACTGTCAAGGCTCCTTCCCCACTCTGAACTTTAGGGTACAGATGTGGGGGCCTGCATGAAAACTTCTAAGCTTAACTACCAGCTTAGATCTGGTCCGCTGCCACCACTCCCAATGGGCTAACTCCCTTCCCTGGGTAGCCTTGAGAGACTCTTCCACCAACTCCCTGGTGAACACTGATCCAAAACCCCTTGGATCTTAAAACAAGGAGGAATTAATCATTCCCCCCCTCTTCCCTTTCCCCCCACCAATTCCTGGTGAGTCCAGATCAATCCCCTTGGATCTTAGAACAAGGAAAAATCAATCAGGTTCTTAAAAAGAAGGCTTTTAATTAAAGAAAAAGGTAAAAATCATCTCTGTAAAATCAGGATGGAAAATAACTTTACAGGGTAATCAAACTTAAAGAGCCCAGAGGAACCCCCTCTAGCCTTAGGTTCAAAGTTACAGCAAACAGAGGTAAACGCCCAAGCAAAAGGTACATTTACAAGTTGAGAAAACAAAGATAAAACTAACACGCCTTGCCTGGCTGTACTTACAAGTTTGAAATATGAGAGACTTGTTCAGAAAGATTTGGAGAGCATGGATTGATGTCTGGTCCCTCTTAGTCCCAAGAGCGAACAACCCCCAAAACAAAGAGCACAAACAAAAGCCTTCCCCCCACCAAGATTTGAAAGTATCTTATCCCCTTATTGGTCCTTTGGGTCAGGTGTCAGCCAGGTTACC
Source organism: Emys orbicularis (assembly GCF_028017835.1). NCBI lineage: Eukaryota > Metazoa > Chordata > Testudines > Emydidae > Emys > Emys orbicularis. The sequence continues at coordinate 35,980,457 of NC_088696.1, forward strand.
TGAGCTTCTTAACCCTTTACAGGTAAAAGGATTTTGGAGTCTCTGGCCAGGAGGGATTTTATAGTATTGTACACAGGAGGGCTGTTACCCTTCCCTTTATAGTTATGACAGATACTAATGGCTAGATTGTCTGTGGCTGCTCAGGCCTCCACCAACTAAGAGGGAGGAAAACAAATGTGGCTGTAAGCCTTCTTGTAGCATCCCAAGTCTGGGCCTGGCTGGGAACCATGCCAGTCCCTCTCAGAACTTAGAGGACCCTCAAGACTGTTCTAAATTGCACCAGTCACTCTCAGCCTCGAAGCACTTTTCTGGCAGCTGGGAACTGCCAGGAGGTAAGGGAACCTCAGCCACACTCCTTTTTGCCATCCGCAGCCCCTGTGCCAGCAGCCAGGAGAGGAATGGCATAGGAGTCAGGACATTGGTTCTACGTGACCATGTTAACATCTCGCTAGAAGGTAGGCGCCTCGCTCAGGACCCAATTCAGCAATGCACCTAAATATGTGCTTCACTTTAAGCACATGTTTTGGGATTTAAGCACATGCTTGAAGTTAAGCTCAGGCTTCAGTGCTTTGCTGAACTGGGACTTTAGGGCCAAAGTGAAGATGTGGATGAGAGAAGCTTATTCGTGTCCTCAAACATTCATCTCGCAAATGCCACAGAAAACAACCCACCAAAGAAACACCTGCAAGTTGGCCTTGTGGCATGGTGAAAAAGCAGTGTTCAAACGGAAGGGGGCTCTGCTGCTACATAATTCATTGAGGAGCGCAGAAATCAAACAAGAGGGTTTTAAGATCAAGAGTTGGTTACACAAAATGCTTTTATTACAATGAAGATCCAAATGTGCATTAGTTCTGCTGACTGGCACAGAACTATTAGAAGAATGCGTCCACAAAGGGGCCGTTGTATTCTAAGGCACTGTCAGTTTCTTTCTCCTTAATTTACCCATGCTTTCAACTAATCCACAATCCTTGGTAAAGCCGTGACAGGGTGACATGGGCACATTTGATCATGAGTCACAGTACTTTATCCCCTATTGCCCTCAGTGGGAGTCCAGTGGCTACTTCCTTCTGCATCCTACTGACAAGTTTTCTTTTTATAAAAAAATGCACATATTTTTATTGGCACAAACAAAACAAAACAAAACCTATGGTCAGTCCTGCAAGCCTTACAGAGGCCCCGATTCAGCAGTCTGTCTCTGCCCAGCATTATACATAAGCACATGCTCAACTTTAAGCACATGCTTAAGTTCCATTGAATTCATTAACTTGTTTAAGTGCTTTATTGAATCAGAGCTTTAGCCCCTGCTCAAGCAAAACTCAGCCATGTGCAGGCCCTTCTCTGACAACATGTAATAATAGTTCACATTTATAAAGCACCTTCAATCCAGAAGGAATCCTGAGTGCTTCACTGACTTGAAACAGTGGAATTATTCCTCTCCACCCCTGCCCAGCAATGAAATGCAGTTACCTCTGGGAGTTAGTGAAATTGCTGTTTGACGATACACAGCCGCAGTATACTGCGGCACACCAGTTCAGGACAAGAAATCAAGACTATTGTATCCAAGTTCACGTCCAAGTGGAAATGTACATCCAAAGAATGTAATTATCTAACATAGAATCTGGCCAGCAAAAGAATGAAAAAATAACATTTATTATTTTCTGCATACTCCTGCTTCTATTTAAAACAAAATCTGTAGAAGCAAATAATAGGCTTTTGTCACAGACATTTGGCTAGAGAAGAGGTGTAAACCCTTGTGATTTATTTGACACAATCTAAGCTCTATTTCCGCAAGCAGATGTCACTGCAGTGATGATGAACAATTTCTGGAACTGATTGAAAAATGGGAAATTTGGGGGTGAAAATTCATCCACTTTTTCATTGACATTTTAAACGTGAATGACATTTTTTCCACAGAAATTTTGAATTCTTTTGACCAGCTGTAGAGAAGGTAAAAAAAAAATGGGCTGAATTTTTCATGAACATTTTTGCAAACAATTCATCCTGGCTTTGAAATTGGAAACGTTGATTAAAAATGTTATCAAAAAAATCAAAATTTGGAAAACATTGGCCAGCTCGAATCGCATCCACTTTTCTGGACAATCACTGCTCTTTGGCAAGATTATACAGAATTCCTTCTGCTTCCCTCTTTAAAATGACTTCAATGCTCATTGCCCTCAACCTCTATGCCGCCCACTATCCTGTCCATTTTACTTTCATGCACGATCGTACAAGGTACCAGTAATCCAGAAAGAAAATGTCATTAGGATCACACAGTGGAATGGTGTCTCAGTCAGGAAAGCACCTGCTCCCGTGCTAATTTTACATCAGTGTAACCCTATTATCTTCACTCTTGCAAGTGAGAGGAGGGTCAGACCCATAGATTGTTGCTTAGGGTACCCAGAAAGAACTAGCCATGTTAGAACAATGATACAATGCTACTAAATTCCCATTGCCTTCAATTGAAGCAGATTTGGGCCCGATGTTTGGGACTGTTTTAAAGCGTGCTTTCCTTTCTTCTTGGCTTCTCTCATAGGCTCTAACTCTTTCACCGAGGCCGTGTCCTACATCCAATCTCAGTACGAGAGCAAGAACAAGTCCCCCAACAAGGAGATCTACACGCACATCACCTGTGCCACTGACACCAACAACATCCAGTTTGTCTTTGATGCTGTTACGGATGTCATCATCGCCAACAACCTGCGTGGATGCGGACTCTACTAAACCCCTCTCGCTGCTCTCCCCACGCTCTCCAGGAAACGCTCTCCCATTCAGGTGGAAGGGTTGCTCCATTTTTTTTCTCCAAAAGATGAAGATGAAGAAGAAATTACATAAATCCCTCCCTCCAGCCCCCCAGAACCTTTGCAGAAAATTTTGCTTTCCCCAGGTGTCTCTCCTTCCCCTCCCCCCCCCCTTTTTTTTTAATCCCCTCTATGTCTCTTTCCACGATTCAGTTTTAGGATTGGCAGCCAGTGTTCATGATACTGTAGTGCGGACTAATAGAGCCACTAAAAATGTATTTCAACTACCAAAAAAGGCTCATTTTAAAAAAGAAAAGTCAATTTTTCAAAGCCTTAAAAATATTTGGCATCAAAGTAGCAGTTTCTTTGTAAACTTGAGGGATATTTTTAATTCTCATTATTTTTCTTTTTTTCTTTCATTCTTTTTGGAAGCTCCAGATGCACAGTATTGACTTTGGAGGCACATTCTGGCTCCAATTTCTATCCCAAAGCTGAAAAGATCAGGTTAGGTGGAGTTCTGAAATTTTGCTGAGACGGGGAAGGGCAAAAGTTTGAACGGTTAAAACAGACCGACTGAGATTTGCTGGTGTCTTTTACTAAGAAAGACACAGTAACAGAAGCTACTAAGCATTGTCTAAAGGCCTTCGTTGCCAATAACAGTTTTACCTCACGCTTTCAAAATTAATGTTGAAAATATTTCTCTAGCATGTTTTCAATAACCCATTTGTTACGCTAAGTCTAACCTTGTTCTCTTTGCTTGATAGTACAGAGCTACTGTACTGTAAGTGGGCAGTTTCTGGGCATTCATGTTAACAATACTCATGGAATGAGACATTAGTGTCAAGAATTGTCCTGCACAAAGGTTTTGAGTAGTGTACATTTCCTAGTATAGCTAAAGGAGTACGGATGTGGATGGAGTCATTCCTCAGAAGGGAGAGAGAGAGAGAGAGTGTGGGTGTCAGACTGGCAGGCATCAAGGGGCACTTTAAAGGTCCCTCAGAGGTGACCAAGGCGCAAGAGACATTGGGATCAATTTCCGCCTGCATCTGAGCTCTGTTAAATGCAGGGTTCTCTAGGAGCTAGTTAAGACTTCCTGATGCAGTGCCAGCCTGGCCCCAACTTATGCCATTGGCCTAAGGGCCCTGAGGGGTTTTAGGCCAGCAGAAGATTAGCATGGAGAAGGCATGCCCCACCATGCCCTCTCCCCTCTCCTGTGCGGGTGCAGGGGAAGGTGGCTGGCAAGGGACCCATCTGTGCCAGGTTTGCACTAGCAGGAAGTTTCCCTTCTCAAAGGGACATTTCTAAATGAAATCCGTCCACTTTGCCCTACATGAGCAGTACAAAGTGTACAGAGCAGACCAGAGACTGTGGCCCACAACCAGAAGTAAGTGTCCCATCTCTGGCCCCATAGGGGGATGCCATAATTCAGTCTCTTTTGGGACACCAGGTTTTCTAAGGCTAGGCATGAGTACGTGTGTGTGTGCGTTGGGGGGGGGGGGGAAATCAGCCTGCTTTGTGCGTTGAGCGTGTGTGTGTGTGTGTGTGCGCACAATGCAGGAGAACCCATATTTTACAAAGGTCTCGGGGGCCACCCAGAATCTTCAGAAAGTTTCACAAAAGCAAATTTCAGATTTCTAGAGGATTTTGAACTCAGGACCAGATACCAGCTTTGGCGAACACAAATGTAGCTATTAAGTGTTCAGAAAGTCAGAGTTTACCTGCTTATGTTCACATGCCCGCAAACATTCCCTTTGTATTTAACAGCAAACATTCACCTATAGCTGTGGTGGAGATTTACGGCAAAATTTTCAAAAGCACCTAAGTGACTTAGGGGCCTATGTCCCATTTTCAAAAGTAACTTAGGGCCAGATTTTTAAAGATACTGATATGCTTCTAGAAGGATTTTCATCCCACTTCATTGGGAGTTAGGCACGTACATGCTTTTGAAAAATCACACTAAGCACCTAGCTGCATCTTTAGGTGCCTAAATGCCTTTAAAATTAGGGTCCTAAATACTTAGCTTCTTCAGCAATACCAGAAACATGCAGTTCACTTGTGCTGTTGCTTACCAATGTCCCCAGGAAAAGCAATACTAGATTTTTGTGGAACATCTTTCAATTTTCCTTAATGATGGGCCTTGAATTAGAAAAATAATTTACAGCTGCTTGTGAGGTACCTAGCAGTTCCTCAGAAAAGCATTCTTTATTGCTTTTCCCAGTTGGCTAGTGGACACCTCACTTTGATTGGTTCTTTCAGTTTAAGTGGTGAGGGGTCAAATAGTCACACCCCATGGAGTGGGACAACAAAGACTGATGTGATACTAGAATGCTGTAACTGCTGGTAGCTGTCAGGACTGAAATTGGTGATGGGCCAAAGGAGGTAATTTCGGATGCGGGGGTGTTCAGATCCCAGGATTGAGTTTGGTCCATGGTAGAGATAACGGCCAACCACAACGTTTGGATATGGATCCAAATTGTCCCACAGATCGGTAGTGTTCAGCTCTGGGATTCTGTGTGGGGCTCATGTCACACACCTCTATACATGGATGTGCACAGGTGCATGCAGCCATTTTTAAAGATCTCTTTTCAGTGTCATGTTTTTAACCACGTAGATGATGCTATGGGTCGTTGATACACTAATGCAATTGTCTTAGGGAAATGGGGGTAGGGAGCTGATGCGATCAGCGTGATGGAGCAGGAAGGGAATGTGAGAGCAAGGGAGGATGGAGAGAAGGAGAGGCAAGGTTGAAGGGTGTGGAGAAGACAGGCTTGCAGGAGTGGAGGGGCAGGGAAGGGCACTGGTGATGATCAGGAGAACAAAGACTGGGGCCACTGAGGGGAAAGCAGATGAGGGGGGTGATATGTCAACAGCTTGTTGGAGTTGCCGGGGTGCTGTAGTGCGGGGGGGTCTGCTGATGTTGTACAGCTGAGGTGATGGCCGTGGCTTGAGGCCTCTGGGGGGGAAGGTTTCAAGCTCTGCCCCAGAAGGCCTTCTGGAGGCCCTTGTGGTGGCTCTGTGAGGAGGGCACCTGCTGGGTCCCACTGCTCTTAGGCCAGGCACATGGGCTCACGGGAGCTGACCCTTAACTCTTTACTATATTTTATATGTGTACCCATAGGCCTGCCCATGAGCCTCATCTATGTGACCCGTCCCGCAAGTCTCTGGACTGGGTTACGGTCTAGCGCGATCACACTGGTCTTCGTACAGAGAGAGCTGATGATCGGCTGAACAGGATACTATCAAAATATTTTTCACGTTTTTTTAAATGTTCTTTTTCCTCTCCATTTATACCAGTGTTTCTCAAACTGGGGTTGCCGCTTGTGTAGGGAAAGCCCCTGGCGGGCCGGGACGGTTTGTTTACCTGCCCCGTCCGCAGGTCCGGCCGATCGCGGCTCCCACTGGCCGCGGTTCGCTGCTCCGGGCCAATGGGAGCTGCTGGAAGCGGCGCGGGCCAAGGGACTTACTGGCCGCCGCTTCCAGCAGCTCCCATTGGCCCGGAGCAGCGAACCGCGGCCAGTGGGAGCCGCAATCGGCCGAACCTGCGGACGGGGCAGGTAAACAAACCGGCCCGGCCCGCCAGGGGCTTTCCCTGCACAAGCGACGACCCCAGTTTGAGAAACCCTGATTTATACTAACTACAAAGGGCCAAACTCTTTCCTTAAATAGCAAGAACCAGATCAAACCTGTACTACTTCACAAGCTCTAAACGCCGGGTTCTCTACCGCACCCAAACACGCCCTGCCTTCGGAGACAGTCATAATATAGTATGGTTACAGCTACACACTACCATGTTTAGTGCTATATAAATGCCACAGCAGGGAGACACATATGAATGCGAAGAGTCTTGGGAGGTCTAGCATTCTTTCTGTGGGTCCTGGCACGAATGCTGTACTCTTATCTCGTGCGGCCTGAGATTTCCCTGGGACACTCTGGAGTATCTCCAACACCGATAAGACCTGGATTTTCATACAGCTTGTGTCCCCAAACCCAGAAGAGATAATGCCAGACCTGACTGACCTGCACAACAGAGCAAGTAGGGTACTGTTTGGGTTCAGGATGTAGGAGTCAGTGAAAGAAACAAGTATGGCAGGAGGGGACGGTCGGGGAGGAAGGAGCTGGCGTTGGGAACAGAAACGTAAGGTCGGGAGAAAGGAGACAGATCTGGTTGAGGTGGCAGGAAGGCGGGGATGAGGGGAAGAGTGATACTGGGAGGGCCGGAGAAGATTCACAATCTGGAAAGATTTAGATCTTCCAGGTGAACAAAAAAGTGCGCATAGGATATCTGTGCGACTAAAACCGCACCAATAGTTGATCCTGATAGTGTCCTCCGGCTGCATTAAGTTACCAGGCATCACCTTCTTATAAAAGCAGGATAGCAGTTACCCTATACCATTATATCAGAGCTTACACTAGTATAAAGCTGTATAAATGATAATCAAATAGTGCTAAAATATTAAATAATATCTGTCATTTTATAGTCAAGCCTCACTGCCTGCAGGGCAGGTATCTGCAATAGCAGCAGGAGCGGTTCCATTGTACTGTAGGGTTGTCCTGGCTCATCACTGCCGAAGAGGAATAGCCTTCTTTCTCCCCACTCTGTAAGAGCAACGTTCAGCCTGGAACTCAAAATAGTTCCCCAGGGGACAGCCTTCATGAAGAGTCAGCCAGTGCGTTTAGTATTCCTGTGCCAACCTTTGAACCTCAGTTGGAGGAATCATGGAGTAGATCCTTGTGTAAGTCTTTGCAGGATCGGGGCCTAACGTATCCCTGTGAAATCCATGGAACTACTCAGGGCAGTAGAGTTAAGCAAGTGGGTGCAAGTTCAGGGCCATAGTGGGCAATGTGATCAACTACAGGGAAGCTTCATAGAGTTTAGAGCCAGAAGGGACCCAGTTAAGACCACCAAAACAAATGGGCCATGCTGGCTTCTTGGCTGTACGCCACTGATTTCAGTGAGGTTGTACAAGGGAAAATTAAAATTTGGCAGCAGCTACAGATAAAATGGAAGCTAACTAATGAGCTCAATTCCTTGCCTTCCTGTTCAAGATGACATACAATGGGAATCTGGGGCCCCCTTTTCCAGTGGAAGGCTTTTGGGGGCCAGGAAGCAGGAATTTTCCTACACCCGCCCCCAACTCCTCCATCCCCTCTCAGTGGTCAACTAATTACATGCAGTGTTGCCAATTTAGTCATTTTCCAATGTCCCCCTCCCCCCCATGGATAAATTCAACCACCCTCTCTAATTTCAATTCTTGAGGAAAGTACTGCCAGGAAATAAGCCTGCATGGTCCAAAAAGACCACCACAGCTCTCTGGTTTTCAGAGGTGATTTGGCAGATGAGGATGGCAGGGATTTGCCCTTGGACAAATTAATTTGTACTGATTTCTAAAATCTGAGCCAAAAATCTGAATATGACATTCAGTACATAGCGCTACACACTTGTGCTGATGACTAATGTGAAGGAGATGCATATAATTTAAAGAACAGAGCTATGAAATAACATCCATTTACCTAAAAATGTATAGATAGCTACTGGGGCATACACACACATGCCTATATATAAAACTATTTAGCACAAAGTGAAATGCCAAACATACATAGCATAGAACACCAAAGACTTTATCTCATTACAGCTGGTAAAAAAAGCTTTAGCCTTTATTGAAGTTTAACAGAATCAGCTGCTCAGTAGTACATACAATTTGGGGCCTTTTTATTTTTCATTGCTGGGGTACAGTATTATCCTGTTTAATAAGTACAGTAATGAATCTGTGTTCTTATTCAAGATGGCTCTGAGGCATAGGGCCTAATTTTCCACTGCCCTGCACCTTGTGTAGTCAATTACACCTGTGCGGTGTGAGTGTCAGTTGTGGCCAATCTGACTGATAGCATTTTGCGCTGCTGTAAATGACATTGTGACATGCAGGGCAATGGAGTGTCAGGCCATGGAATTCTTATCTGGAATTAGATCCAGATCCAAACCTCTTCAAAGATTCAGGGGTTTTCACATACAGTGTTCTGGATCAGACTAATCTCTCCTGTAGTTTTTTTTTTTACAGTGTAGCAAATGATGTGTGTGTCATGTAATCAGCATGGATTGATCTCCAGGGGCTGAATCCTGACTCAGAATTCATTCAGGCAAAATTTCCAATGAACTTCATGGGAGATTTTGCTTGAGAAAGTTGTCAATAAAGCCTGCCGGATTTCGCCCTGGTTAATACAGGAGTCTGTAATGAACACTATATTCAAAAGGATTTTTAAAAGAGATTTAAAACCAGAGCAAATTGGGGGAGAAAAAAAAAAATACACCACCCAACAGCCTACCTCAAGAAACAATTGACCCAATGTGGTCCCATTTCAGTCTCTCCCGTATTTGTACCTATGCATTTCTGCTTTGCATACACACATGGATGAATGCATACACAATATGAAAATTTGCATACTTGTATGGCTGGAGACCTAATTAGTCACGTGCAGGTGTATCCAGTGGTGAGCTGGAGCTGGTTCGCACCGGTTCGCAGGAATTTAAATTTAGAAGCCCTTTTAGAACTGGTTGTCCCGCGCGGGACAACTGGTTCTAAAAGGGCTTTTAAATTTAACAACTGGTAAAGCTCCAGCTCCCCGCCCCCAGCCCCAGCTCACCTCTGCTTCCTCGGCTCCTCCCCTGAACGCTCTGACCCCCTTCTCCTCCCCCTCCCCTGCTTCCCGCGAATCAGATGTTCGCGCGGGAAGCCTGGGAGGATTCAGAAACAAGCGGCGGCTTCGCAAAGTAAGCTGGAGCGGGGGGGGCGCGAGGAGGGCTCCAGGGAGGCGTGGCCCAGCCCAGTCCTGCCCCAGATCAGCGCCCCGGCGGAGAGACTTCGGCCTGGGCCCAGCTCCGGCCGAGCGGCTCTGGCCCCGGCCCGGGCCGAAGTTGCTCTGCCAGAGCCGGGGCGCTCGGCCGGGCCCTGGCCCCGGCCGAGCGGCTTCGGTCCAGCCCCGGCCCGGCCTCCAGCACGGTAAGGGGGCAGGGAGGGGGTGTTGGAAGAGGGCAGGGGAATTCGGGGGGGTGGATAGGGGTCGGGGCGGTCAGAGAGCAGGGAACAGGGGGATTGAATGGGGGCAAGGGTCCCGGGGGGGCAGTCAGGAAGGAGCAGGGGTTGGATGGGGCACTGGGGGGCAGTCAGGGTCAGGGTTTCCAGGGGCAGTCAGGGGACAGAGAGAAGGGGTGGTTGGATGGGGCAGGGGTCCCATCAGGAATGAGAGGAGGGGTTGGCTGGGGCGGCAGGGGCAGTCAGGGGACAGGGAAGGAGGGGTGGGGGCGTCAAGGAACATGGGGGGTTGGATGGGGCAGGAGTCCTGGAGGGCGGAGGGGGGGGCCACGACTCCCTCGTGGGGTGAGGAGGAGGGAACCAGTTGTTAATTTTTTGGCAGCTCATCACTGGGTGTATCAAATCTCATTTTGCACTCACCAATCAGATCATTTGTACCCAAAGGAGGCTCACTATTAAGCATGCACAAATGCACTGTGAAAATTACCCCCAAGCTGGGTACTTCCCACAGCTGTGCATTTCAAAGATGGATCTGATGGGGAAGACAGCAAGTGAAGGGAGAATTAATTTAATACACAGTGCCTTAAAGGGAGTCAGTCTCCTTTGGGCATCTGATCCCCTTCAAAACCACCTCAGAGGGCCAGCCAGGAAGCATCTTTCATGGTTTCTATGTTGACTGGATATCAGATCCTTTTTAGCCAGGCATGTTTTCTTAGACTTTTCTTCCCTTTTTATAGAATTGCTGATACTATATGGGGTTTCCAGTGTAAAATACATCAGGGTGAAGTAAATCATTGGATTTAAATTAACTTGGACTAAACTATTATAAACACGATAGCTTCCTAAGTGTCATAATAATGCATTTAAACACAAACATGGTAGAGTCCAAGTAGGTTGAGCTCAGGAATGGGAGCTCTACGTTCTGTTCCCACAGCTCCCCCTGTGTCTCTGGGCTAATCACTGAACCTGCCTGCCTCAGCCTCTCCAATTTAAATTGGCTCTAATCCTTATCTGCATAGTTGTGAGGCTTCACTAATCAATGTTTGCATAGCACTTGGAAGATGAAAGGACTAAATACTATTATAATTTCTGCTTGATGGTCTTATATAGACTTTGCCTCCAAAATCTGTCCCAGGGCATTACTCATCAATAGACTCGGTCATTCCTCCCAATTCTTTTCTGGGGCGTTTGCCTTGAGCAGCCAACCTTTTGCCCAATGCTTATTCTTTTTCTTACACAACAGTTAAAATTGCAGGAACTATGTATAACTAAAATAGTGAGATACAGTCCCCACCCTTACCAAAACCCTCTTGTCGCACAATAAGGCAGTCCTTGCACTACGGCTGCATCCTTCTGCCTTCAAATCCCTTACAGTCCCCAGAGTTATTTTTATTTATCACATACACACACACACACACACACACACACAGAGTGTAGCATGTATTTTACATTGGTACTTGACATCACAACAAAATTATGTTGGGGGGCGGGGAGGGATGCCATGACATCTAATAACTAGTGAAAATCAGCTAAATGTATACCTCCCTGCTCTTGGATGCTAGGATGGAAAATGGCCACAGATGTTTTTTTATTCTGCTAGTGTATTTTGAAAGCTCTATATGTTTTGAATGACTCAAGTCCCCAGCACCATATCACTAACCCCTGTGAAGATGCCACACGGCAGGAGTCGCATTAGCAATCTTGGAATGGGCTGTCAGCATCAGCAAAAAACTATCTGAGGCCCTTGCCTTGCCATGCCTTCAGTACAGGGTTCAATTCCTCCTCTGGGGTGAGTCAGCATCGATCCACTGAAATCAATAGAGCGATGCTGATTTATGCCCACGTTCTATATACAGCTCTGTGTCTGCAGTTAACTGTCATGGCTTTGTAGCACATAGTTATTACGTAGTTCTGCCTTGAGTGCAGGGGACTGGACGACCTATTGAGGTTCCTTCCAGTCCTACACTACTATGATTCTATGATATGTTTCCGTAAAAATGCAACGGTCTATGTACTTGGATTAAAGCCATCGTGGTTTCATTATATACAAAAGAACACTATGTTCGAGCGAGGATTTGAATGTAGACACACAAATACTTACTTACTTGCTACTTGTGGCACCCTTACTCACAATGCGTAGTAACTTATTACGCACACAATCCCATTGATTTCAGTGGGACTACTCATGTAGTAAGGTACTACTCACCATGGGTAAAGATGGCACAGTTGGGGCCTCGGATAGTAGGAGTAGTAATAAAACGGCACTGGAAATGTACATACTAGATATTAATAAACATTTTAACAGGCAGAAGTCACACCTCAGTACAGCCTGAGGAGCCTAGTCCAGAATCAAAGAAAGGTAAAAGATCTGTTGGGTAATCTAATCCTTCCACCTGCCAACGCAGGATTGTTCCCTACAATTTCTGCTCTAGAGCTTTGTCCAATCAGCTGGTCAATCTTCCACCGCCTCCCTTGGAGAAACTGGTCCAGCAAACTGGTCTCTCTGTTTGAATATTGGGCAAACTTCTAAATCTTCCTTTGCCTCGTTTTGTCCCATCCCTCTTTGGACCAGCTCATGCCATAGCTATATTTAGAGCTAGCAGAGAAGGAGAGAAATGTAAACACAAAGGGAGCAGATAGAAACACAGCTGTCTGCTGTGCTCACTTCATTTATTTTCCAGCAAAACGGAATCTAACACGAAAGTGAGGCTTTGCACTGAGCAATGCTCAAACATTTAAAGAGACAGGACATCCCAACAGTAGGCTGCCTTCTTTTGCATGTAGGCTTTCCCATTTGTTTGTCTGGGACTCACCTCACAGGCTACCCAGCATCCCCAGCAGCATTTGTACACAGAGCCAAATTAAGCCTTATTGTGCCTCTGACTTCAGTGGAGCGGTGTCCACTTACACGACAGCTGAATTTTGCCCAAGTCATATTACATAGCTGTTCCATGACAGTGGAGAGTGGCCAGTATAGGGATGAGATGGAGGGCTGTGCTGTATGGTCAGTCGTTACAGTTTTGTTTTACAGGACACAAATACCCATATAATAACTCAATAATTACGTACTGGCCACGTGCTGCGTAATTACAAGCTAAGTTCTAAGGGAGTCATTATTTGGTTGTTGTCTTCAAAATTACTATTATTATGGGATTTAACCTGAAAATTACATTCTGTATTACAGAGCCTAAGTAGAACAACTTCTTGGCTAATACACACACTTTACTTAATTAAACCTGTAATTACTTAGTAGTTACACTTTCCTGCAAAGTTACAAGGAAGTGACATGTAAGCCCTCTCTACCTGTTGCCATTGCAGTCTGTGGCAAAACTCCTCTTTTACTTCCCCTAATTTTGCATTAGTTTAACTATTGATGTTTGAAATGGTTTCAACAGACATCTTCATCAACACATGTACTCTACAAAGGACGATTGCACCAGCCAGAGTGACCATGAATGATGGCATTGCACCAGGCATTGTGTAGTGAAGTTCCCAGATCTGGCGCAATTCTGTGAATCCAAGAACCTCTGGGGCAGCCCCATGGGTGGCGCCAGGTAGGGTCAGGGAATGCAACCGTTTGTGCATTGATAGACAGTTTGAGAGCATGATGTTGTCAGGATGGACAAAAACACCTGCCACCATGGCCAAAGAGCATGCAACGCCGCTTTTGAATATACTGAGTGATAGAAGGAAGGCCAGATCTCTGCAAGATTAGGACATTAACACAAAGGGTACGTCTATACTTAACTCCGGGTCCGGCGGTAAGCAATGGATCTTCTGGGATCGATTTATCGCGTCTTGTCTAGACGCAATAAATCGATCCCGGAAGTGCTCGCCGTCGACGCCGGTACTCCTGCTCCGCGAGAGGAGTAGGCACAGTCGACGGGGGAGCCTGCCTGCCGCGTGTGGACCCGCGGTAAGTTCGAACTAAGATACTTCGACTTCAGCTACGTTATTCACGTAGCTGAAGTTGCGTATCTTAGTTCGAAGTGGGGGGTTAGTGTGGACCAGTCCAAAGTCACACCATTTTATGCTCAGGATTTGGCACTGATGGTGCAGATGGAATGCTGCTAGCTGCTCCAAGTCTGCCTGTGAGACTCGTGACAGACTTATTGCTGATTTATATCAGTGTAAATGGGAGGAGAATCAGTTTGCCCTGACTTCAATGGGAGCAAGAGCAGGTCTTAGCGAGTACATGAATAACTACCAATCAGTCGTAGAGGGTTAATTTAGCCATAGAGTTAGTTATTAACAATGGGAGTCTACATGGTATTTTCTCTTAAACGATACGCGGCTTTTTTAATGTATAACTAAATAATCCACAGCCAACTCTAATCGGTGAATAGTTGCTGTGTATAAAGGCTGCGCCCTGTCAAAGAACGTATTATTGTAATTGGTTCTCAGCCAGTTGATACAATCATCAGCCAAACTGAAAGGATATTTTGCTTAGAATGAGATATGTAGAGTGTTCATTCTATTTCTGTTGGGTAAGACTCTAATTGACTTCAATGGGAGCAGAGAGAGGCCAGCACTGAGGGCATTTGAAAATCCTACCCATTCATCTTCTTTCATCTTTCAAATTTGTCCTCCACTCTATGGCTTCCGATGACATGGAATGAATCCAGGTTGTCCCTCCAGAGAAGGATCTGAGAGGGCAGCGGGGTTCACTAGATTTTCCATGGTTTGAATGGCTTCTCCATGAAAGCTGCCTTTCGTTATATCAGGCTGCCTTTCATTTTCCAATTGTGTAGTAGGTAACTGCAGCATCTGTATGAGGTTCTGATGTGGTGCACTATGATCCACGTCTTATGTGGGGTGGTGAAGGCAGGAGGCTGGTGTGTAGGATCCGTCATCAGGTATTGATTCTTGACCCCACAGTTTTCCCACTGCATCTGCCACTTGTCTTTTGATGACAGATCCCATCCACAATTCTTGTTGATAGTATAAACTGCCCTGCATCTCAGCATCTAGGTGAATCACAGAATTGATTCTCTCTCGGTCGCTCTCACGCACACGCACACACACTCTTGCATCACAAGGTGAGCATGTCAACCTCCACCTTTAACAAAGGCTTGCCAACATTACTGAACCCAGCAATGTAGTCAGTTCAAGTGCAGTTCTCTGACCAGTTCTGCCCCTGGGAAGACTGCAGGATGCCACCTCAGAAGAGCTAAATTTGAGTACTAGCCAGAAATCATGAGAATTCCACAGACAGTAACCAAGGGCCTTTGTTGAACAAACCACACAAGCAGCAATATCCTGTGATTCATGCCAAAGATATTGTGGCTCACAGATGCACACTAAGGGGCTGATCCTGCCCCCGTTGAAGTCAATGAGAGTTTTGCCATTGACTTCAAAGGAAGCGGGACTGGTTATTAATGAGGTTGATGGGGTAAAAAGAGTGCAATACCTGGGACCACAATTTCATCAGTGCCAGGCAGGTGAATCTTGAGGAGTGTGACCAAGAATTCAAGACATGTTTGCGGGGGGAATAAATAGAACATGCTTGTTAAAGAGTTGATACTGAGAGGTCTGGTGCCCATGGACTAGTGGTTGCTCAGCACCTCTCAGGATCAGGCCCTTAGGCAAGGATCAGGCCTCCCAGGCTGGTCACACACTCAAGCCCATTTTACTTGTGCACCACCTCCGCAGCAACCACACCACACACACGTGGCAGGGTTCCCGAGAGGCCCACCATAGCTGAAGAAGGGAAATACAAACAGGTCCAGTTTAAAAAAAAAAGAGCTGGCCATGCTTATGCCCCCATTTCATTTTCCATCAGGAATTATCAGAGGGGAATACCGTCCTATTGTAAGTCATGGTTTCTGAGCTGCTGCCATTATAGGATAGCATGGATGTTGGCATCATAAGATATTACGCTGTGAATGTGATTCTGAAACTAGACAATTCTGTGTTCAAGCCAGCAACCCAAGAACTCACTAGAAGGACCTTTCACTCGCACTGAAAAGTATGGTGAACGTGTGCAAACTGCAGCCAATTCAGTTAAAGCTATTCATTGCCGCTTCCTGGGCAGTGATATTTTTTGTCACAGCCCAAACAGGTTCTTCACAAACTTAGCCAGCTCCACCTTACTGAACTAGAAGAAAGAAACTGAAGTCTTTTCACTAGGACCAGTTCTAGATTAAAGGGGCTGTCTGGTGCCCAATGCTAGAGCTACTATAACTTGGATTTCAAATTACTAGTGGGATTGTGCAAATCTCAAATGCAGTGAATGACATGGCAAGGGATCTGTCCCAGATGAGCAAGTAGCATATGATTCATAACAGTGAAATGTAACACAGCTCTAGACTGGATCTGTCGCAGCAGACGTTAAATGTGTTCATCTCTACCCAGGCTCCTTCTGTCTCCCTGCAGCAGTACCTTGGACAGGGACACAGTGAAGGATTCTGTTGCAATCCTACATTGGATGATATTGGTTTGCAACTGCCTTCAAGAACACAGTATCCTAGAATAGCCAGCCAGCTTTTCCCCCTTCTGGTCCAGGCGTTCTGTCCTTGTGGGCATTCAAGATAGATTTCCCCTTTGTACCTTGCTGTAGCTCAGACTTTGCATGGACACCAGCAGTAGTGGAGACAGCAGCTGTTCAGATGTACCGGCCACCACAGGGCATATCAGCCTGCTCCTTTCTTTGTACTAAGCACTAATGGAAGCTGCCTCTTTCCACTGCTTAAATATGGATTGAGATGCACGTTTGGCCTTTGGGTTGTTGGGACAAGCCACAGAAAACAAAACCTTCACACCCTGTTCTGTCATAGGGGAGACCCACAGAGAAAACATATTGACGTAGGAGAACCAGGAGTCTGAATCTGACCAGAGCCCAGATAGTCACTGATAGGATCCAGTCTGAAAGCAATAGTCCCTAGAGAACAGTGAGCGACTGGCACAGCCAGCGGTCTCGAGAGTGGTAGAAGACCATACTTGCTTAGGAGGGTCTATGATCCTCCCTCTTGGTTTGGTTTTATTTTTACCCAGAGGGGTCCACTGTTCCACTAAATCAGGAATACATAGTTCACAGCGGAAGTAAGCCTTTTTGTTATTCTCTACCTTATAGTGGCCTCATTACAATTAGAGCCCTATTGAACTAGGATATATGGTATTTAACCGCTCCTCTGCCAGTGCACTCCTCCACACTCCAGAGTCTGTTCTGCGGGGGCGTTCTGTTGCGCTCACTGTGATCTCACGTCTCTGGTATGGGAGGTGCATACCTGGCTTGTGAGGCTGCAGTGGAGAAGTTAATTCCTTGTCTTTTCCTGTGGATCATTTCTACCTCCCACCAACTACAATGGAATGATGTGTAGCAATACCACGAGGACTGTGAATTCCTCCCCACTGAACTGACCACCTTGCTGCCTCTGCCATCATGGCTACTGTACGCATCACAGCCAGCTCTTTCTTCTCTAGGATCTGGATGCAGTCCCAGATATACACAATGTGCTGGCCACGCCTCTCAGCGTGGGGTCGCAGGCTGAGTCAGCTTTAGAGGCCCAGGCAAGGCAGCATTATGAAATATCACCCTAGCTCCATCCAAGTGGCTTGTGGAAATAGATCAATAAATAGATCAGATTTTCCTGACCAAAAAATTACTTGTAAGTGTGGGGTTACCTAGCACTTGTTTTATCACAGGTATTATATTATCCCCAAAACAGAGAGAGTGTCTGGGGTGCCTCAGAACAACTAGGAACAGGGTTTCAAAATGGAATAATAAAGATTTTACAGCCTTAGCCATGGCATCCTGACTGGTAGTACCATCACTGGAAGACGTGGTCCAGTGGATAGGGAGTTGGGAGAGCTCGGTTCAAGTCCTGACTCTGGATATAAGGTGGCACAACAAGCCAATGGTGTTACTTCCAGTTACATTAGCAATGAAATGATCCTCTGAACAGAAGGATCCACAAGAACGGACCTGGCACTGTAGCGTACCTCCAAAGACAAATGGCCACTAATGGACCTGAGTATGTTGTAGGGACACAGCTGTGTCACTTCTCCAACTCCAGCACTGGGACACATCCTCAAACGTGGCCTCTAATAGTGAGACCTCCGTTTTGCATGCCCACGACCTGCCTTTGCACATGTCCATCAGACATGCTAGGGGTGCAGATTTGGAGGCCGAGTGGCGCTCCTTGTCAGAAGGTGGCCTTGTGTGTTTCTCTCCGATTTCCCCCAGGGAGGACTCAAAAGAAAACCCAGTCGTGCTGAGGGAAATAGCTGAAGGCAGGTCAGAGAACTACTGACACATTCCAGCAGCAACAGAAGGACATCATAGTACCTGCCCTGAAGCGCTACTGTCTCTCAGCTGTGACTGCTGATGTTTTGGTGATCAAAGTCGGAAAGAAACCTCTCAGCCAGCACCCTGCATTCTGGGGTAGAAGGGTTTGGGAAGAATCTGGAGTTTGAGCTGACAGGAGGGTTGATTGTTTGCACTGAGCCAGCTTCCCCCGCAATGTGAGCTCTGCAGTAAGAAGGCTTTTACCCTTTGCATTGCATGTTAATCCTCCAAAGACAGGAACCTCAAAAACTATCTGATGTCCTTGAGATTCAGGGGGAGGATGGGCAGCTCCCACTTAGGGGACGAGTCAGAGGACTGTAGGGGAGGGCATGTCACACTCTTCCCTGCCAGGAGAGATGTCAGAAACAGGCACAAGAATAGACAGTGCAACTCCATGGCCTTAAGGAGTGAGCTAGAGGAGCTACTGACTTCATGTGACTACCAGAGAGGTGATGTACGGGATGGCCTGTCATGGCGGCTTAGCTCTGTAGGTCCCACAGCCAAACTAGGCAGCATGACATTGTGAGAGATCCAAGGGGACGTGGCAATGCGGAAGGGTGAATGCATCTCAAAGCCACTCCACCTCATGGAAATGGGAGGAGGAGAGTGGTGGTCAGGGAAGGTGGAGGTTTGCTGCCCTATCTCCCCCCTCCCCCCCCCAAAGTGCCTCTAGAAAGTAGGTTTATGGCCAACACCCGACTGACACGTGATGTTAACAAGTGACACTGTGCCAACAATCCCCCACAGGGGGGTGACAATGAGACTTTCACTGCTGCCTTGGTAACCAGACTAATCAGCATTTCCAGTGCCACGCTGACTGGACAGCACTGACCAACTGGACAGCACACTGGTCTTGCTGTCCATTTTACGCTTTAACCTGGGACAACGGTGGTCCCCCACAGCACACCTTCTATGGCAATAACGTAGGGCTGAGAGGACTCCCGGAGGCAAGGACAACATTGATCCTGCATTTCATAGGGCAGGCCTGATTTGTCACAGGTCTCTCCCACAACTGTTGTGCCCAGCCCTTAGGGCAATGGGAGCGTCACCGATTTATTCCCACAATGCAGCACTGTCATGGGCAGATGATGCAAATGGGGCAGACAACTGGGGGTTTGGAGAGACCGCAAAACAAACCTTACAGATTTCCCCCCTCAAACCTTAATGTAGATCTGGCCATTTAAGCCACCCCTTACAGGCTAATTTTGGAAACAAATCAGGATATTTAAAGACAGGCCATTTACTACATTGAAAAGTTTGTTCGTTATCTAATGTATTCCTCATTCGTTACCGCCTGCATCTCCCTCTGTAATCTAGGCCCTTGCTCCTAACACTCCCCTGACTGAGGTAAACTCTGCCATTTTCCTTTCCCTCCCTCCTCCCCCCCCCACTCCATTTTCCCCTCCAACTAAATAGAGGAATAGCAGCTTTCACATCACCACCGTTTGTTTCTAGTCACAGGCAACTGTGGCCCATAACTGTCCTCCAACTTCCCCACCGCCTCCCCTCCCCCACAGCAGCGCCTTGGCCTTTTGTTTTTTTAAGGAACACGGACATCTGCTAAGATTTTTCTTTTGTCGATTCCTTGCTGAATCTTTTTTCTTGCATGTTCAATGGCCCAAATTGTATTAACTGTAATTTTGTACGGGGAGTGACTGTCCATTTGGTTAATAGATTGTTAGTGTTTGTCATAATTTATTGGCTGTCAGTAATGTATTTATTAGTTACAAAATGTTAATAAAGTGCCAGCTCTTTTCTAGTGTGAGAGGGTTTTATTGTGTCTCCCTTTGAGGCCCTAGAAATCTCTGAATTAACAATATCCATACACACACACACACACAACTGGAGCTGCTGCCATGACACTGATGGAACCATCACTCAGCTGCTACAGATGTTTGCCAGATCTCCATGCTCTTGGAAATATGGAGCTTTAAGAGGATGCTGACAAAAGGTATTTTATAAAAATAATGTATATCAGATCTTTTTTCTCTTGAACTTACCCTTGTTTTCAATTACTCTGTGGAAGCTTGAAATTGAAGGCTGTTTCCTTACAAAAATATTTTAACACTGTGTGGTCATGTCAGTAAGATTGTAAGCGCCTGGGTGGGTGGTTGTTGTCAGAATTTGGGGGTATTTGTGTGTATTACTTACATGGTGAGCCAGGTATCAGCTGTTGTCTTGCACAAGGACCTGAAAGTTTGAAATAAGCATGTATATTAAATGCAAAAAAACCCCACCCTTATATTAGTGCAGCATTAATATGGATAATTTGAACACACACACCTCAAGAAATTCAAAAGTTAAGCCCCTCATGGCAATATTAACTCTTCATCTACATGATTCAGTACCCAGGCCTGCGGGGTGACCTAGGACAAGTCACTTTGGTGCTCTGTGCCTCAGTTTCCCCATCTGTAAAATCGAGATAATGATCCTGACCTTCTTTGTTAAGCTACTGATAAAAAGCACTATCAGAGCTAAGTATTATGATGATGACTATTACACACACAGTTGAACCAATTTAATTTAAGAAGTGATTTTAAACTGGTTTATGTAAACTGGTGCAAAATCCTGTGCAGACACTTATTTCGGGTTAGCTTAAGTTGATTAGGAACAGGCTGGAGCTAAACCAAAGTAGGGCTCTCAAAGCAAAATAAGAGTGTCCAGGAAGGGATTTGCATCAGTTTAACTAAACCAGTTTAATGAAACCAATGCAAGTTTATGTGTAGACAAGGCCTCAGCTACAGTATGTACATGCACCATGGTTTGCAGTCCTTGTGTATTCTGTTCATGGTATACTCATATACACTGAGGGCAATGTGGTTGAGTTAAATATTGCCATGGGAACTTTAACTTCCTGAGCTTTGTTCCAGTGTCTGATCTTTTGGAAAATGCCTTTAGCTGATCCAAGTGGAGATTTCAACACAGGTGCTGTTTTCTTGGCTCAATAATTCCCCTGGGTTTCCATGTCATGATTGGATCTAACTGCTCATGACAAGGGGCTGCGTGTCCATCCCATAAAATAAACAGAACATTATTATAAATCATCATACAGAAAGCAGCGTATTTGTTAGCTGATGCTCTGTAGATCATAGTTTGATGGACAGGGTGTAATAACCAAATTATAGACTTAGGAACACAAAGGCTATGTGGTCTTCTATTTTCAGTGTGATTTTCTGGTTATCTTACACCTTTGGTCAAAGCTTGTCATTTTGCAGTGGTCCCTGGTACTACTCAATATCCAGTGTACTCATATGCATGAAAATCCATTTAAATATAATGGCATCATTCTTGGTTGGGAAGAAATACGGTTGTTTTCCAAATAAATAGTATGTGTCTATGCTGGTATTATAAAAGTTGTTAGCAGTCATTAGCTTTTAATCAATTCATCTCAGCCACTTCATTTTCCTTAAATAATTCATTTGTGAACTTAATGCAAGTGGGAAGTTTCCCATTCCTCTTAATTCTGTCCTAAGTATGATCCACACTTCTATGGTGGATATTTGTATTTGCAGCCACAGAGGTGACACACATTTATTGACATGGTCTCAAGGATGCTAAACAGGTATCTAACTTTGTTTAACTTCAGTAAATCAGGATATTTCCTACCGTCACAACAGAGTAGGTAAACTATTTCTCTCCTTTGAAAATAACCCTTGAAATCAGTTTTGTGAATTTAGATCAAAGGCCTTTTACAATTTGGATGACTCCCAGAAGACACAAAGAGAAGGATTTCCACCAGTTGCAGCATAGAAAGACTGAACCTTAACCTTATTGCCACTACCCATATCCAATCATGTCACTTTAAACAGATAACCACAGAATGATAGAAATGTAGGGCTGGAAGGGACCTCAAGAGGTCATCAAGTCCCACCCCCAGCCTGAGGGGGGACCAAGTAAACCTAGACCATCCCTGACAGGTGTTTGGCTAACCTGTTCATAAAAACCTCCAGTGGTGGGGATATTCCACAGTGTCTGTAGGTAATTTATTCCAGAGCTCAACTATCCTTATAGTCAAAAAGTTTTCCTAATTTCTAACCTAAATCTCCCTTGCTGCAAACTAAGCCAATTATTTCTTGTCCTATGCTCAGTGAGCATGGAGAACAATTGATCACCATCCTCTTTATACAACATTAAACAATCAGTTTGTAAGCACCCAGGGGATAATAGGGTTATAAGGAACAGCCAGCATGGATTTGTTAAGAACAAATCATTCCAAGCCAACCTAGTTTCCTTCTCAGACAGGGTTACTGGCCTAGTGGATAGGGTGGAAGCAGTAGACATGATATGTCTTGATTTCAGTAAGGCACAGTCCTACATGACATTCTCATAAACAAATTGGGGAAATGGGATCTAGATGAAATTTCTATAAGGTGTGTGTACAAATGGTTGAAAGACCTACTAAAAGAGTTATCATCAATGGTTTGCTGTCAAACTGGGAAGGCTTCTCTAGTGGGGACCCACAGATGTCTGTTCTGGGGTCTGGTAGTAGTCAACTTTTTCATTACTGACTTGGATAATGAAGCTGAGAACATGCTTATAAAATCTGTGGAGGACACCAAGCTGGGCAGGGTTGCAAGCACTTTGGATGACTGGATTAAAATTTAAAACCACCTTGACGAATTGGTCTGAAATCAACAAGATGAGATTCAATAGAGACAAGTGCAAAGCACGACAGTTAGGAAGGAAAAAAACAAATGCACCACTACAAAGGGGGAATCACTGGCTTCGTTGTAGTATGGCTGAAAAGGATCTGGGGGCTACAGTGGATCACAAACTGAATATGAGTCAACAATGTGGCTCAGTTGCAAAAAAAGGCTAATATCAGTCTGGGGTGTATTAACAGGAGTGACGTATGTAAGACACAGGAGGTAATTGTCCTGCTCTACTCAGCGCTGGTGAGGCCTCAGCCGGAGTACTGTGTCCAGTTTTGGACACCACACGGTAGAAAAGATGTGGAGAAATTGGACTGAGTCCAGAGGAGAGCAACAAAAAGGATCAAAACCTGACCTGTGAGGAAACTTTCAAGGCCTCCCAAAGAAAAAAACGTTTTTGTTTCTGTTGTGATTTTTTTTTTTTTAAATCATGTCCTATAATAGCAATAAAGTTCCAGAGCCATTTATGCCAATGCCTGAAGTCATCAAACACTATTGTCATTTCAGTTTCACTTGGGGGCTTAATTCCCCACAAATGCTGTTTATTGCCTCATCTATTCCTCCTCCATGAGTGATATCCCTTAAACAAACTGGGACTCCAAAAGGGACCAGGAAAAATCATATGGCACATGTGTTATGGAAGCCTGAAGAAATCAGTCAAAATGAGGTGAGTGGTGGCAGTTGGAGTAGGCTTCCAGGAAGAAGCACCAAATGCTTTTGGCTTTTTTTTTTTTTCTTTTTTTTTGCTGGATATGGATTTTCTGGAGCATGGAAAAATTACTGCTCTGCATTTACAGCTGTTCTTTGTTAGAGAACTACAGAGCAATCCCAGGGTTAGTAAGATGAAATCAGACATCTGCTAAATACTGCATGTGACATTCACATTCAATCCACCCTTCGTAGAATTATTCATTACTAAAACATTCATTGTAAACTCCTAAATGTGTAACTGGGTCATCTTTTCATTAAGAAATACACACACAGCCTGGCTATTCTCTGCTGTCTATATATGCTACAGAGCCAGAGCAGACCAAACATAAGTTAGAGCAGCCACAGGGCTGCTCTAATTTCAACAGGGGCCAAGCAGGCCTCTAAACAGTCCCAGAAGCAAGGTGAACAGCTGGCTTGTAGTAACTGAGAATCAGTAATGTACAGCAGGGTCTACCAAAATGTATAACAAAGGATCAGTATTATTAATAGCAGCAACTTTTTGCCCTGCATATACGTACATATTATGGCACTGACCAGCTGGTTGCCCCACAGTGGCATAGATAGAAGCAGTGTGGCCTAGTGGATACTGTACTGGGACTTGGAAGAGTTCGGTTCTATTCCCAGCATTGCCATTGGCCTGCTGGGCGACCTTGAGCCAGTCACTTCCCTTCTCTGTGCCTCAGTTTCCCCATGTGTAAAATGGGGATAATGATACTGACCTCCTTTGTAAAGTACTTTGAGACCTACTGGTGAAATATAAAAGCTATGTTTTAATATTATTAATTAGTAGGAAGATTTTTACTAGAGATTTATTTCTATATGAGAGAAGGTTTTTTTAAATGGGATTCCTGCTATTACCTTACTTTGGTCTGCGCCAGTATATTGCCTCCCGACACTACCCTGGCTACTGCCAGAGGCAGAATACTAAACTTGAGCTGATCTTGTATGACACATCCCATGTTCCCAAAGACATTACAGTAAATACAAAATATGTGTGCTTTGGCTGTCAGTCATTACTCATCAACTTAGCAAAGCTCCTATGAGTTCCACTAGATTCTGTATTTCCTAGGGTGGAAATAACATTTGTTCAAAATCTGTAGTGATCAGTAATAGCAGCATTTGCTATTTCTCCATTGAAATCATAACACAATAGCTACCCCGATGTGCACTTTTACCAAGCAACTATTTCTTTGTTATTTCACAGGAAACACATGTGGCCATGTTTAAGACACTCCATGGAAGTGGTGATGTTTTACTAGGCGATCAAGGTAACAGAAGTCCCAGCTGGCCATTGAACACCACCAAAAATGACCCCACCAGTTGTTTCCCAAATGTGCATAATCAGTTTCTGTAGCTGTGCATATAAACTGGCCATTTAAGCATGCAACTACTGAATTATATAAGAACATAAGAATGGCCGTACCGGGTCAGACCAAAGGTCCATCTAGCCCAGTATCCTGTCTACTGACAGTGGCCAATGCCAGGTGCCCCAGAGGGAGTGAACTTAACAGGCAATGATCAAGTGATCTCCCTCCTGCCATCCATCTCCACCCTCTGACAAACAGAGGCTAGGGACACCATTCCTTACACATCCTGGCTAATAGCCATTAATGGACTTAACCACCATGAATTTATCCAGTTCTCTATCAGCAATGACGGTATGCAACACGCAAATATAGTGTCCAACTGCACTCAAATTTTTGTACATGAATTTTTGAAAAGCTGTCCCTTAATTATATCTATTTCAATGGTCTTTATGTACCTACTGAAAACGGATGGCAACAAAATTAACGAGCCTCGCAAAAGCAGGGAAAAAGGCTTTAGAGCTTGTAGAACAGAGTAGTTGTATAAAAGTGCTGAGAATTTAGATGCTGAAACTATCATTTCTACAAGACCCCACCTGAAATTAACTCACACAAATTATAGCAGGAACATAGGAGGGTGCCATACTCTGGCTGGAATAAGATACAGACTGATGGCAGGGCTCCTGAAGGAAACCTACCGCCATGGGGAAAGATCTAGCGGGGAGCAAGGAGAAATACAAATCCACAGTCATCCTTGATGATCCTAAATTCTCTGGGGTTTCCCCAGAGATCTTGAGACATCAAAGGTTTGGAGGGCCAGCTCCGCCCACCCTTCCCACTAACTCATACTTTGATGGGACGATTCGGAGGAACTCCAGGAGTTAAAATTCTTGGCGCTTCTTGGGCCTAACACAGGTTTTTCCCTTCATTGGTGACACTATGACCCAATGAGTACTGTACGCGGCATTCTCTGATTGCACTGTAATTACCATTGGTTTTGAAGTGCTCCTGTACAAACATCAGGTAACACGCTACTCAGAATGTTACTACAGGGATGGAGAGTGAGAAGAAAAAGCATTAAGGATAGAAAGGCAGCATGGGCCAAACCAGTGATCCCTCATGTAATTGTATTAGACAATGGACTTACATCAGGGATGAATTTGGCCCCATACATTCATTTTCATGATGCTAAATGAGTCTGAATGTGGAACTATTTGCACCTATTACTCATACTTCCAGTGCTCATTGCATAATTCTGGCTACTTTCAAAGGAAATTGCAGGAGAGGGGAAGTAAGGTTTTCTATTTTATTATTATAGGATTATTATCAACAACAGCTAATAGGAGTAGAAATGTTTAACTGATGTTTTAAAAATACATCAATGAAACTAGGCTTTTTGGATTTAAACTTTACCCTGAAATGTTGGGAGCTCTAAACACAACAGCCTTTGAGCTAGTGCAGGAGAACAGAAAGTGAAATGGACTAGAAACGGAGTGAAACAAACCGAGCTGGTCTCAGGGTCCAAGTTCAGTGAAATGCAGGGTAGAAACAAACATGACCAAAAGGGTGTGAGCAGACATAAGGAAAAGTCAACTCAATTTTTTTTTTTTTAATTCTTTGTGGTTTAATTATCTATGGGGTTCTTAGTAAGGCAGTAAAGGATCTGTATTAATCTATGTGGTTTAATTAGGCCTCTCACAAGCCAGAGCCTGTTAGTGTGATGCTATTAAGTCTCCAGAGTGTGTGGACTCTAAATTGGTTAATCAGGCCATCTTGAGAGTCTCAAACCAGCCAGTCGCAGCGTCAGAGCAGGACCAGAGCCCGGTTATTAAAGCCTCCAGGGCTATCATGAGCGGCAGGCGGAGCAGACATAGTGAGCCAGAACCTTAGCACAGGGTAAATCCACTTTGTGCCATGCCAGCCGTACAAAGGAGACTTAAAGCTGCCCAATAGGGCAGCTCCCTGTCCCCCTGACTTAAAGCCTAAGGCCATTATGTAGTATATTCCTGCCCCCACAAGGCCTTTTCCTGTCCCGTATGCTAAAGGGGTCAGGGAAACAACTGAGAGAGGCTGCCATACAGCCAGGGTAGCCCATGCTAAGGGAATCTTCAGCTGCCCATTTAGGCCAGTTGTAAGGCCCTTTGCACTGCTCTTGCCATGCAAAGGGAACTTGTGGGCCACAATATGACATGTTAATTGGTGTTTCTCCATTGTCCTGCAATAGGACACTAATGTTAACCTAGCAGGATTGAGCAGCTAATACATAAAGATTAACGTCCAGCTACAGAGGAGAAACTGCTCATTTTGTTAACAACTCTTTCCGACTTCATGAACTAAGAAAATGCCATCAGAGTTATACAGAGCCAAATTTTGTGGCTGAATTAATCAATGGATAAAATGTCTTGCCTGCCTATCTGTCCAGTTACTTATCACTATTTCCGAATGTCTCCCATTACTTAAAAGATAACAGTGCTCACTCGCTCTCTTCCCCCGGTCCCCTTCCTTCCTTCCCACTCAGTGGCTTAGGGTATAGGTTTGAGTTTTTAAAATGAATGCATCTATGAGAATGAGGGCACTATTGTGGGAAAGAGCTGGCATTGACTTTCTTAATATTCTTAAACTAAAATTTGCTTAGAGTGGCTTCCAATGTTATGTAGTGATGCTGCATAATAAATTCATTGGCTAATGAATAATATTTACATCCATGATGACAAACCTGGCTCGTGGTTAGCTGAAAACAGCCATGTGACAGTCAACGAGATTGTTATTTACTTCCACAGAGTTGGGCAACCACATATATGCAAATAAGTGCATTCTGACTGGTTGCAGCTAAATTCAATGAAAAATGTTAGTCACCTACTCAAGAACTGCTTTACATTTTAAAACATTTTTGAGGGGTTTCCATGTATTTCCAAAGGAAAGATTTAGGGACCGGTCTTGCAAGAAGGCCACATGCTCCTGAAGTCAATCACAGTTCTGTGCATGGAGGATTTTCAGGATCAGATCCTCAGTCTAGTTTATTGTGGAATACCTGACCACATTAGAAAGCAGGACTTTCAGAATGTATGTTACAGTAACACCATACTTCAGTGAACACCAGCTATAGCGTTGATCCCACAGTGAAAAAAGTTTGGCATGAAAAATGTATTTTTCCCCCCCCATCAGAAAATTTCTACATGAATACTTTTCAGTCAGGGCTATTTATTTCCTTTTCAATTCACATTTAATAGATGGCAGTAAGGAGAGCCTTGTTATTTATTTATTTAACTTCACTCGGGTAAAAACGTTTGCCCCTTTAACAGAGCACAGCAACAGGTGATGAATGTCTATATGACACAACATCCCCTCTCCCATTGAAACAAATCTCTGCCCTAACAAAAAAATAAATATCTAACCTACATGGATATTTAAATTCATAATGTAGTCTGCTAGCTTCAGATAATGCTGACAACGATCTCTCTGGTGGGGATGGAAGTAAAGCACAATACAGTAACAATACTACAGTGCATCCGACGAAGTGGGCATTCACCCACAAAAGCTTATGCTCCAATACATCTGTTAGTCTTAAAGGTGCCACAGGACTCTCTGTTGCTTTTTACAGATCCAGACTAACACGGCTACCCCTCTGATACTTAATACTACAGTGATTACTGCCATAGTAATGTTTAGAAGTAAATAAAATAATAATAATGCCTATGTAGTAATGTACATTTTCAAAGCACTGTGCTAACGTTATTTGAATCCAGGAGAATGGTAATGGCATTATATTAGGCTAATGTGTACATAGGGTCATTGAGCTCTGGTTTTCTCTCATTGATGTTCTTCATACATAGATTTCCTTTATCCAGGGCTCTCTTTCTGATGCAATTGGTGTATTTTTAATCCTAAAGTCTTTTCAATCAACCCATTGGAAGTACTAGTTTGGTTCATTTGGATACATTTTGGAAACTCCGTAACGTCTATATGTATTCACTTTCATGCAGCTGCTTTGTACGTTTCGTAGAATCACAGAAGTTAGAGATGGAAAAGACCTACCATCTTCCTGCCAATGCAGGTATATTGATCAGTCCTCCATCTATCTATCAGCATTTCTAGAGAATTTTCCAAGTAGTAACTACGAACAGTGTGGAGGTTATAGAAAACAATTGGATCTATCCAGAAGGGCCAGTCAATTCTCCATCATAGTTTCTGAAATAATAACTGGCTCCTTCCTTTGAACATGATCCCAGACTTGCTTCTGCTCTTGTTCTTTGGGAAAGGTTTTACTGAACAGTGAATCTTGCTTTGTGACCTGAAGATGGCAAAGGTAGGATTCTTACTGATCAACCTAGGGAATAGGTTACAGAGCTCTGGGGCCTGCAATTGACAAGGTTATTTTTCTAGCTCCGTCAAATTCATAAATTACTCTCATAACACCCAGGACACATACACTGGTCTGAGAATCGACCTCTCGGTTGTTTGTGTGTCAATCTCATTGCTCTTCTCTTGTAAAATGTTAAAGGGATAAAAAACCCTCCATCTCTCTGTTTTCTTAACTCAGTGACATCCGGTTCCACGTCCCTCCAGTCCAGGTTTGTTCCAAGTGGTACATTTAATAGTGTTGTGTCTAGTTTCAATTTAAATGACTTAGGCAGTAGAAATGCCATCAGCTCTCTTGGGAGACTATTCCACAATGTAATAGAATTCATTGCTGAGCAGCTGTAACTATTGCACTGTATGATTTTGACAAAGGACAACATTTTCATCTTAGCCTTAACTGGGGCCCTGTTTTTGCGCTTGTGGTTTTGTCGGTACAATAATCAAAGAGGCAAACTTGTACTGGCAATTTATGGACACAAAATTTGTGGCCAGTGTCTAAAATCTGGCCTATGATAGTTAGAAGAATGATAGCAAATGGCATTTTGATTTTTTTTTTTTTTTTAAGGTAAGTTTATGCAGAGAAAAAAAAAATCTTCTTACTGTTGCAAGGGCCTGTGTTACCGTATATTCTGGTCTTTGCTGCAGTCCCAGCAGTCCATGCTTTAATGACTTGTGTATATAATTGTTCATATAAACTAAGCATCTCAAGCCATTGAACTTGACGGAATGCAATTGAAGCAGTGAAAGAGTGAAAACACTCCGTTTCGGGATATTCTGTGGCTTCTGGCAGCTAATTCACACTAGCTCAACCTCATCTGGTCTTTTTTTCTTTTCATCCCTTTCTGATGACAAGTCCTATAGCATCATAAACAAAAAACAAAAAACAGACCTCATGTGACCCTCACCACCTGATCTGGCATTCCTACAGTAGTGAGTTTCACCACTGTACCCTTTTCTCCCCATGCAACCGAAAACATATGCTGCCCTGCAGAGTGAATGCCAGACCAGCTGCTGCTCAGCTGAGATAGGCAATTGAGCAGTCACCAATAGAGCTCACTGGGAAGTTTTTGACAGATTTTTTTCATTGAAAAAAACTGATTCATCACAACCAAAACTGCTCTGGAAACAGGATTGGGTTTGACAAATTTTCCAACTCAAAAAAAAAAAAAAAAAAAAGTGTCAAAGTTGTTCAAATGTTTTGTTTCAACATTTTCTAAATGAAAAAATTCTGGTTCAGAACAACTTTTCATTTAAAAAAAAAATGTAAGCTAGTCAGACTGGACCAAAAGGGTTCAAAAAAGACAAAAAAGGTCAAAATCAAAATGAAACATTTCAAAAATAATCAAAAAAGTTACAACTGACCCAAGACCAAAAAGCCCAGTTTTTCAGTTCACAGATATTTGAGATTTTGACTTTTTGTCCTCATTTGAGGTGGGGGAAAACAGCAAACTCTTGAAAACGTTTACAGGGTGGGAAAACTGTTTCCCACCCAACTCTACTCACCACTGCATAGTGGTGGCCAGCAAGATGCATAACTGAGCATGAAAGCTTCTGTTTTCTCTCCTCGTAGGAGGTGAGGGCTACGCCATTCCACCCAGCAGAAAAGACAGGCCATGCAATGTGGGGCCTGGGTATCTGAGGAAGGACATGGTTATGATTTCAATAAATAGGTTGATTTGATGGGGGTGAGGAAGAGCCTACAGTCTGCTTTATTCTCCAGTCCTGACCATTTTCTAGTTCCCCTGAATTTGAAAGCAAGGTAGATCACTTTATGACCAATAACAACAATTTGTAATTATGCAGACTTAGATGAGACTAATGAAATGTCGTGCTTCTGGGCACCCATGGATAACTACAAGATTCAGGAAGTATGCGCCTCCACCCCCATGTTCTGCACTGTACAGGTGGTCAGATACATTATGGGGGCTTTTCACCTTTCTTTGAAGCTTCAGGTATTGGTGACGGCTAGAAGCAGACCTTTGGTCCAATCAAGAATGGCAAATGGGAGGTGGTGTCATCTTGGGGGGCTCTGTTGCTGTCCTATGCGCTCTACTAGGATTCTGTTCTGTTGAATACTAAGTAACTGCAAGTGGATTTGATCTGACGAAAATAAAACTGTCTCCATGTCTTTTGTAACTGTCTTGTGTTATTTGAGTGTCCTGTGTTCGAAAACCTGCTTTCTAACCATTCCCCAGAGTTTGGTTTGGTAAACAGTCTCCTTTCCTAAACCTAACTCTTTCTCTCTCTCTCTCTCTCCCCCCCTGCCTGTCTCTCTCTTTTCCTTTCTGACCTGCTTCCCGGTGTAGAACCGCATGCATGAGTCTCTCATGCTCTTCGACTCCATCTGTAACAACAAATTCTTCATCGATACCTCCATCATTCTCTTCCTCAACAAGAAAGACCTATTTGCCGAGAAGATCAAGAAATCAGCCCTGACCATCTGCTTCCCTGAATATACAGGTATGTGTCATGACTCGGACAGCCCAGCCTACCAGTCAGGAAGCAAAAGACGAAAGACGTAATCTTGCAACACTGGGGTGCAGATGAGAAGTGACACTTGATGTGCCCTAAAGTTAGATGGTGCCTTGAGGGGGTTAGTATCGATGGGTGTCTTATGGACAGTTCTTGTGGGGGTGACACTGAATGGTCCTATGCTGTCAATGGAACACGCAAACCTCAAGACACCATATGAACTTATGAAGCACCAAAATACAAAACGCCACCAATAACTAATGGAACAATAGAACAACGTTAATTGTAGTAATATTAAGAATGTCTTTTCTCCTTTCTTATAAGCTCATGATCAAACTCTGCTCATGGATCTACTTCTGATATGTTTAGTAGGTTTAACTTTGGAGGAAATCACCAGCCAATGATTGTAAGGTCCCAGCCCTGCAAACACTTACACGTATAGGAGCATGGGGACCTCCTAGGTCATTGAGACTAGTCCCCTGCTATAGCAGGCAACCCTGACATATCATCCCAGTCAGCCTTATAGACATGCCTAACTTTACTACTGTGAGTCATCCCACTGATATCAATAGAACGACTCAGGGTTGTAAGTTCACTACATGTGTAGGTGTTTGCAGGACTGGGGCCTGAGTTACCTACTGACAGTATGGCCCCTTCTTCAAGAGGGTGGGGTCTTCAGAGCAATCCGTCTTCTGGTGTTTGCTTTGGCTACAGCTGGTTGGTTGTCAGAGCAAAAAGCGACAAAAGGTCATTTTTTTGTTTTTAAGGGAAATTCATGGCACACAATAGTTTAATGCAGTGTTTCTCAAACTGGAGTCATCGCTGGTGTAGGGAAAGCCCCTGGCAGGTCGGGCCAGTTTGTTTACCTGCCCTGTCCGCAGGTCCGGCCGATCGTGGCTCCCACTGGCCACGGTTCACTGCTCCGGGCCAATGGGAGCTGCTGGAAGTGGCATGGGCCGAGGGACATACTGGCCGCCGCTTCCAGCAGCTCCCATTGGCCTGCAGCGGCAAACCACGGCCAGTGGGAGCCGCGATCGGCCAGACCTACGGACGGGGCAGGTAAACAAACCGGTCCGGCCCGCCAGGGGCTTTCCCTACACAAGCGGCAACCCCAGTTTGAGAAACACTGGTTTAATGGATATTAAGTTGTTTGTTGTGGGAAATTATGAGAAAAGTCAAATAAATATCCTTTACAATACAATATAAACTATTGAACCCCATTGAGTAACGTTTACCAAACAATTTAAACCCTTCAACAACAACAACAAAAAACAGACTGCATTAAAATGATAGGCAGCTACATTGTCTAAAAGTTCACGATGGAGTCTTGCTCCAGTAGCAGGATGGCTGGGATGACAACGACCAATGATTTTTAGAGTGAAAAAACCCCTAAAAGTTAGTGTTTTTCTAACAGAAGTAATGGCTATGACAAGTTACGGCAGCCCCGTCTCTCCGACAGGAGCATAGGAGTTACCAGACTGGATCAGACATGTGGTCCATCTAGACCAGTATCAGGCTTCCAACAGTGGCCAGTACTAGATGTAAGGTGTAAGAACCCCATAGGAAGGCAGATGTTGGATAATCTGCCCCCCACATTAGGTCTCGTATATAGAGAGATCTCAGACTGATACATGTACAGAGAGAACTTTACGTGCAAGTTTAGAGCAACATACAATCTTTAAATAATCAACATCACCCCAGTGAGATAAGTATGATTACCTCCATTTTACAGATGGGGAAACTGAAGCACAGAGAAGTGCCCAAAGACACACAATAAGTCAGTGGTGGAGCTGGGTCTAGAAGGCATATTTCCCCAGCTGCTTGTCCCGCCTACTCTATTAGACCACGTGGCCCTTCTGGTCTCTTGCCCAAGACTCCACAGCAAAACAAAAGCAGAGGACGCAGGACATTCCAACTGCAAGTCCCATGCTCATCCATCCAGGCCATGGTGCCGAAGTGAATGGTTTGCCCCAGAATTGGCATCTTTAGCAAAAATCCAATGTTAGTTATGTTACCATCCAACAAGATGGAGAGTGAGCCAGTTCAAGGAGTGAAAAGCACAACAGACTTTGGCAAGATTATTTTACACTCTTGAGCCTTTCTCACTACACTTTTACACGTCATTCAGCTAAATCATATGCTACCCTCGCCCTCAACCAAATCCGTACATACAGGTCCATGCACATTAAAGGGCAGAATGCAGGGTAAGTACATAACTCCCACACTATGCGGATGACAGAAAGAAGACAAAAGCCTTTAATGTGGAACATTCCAATAGTTAAAATGGAACAGCCCCAGAGCAGAGGGAACATGAGGCTTCCACCCACAATTACATGGTTAGGAATGGTCAGCCATTCGAGCAGTCCAATTGGCTGATCATTCCCCTTCTTGAATAATGAGGACAACATTTGAATTTTGCAGAGGACATGATTGTGAATCATGAAAATAAAAGTCTTCTCTGCGATTCAGTCACAAACCAGAACAAAATATTTTATCCCTCTTCTTAATTATTTATTAATGGCAAAATCCTATTTCTCTTTAATAAATTAAGGGGGGAGAAACTTAACCCATATGACTGGCAGCTCAATGGGCCACTATGGCATTAGGATAATAAGGGGCTCAAGTCATTCATTGAAACACTCACAGTCTGTGGAAGAACCAGTTATACACTGAGCCCTATGGCTGCGCTTCTTAAACCGACCTGAAGAAGAGCTCTGGGTAAGCATGAAAGCTGGTCTCTCTCACCAACAGAAGCTGGTCCAATAAAAGCAATTCCCTCACCCACCTTGTCTCTAACATCCTGAGATCAACATGGCTACAATAACACTGCATACTTCTTAAACTGTGTTATTTTGTGTCTTTGGTAAGGTTTCTAGCCTACAGCCCTTACTCGTGTGAGAAAAGGCTGCAGGATTGGGCCCAGTGGTTCTTAGAAAGTGCGGGGATGTTTTTACAAAATTTTGCCCTAATTTTTTTCTCACATATTTATTCCCTTGAAAATTGTTAGGTTTTGTGAAATTTCAGGAGAAAGGCATTCTGCGGGCAAAAAGCTGTGAAATCACAAAATCCCAGGTTTGCCCAGGGAAAACAGCTTGGCTTGGAAAACACAGCATGAAAAGGTCTTGGAAACCAAGAAACAATTCTGAATTTCAACAAGAGGCAAAACTGCTCAAGATTCTGAAGGCTTCAAAATGTGTTGTAAATATTTCGCACACCTCTGAAATCTCTCTTCTAGAGCTCGGCTTTAGTGATCATGAAGGAGATTCTTTAGTAAGGCTGCTAGACACAGACAGACCCTCTGGTCGTTCTCTCTGACTCCAAGACTAACACAGCCAATGCTGCCTAGTGCTCACCAACAGGGTCTCCCTTTGTCCTAGTCAGGAATAAGCAAGAATGGAATGGACTGCTATCTATCAAATAATCCTCCATAGCCCTCTGAAACAGGTTTCTACACCGCTGGGGCACCATGTTGTGGCTACATCTGGGGATCTGCTCTCACCTGGTCTGACGCCCTCTCCATTAGTTGCTCGCTCCATGGTCTCTTTCTGAACTCGAGGTGCTTCCTCTTCATACCTTGGCCCTCCAGCCAGGTCACAATAGTCCTCCCCTTCTGGGGTATCAAAGTCCCACTGGACAAATTGTCTATCTGTGGTTTAGTCAATCTTCTGACCCACTTTGAAGTTTAGGCCACTTTCCCAGTGGCCAGTAGGGGAACTGAGGCCCACCCACTACTCTGGGTTCCAGCCCAGGGACCCTATACCCAGCAACCAGAGTCTGCTCAAGCTCCGGCCCTGTTGCTGTGTCCCTGAGCTCTTCCCTACCTCTTCTCTTCTCTATCTTCTGGCCAATTGCTGGGTTTACCCCTGCAGCTTCCTCCATTTCCTGTGGCTACTTCACCCCTCTCAACTTCCTGCCAGAGTCTGTAGTCCAAGGCAAGATACCAGGGCTTACTGTCCCCCTAGAACTCCTCCTTGTCCCTAGCCAACTCCCCCCCCCAGGAGTGACTACAGATCACTTTCCTGCAGCCCTTTTCTCTTATCACCAACTCCCTCTGTTTGTAAGCCTAGCCAAGCTCCTCCCGCAGCTGGGTTTCATCAGCCATTAGGCCTATCAGTAGGGTGAGCATATTTCCCTATGGTGAATATGGGACACCTGGGAACATTACTCAGATTCAAATGAGTTCAATGGCAATCAATCAGAACTATGCAATACA
Source organism: Emys orbicularis (assembly GCF_028017835.1). Classification (NCBI taxonomy): domain Eukaryota; kingdom Metazoa; phylum Chordata; order Testudines; family Emydidae; genus Emys; species Emys orbicularis. The sequence goes on from NC_088696.1 coordinate 36,016,221, forward strand.
AACATACAAATTAACATCAAGTTGACTGAGCCCCTGTTAAAAAGAAATACTGCGGAGTTGGATTTTTTTTTATTTACCTTCTTATCTTTAAGGCTTTAGGGTTCACACAGGGAGAGGTGACACACTCACACACACACACACACACACACACACACACACACACACACACACACACACATTCCCGTACACCTCTCTCACATGGGGAGGTGACTGACTGATCCAACCCTCCCAGCCAGGCGCTCTCTGCCCTCCATGTCTGTCTGAGATCCCGGGACACATCCACCTATCCTGATACCTGGTGCCACGTCTTCCCGAGGCAACCTGTGGAGGGGCACGCAGGGTCACATGCCCCCCTCCCCAGATTTCTGCCAGGATTCACACCAGAATATGGCCAGCAGCAGCCTTTTGGGACTGTGCAGGAGGGAAGGGATGGGAGCTGCTTCCAACTGCAGGTGGGGGAAGGGATGACCTGGCCGTTATCTTTGCAGAGCTCATCTTCTGTGCCCCCACCCCACCCCTGCTCCCCCATGGCTGGAAGCAGCTTGTCCCTTCCTGGCCGCACTCTGTTGAAAGGCAGTTAAGACCTGCAGGCTGCTGCTGGCCACCGACGTAACCCAGCCGCCTCCTGTCCCCGGCTAAAGCGCAGGCAAGAAGGGGTTAAGCCCTAAGGATGTATTGTGCACCAGGCTCCAGGGAACCTGACTGCAGGGGCTACAGCCAACCGGGCCAGAGAGGTGGCTCAGCAGGGGAGGGTGCCTAGGGATGGAGCAGCCCCACGCTCCCTGGGGGCACGACCCCGGGTGTGGGGGGAGTGAAGAGGGTGCTAAGCCCCTGCCCAGGGGGCTGCTGTGAAGCCTGCAGGTTCGGGGCAGGAACAGGCTGGAAATCACTGCCCCCCCCCCCCCGAGCTTAACTGAGGGGTGGAGAGGCTTCTCCGTGCCAGTGCGGTGCAGGGCTTTGGTACATGCAGGGCTCGGCTCCTCCTGGCAAGCGCCCCAGGCCAGAGGGTCTTGGGCTTTCCCGGGGCACCAGCCCAGCCGGAGACAGTGGGGGAGGGAAGGAACCTGTCGGCCAGGCTGCTGGTGAGCTGAGCGCTCCAAGCAGGGGCTGGTTCTCTGCACAGCCCTGGGAGCAGGACATGCCCCATCAGGGGGGATATGGAGGCACGGCGGGACTGGGGGAGGGGGTGAAGGGGCAAAGCAGAGAGAGGACAGCAAGAGGGGGCGCATGTCAAGGGCCAATGGGTGGGCAGCAGAGGCGACACCTGGCGCCTGCCCGCACGCACCAGCCATTTTACAGGATGCTCATTTTACACCAGTCCAGGGATGGTGCCGTGGGTGCGCTGACCCATGAGGTGCACCCACGTATCATCGCTCCCCTGTTGGGTGTGTGCACCAGAGCACACCCTGCTGTGTCTCAGCGCGTACTTATCCAATAGATTAATGGTAACAAGGCTGAAACAAATCAGATACAAGTAACAGAGTCAGGATTAATCCTCCCAAGAGAGTAGTTCCACTGGTCCTGAGGAAACCCAGGGATGGATTGGAGGCGATAATCCGCTGCACCTGTTTAACAATCCTCTTGTGCATCGTTTGCTAACCCATTCCCCACAGCCCTTCCTCAGCTGGAAGGAGAAGTGACTTCAGCTTCTTTCTAAATAGCCTCCCCCTTCTCTCCTCTTTCACCCCTCCCCAGCTCTGCACTTCTCCAGAGGATGGGCTGGGTGCTCAAAGGAGATGCTGAGCAGAGCGGAGCAGGGCCAGTAGAGTGGGGGAGCAGATGAGGAAAGACAAGGCAAAGGAAGAGCTTTAGGAAAGACAGACCCCTCCTGAGTTAAGTTTGGCCTTGAAGGAGAGCTCTGGCTGGCATAGAGGCTTTTCCATGGGTGCCAAATTTTTGTCCAAATCAGATCAATGCTCCATTTTACAGAGCACAATAATCCACATTATCTTGTGTGTGACTGCTGATTACACCTCCCAACATACCTGAGAACGGATCATCCCCTCATATGGGCTTCCCTGGGATTTGGATGCAGGCAGCCAACAGGCTCATTGGCCCCCAGCTGTGTTCCCATTCCCAAGAAAATGGCAACATCCTGTTTAGGATACAACACAGCAGACTATGTACAGTCCCTCTGAGGCTTAAGCCAACCACCTTCTCTCCTTTAGATGTGATCTAACATGGGGATCTTTGCTCCTCCAAGAAGTAGCATTAAAATAAAGGAACGGAGCCAGAGAAAGAGAGCTTGAAAAGGAAAATAAATCTCCAGATAATAGCAGCTCTTCAGAAGATGACTGGCTCGGGGCATTTCAGCAAGGGGCCAGGCCTCAACACTCTCACCATCATCAGCTGCTTAGTGTAATAACATGTATTTTTCAGCTGTAATAACTGATCCTCCGCTCTCTCCTGACCATCAAGCCAACATTTGACAAAGACTTTGAGTCCTGCCCTGTCTAATAGGCCATGGGAGCCGGATAGGCCCCTTAGCGAACACAGGCCTTTCTGGACATTTCATTTACACAGTACAAACTGTTGCAGCAGCATGTGGAGTGGGACCTCAAAATGGGCCCAAGACAACGCTGGCCTCCACCCACCCCTTAGCTTGGGTAAGGTGACGAGGTTCTCAAAATGCACCCCCAGAAGCCTGTCACTGAAGACCGGCCGGGGAAGAGGTGAGACCTGTCACTTGGGTGGGACCAGGCTGCCGATGGAGGGCGGAGCTCTGTCTCACCCTAGTCAAGGGGCTATTTCCCCTACCCCTGCCTAGAAAGGAGCCTGGTGCTTCTTCCCCAGTGGGGAGTCCACACGTGTCCTCTCCCCTCACTCCTGGGCTGGGTCTACCACAGGCAGGGCCTCACTCTTGTCAGCTTGGGTGATGCCACCACCTGCCAGCCTGACAGTAATGCTGCTGGTGTGATCCAGCAGCCCCCTGTGAGGGTGGTGCCCATGCCTGGAATCACAGCTGTCGCTGCTCTCCCAATGCTCACCCTGGAGGGTGTGGCTTCCCGCACCCACAGCAGCGCCCCCTGCTGAAGAGGGTGCTGAGTACAAAATAAGACACTGAAGCGTCCTGTTAAGGCTCCAAATTTCCACGACTGACTACTAGAAAATGGGATTGTTTATGGGAAAAACAGGACACCTGGTGACTTTACATGGGCGAGTATTCAAATATGGCTGAGTTTGGCAGCCCAAGTCCAGACAGATAGATAGATGTTGCAATGTGCCATCTGCAATCAGGAGCGAGGGGCAACGTAACAGGCACTTACCCGCTCTGAAAAAAAGGAGATGCAGGGAGCAGCTGCAGGTTGCAAAATGGCCACCTTATGGCTACAGCTGCTTGGCTCTGCTGGATTTAAAGGGCCACCTCCCAGAAAGGCTAGAGGGAGGGAAGAGAGTTACCCTGCACTGGACTGAGTTAGTAGGAAGCAGGAAGATGCCAAGGAAGGTGCCCATGGGGAAGGAGCTGCACTGGTACCTGTCACTGCTATCTCACAGTGCCAGAAGGTATCAGGGACAGTGGTTTTTCCCTTGTTGTTTTTACTCAGAGATTAGACGTAAAGGGGAGCCCGGAGTGGGGAAGCTGCTAAAAGCAAAGGTCCCCCTCCTGTTTCAGTTTACTTTAACCCCTGTCGCCTGCTCTCACTGCCGATTCCTTATACCTCACAGCTGGGCAGGGTCTGTCCTACGTGCATTCCAGACAGGAACAGACTTGGGGTTCTCTGTTAGCCTGGTATAGCTAGTCCAGTCTATACGCCACTATTGCCTCCCCCAGATTCCAGGGTCAGGCATAGGTCGGGCTGCTCTGACTTCTGACCATCTGCCCACAGCCTCAAGTGTCCATGACGACAGCCAACAATAGGGGAGCACAGGGGCATCCCAGCCAAAGCCCCTGCCCAGAAGGCTAGGAGGGCAGATGGTTTAGAGCAGGCTCCCCTCCCATTTAGCTGAGATCTAGCCAGGACACACACACACACACCTCTATGAGAAGGGAAGGGGGGTCTCAATCACCCTGGCTTAGAACCACTCTGCCTGCTTGGTGCTACACCAGGAAATTCCCAGATAGGCCATAGTGCTACTAAGCAGGTGGAACAGAGGCTAGAATCTGGCTTCTTGTGTGCAGGCGTTTCATTCCTTGGCTACACCGTTCACTGCCTCCAACTTACTCACATGAGCCAGGAGCCACAACAGGATGTCCCTGGAAGGTCCTGAGAAAGCAGCAGCAGCAGGTCTCTGCTGCATGTGTGGTTTGTGGAAACTTCCTTCTTCTTGGTTTGTAATAGGGATAATGGTGCTGGCCTTAGAGTCTACGCTTCATAAACCTAGCAGCAATTTCTTACCCTGTCTATGCCTCCACCAGGAATATTATACCTTAATTAGATGGGTCTCATCTCACCGCGACAAAAGCATCATTGTTCTGAACAAGTGAGCAGAAGCGTCACTCTGAGCCATCTTCACACATCAGCTCTATGTCTGGCCAAACTTCCTGTTCAATTTATTTTTCTTCTTAGCCACATTTTAGTGAATGTCAATGCTACTGAATGATGCAGCCTTGACAGCCCTGGAGAGCGAAGCCCCGACGTAGAGACAGGCCCAACCTGAAAACTGGGTGTCTCCCCCCCTCTTTGGAAAAGTTGGGATCCTGATTAAAATTTTGTAGTTGGCCCCAACTCTGTAAGAAACCTAAACCCCAAATCTCAACCCCCCTGAACTGTGGGAAAGTACAGGCCAGAGCTGCACAGCAATCTACCCTGCCAATGCTGACCAGAAGAGACCACTGCTAGGAGTGACAAAGTAGATCAGTCTCCATGTGTCACCATCAGTCCTTGGGCTCCCAGTTGTGTCTGCTCATTAGAGAGGGTGGTTAACTAGCTACTAGAGACCATCTGCTCATTCCACAATGGCAGCATCTTTCTTCAGTTGTTGCAAAGCTGGGTTGGATTTAAACAAGCAAACTGGAGATGAAAGTCTCCATCATCATTCCCTTGCCAATGCCCCGAGCCATCCAATTCTTCCTGCTTTCCTCTTTGTGCAGGACAGGCAGGGCGGTCCATCAAAACGGAACACTACTCTGCAGCCATCTTGTAGTTAATGTTAATTAGTCCGTGCTTAGCCGAGTGTGCGTTGGTTTTGCATCTGGTTGCTCCTGTCAAGTCTGTTCCCCCCAATCTATTTGATTAATGTTACAAGCCTGATTCCGATCTCAGTTACAGCAATGTAAATCAGGAGTAATTCCATTGTACCAAGGGAGGAGAAACTGGCTCTGGTGGTCAGTGTTGTAGGGTGGTTATTAGAAGTGCCTGATGCCCTGTGAAATGCTACTGATGTGATTCATAGGCATCCTCCATTTCTCACAGGTTATTATAGTGTCCATTGTAATAGCACTGACCATAATAATCCACTTACTGGGTATTGCTGGAACTGCTAGATACTTCTGTGGGAGTCCTACAGCTGAGTGCCACTCTCAGTGCACAGGTGTAACCCTGGATGAAGTCTATGAACATTAAGGGATTTACTCTGGCTGTATAGTGATGTAACTGTGAGTATAATGAGTGCCTAGGCCCAGATTCACAAAAGTGTTAAGGAACCACCACCGATTTCAATAAACTTTTATTTTATTGATATAAAGTGAGCTTCTGCTCACTTGTTCAGAACAATGATGCTTTTGTCGCGGTGAGATGAGACCCATCTAATTAAGGTATAATGTTCCTGGTGGAGGCATAGACAGGGTAAGAAATTGCTGCTAGGATTATGAAGCGTAGACTCTAAGGCCAGCACCATTATCCCTATTACAAAAACTTTGTGCATATGGGCCTAGTGTCCAAACCTGAGTTTGGTGCCTCGTGGTTCTTTACTTTCCCTGTTGCCGTATGTCTCTAACCACTACAGGAATAGAAGGAGCATGGGGGATGCAGCTCCCAGGTTTGCTGTAGGGATTTGAGTTGCAGGTGGAATGCAGAAAATCAAGCTCACATTTAAGCCTTGAAATACGTTTTCATTTCAGCTTGTAGCAGTAGTTACATGGACTCAACCGTCATCATTTTTTCCCATTGTAACACTTGTGGAAACGACCAACATGTTGCAAGATGACCTCCGTGGGCCCAGTTTCTTTTCCCAATGCATTAACCGGGGCAAAATAGTGAGATTCCACAGCAGAGCTTGGACTGTAGTAACCTGGGGGCTGGGTGGAGCTTTGGCTGAATCAAGCACTATTGGTGCTTAGGGCAGGTCTACACGTAAAAAGCTGCACTGTAGCGCTTTTAGTGAAGCGTAGTTAACCCATCTCCCCCAGAGGCGGTAGTTCTGTTGACAGGGGAAGCCCTCTGTCTACACCAGGGGTTAGGAGGGCAGATCTGCATCGCTCGGGGGTGTGGATTTTTCATACCCCCGAGTGATGTAGTTATGCCAATGTCGGTTTGTAGTGTAGACCTCGCCTTCGTTTTCCATGTTTGTACCGATGCGCACTGATTAGCAGTTCCCATGAAATCACTGTACCTGACCCCGCTGTCCCTACCGCTGGTGTCAATTAGGAGTGACTCCATTAAAGTTAGTGTGGTACAAAGCAGGTGTGAGCACCAACTTTCTGATACTTTTCCTCTCGCACCATCTCTTTGTTTGTTCTCCCCCATTGAGAATGTGACTCCCAGTTGGAGATACAAATATCAGAGCTTCCAAGATATTTTCAGTGCATTAATCTTTGATGTGACCAGCAAAATAAGAACAAACATCAGGTTGGGCCCTTTTGGGTGTCTTTGCAAAGGATAAAGGCGGCCTTGAAGCTTGGCTAGTTTGTTTGCTTTTTAATTTTTCTGCTTATTTTTCACCTCAGAAATATCAGGACCATCAAGTCTCATCTTCCCTAGGTTTTCTGGAAGTCTCCTGGTGATGCAGAGAACTGGAGTGGGAACTTCCATGAAAGGGCTGTAGAATACTGAATCTTTAAGAGGGAGGCTCATTCCTCCCAGCTGTTCACTCAGGTGTTTGAGTTAAATAAGTGTTTAAAAACAAGAACAACGAGCAAGATCTTCAGCTAGTGTAAATAAGTCAATGGAGCTAGCCAATTTACACTAGCTGAGGATCTGACCCAAAGAGTTTTGAAACCCCTTTTCTTCTCAGTTGCTCATGTTTCACTTGCAGTGTTATTATCCCATTAGCTCTCCAGCTATCTATAGACTCTTCTGGGGAAAAAGAGAGTGGGTAGATGAGACCTGATTTTCTAATGTGAACTACAAGCAGTACAAAATGCCTTCTTCGTGTATCATAACCCCATCTTTTCCCCTTTATCCCTTTAAGGGATAATACACCAACCCCTCTCCCAGCCCTTTTCTTCCAGATCTCCCTAGAGCAGTGGTTCTCAACCTGTCGCTTGCGACCCAATCAGCACACAGCTGCGGCCCATGTGACATCCTCAGGGCCATACCGGTAGTATATATGTTGTGTGGATGCACATAACACAGAGAGCTGCATATGCAGCCCACAATGGTAAATAGGTTGAGAACCACTGCCCAAGAGCATGCTCATGCCTGCAAGCCCTCTGACGGGATTCTCTTTCTTTTCCTGTTTGTCTGCCCGCAGGCCCTAACACTTATGAGGATGCAGCGGCATATATCCAAGCACAATTTGAAAGCAAAAACCGCTCCCCCAACAAGGAGATTTACTGTCACATGACTTGTGCGACGGACACGAACAACATCCAGGTGGTCTTCGACGCTGTCACCGATATCATCATTGCCAACAACCTCCGAGGCTGTGGCTTGTACTGACACCTTCTCGTCCTGTATAGCAAAGCAACTCCTTTGGTATGATCACGGCGTGAGGAAAAAATTTTAAAAAAAGAAAAAAAAGCGCAAAACAAAACAAAAACCGAATCAAACGACAAAAAACAAAATCATTATACTAATAATGCAAGCTGGTAAATAAAAAGGCATAATGACAAATTATATATATATAAATATATATATATATATATATTAAAAAAAAACACAACAACAATCTTTTTAGTTTGTCTCAAAGAGCTGTGGACAGAACTGATTTCTCTGACAGGCTTCAGCCCTCATTGGTATTGTCACTAGTCATAGAAATCAAATCAATTAAATAAGCCAAGAAAAATTACACTGATGTTTGCTAAATGGTCTGCCCGCATTTTGAACCTAAGGTATCCTATGAGTTTTAAAAGCAATTGTTTTCTTAAAACAAAGAGCGGTAATGTTATTTTTTTAACTCTTCTTTGTGGGGAGGGGCTTCAGGGGTAGAGGGGAAGGGGAATTTTTTTTCTTCTTTCTTTCTCCCCATTCCAGTTTCTTGGATTTTTTAGGTACTGCTGTAAGTCAGCTGGTGCTGCACGGCAGTCTGGGTCATCTGGGCTGGGCTTTCAGGGCCTCTCGGTTCTGTTCAGCTCTTGTGGGTTTCAAAAACAAACAAACAAACAAAAAGACAAATAATAATAATAAAAAAAAAAAAGGGCAAAAAAACCCAAACCCAAGCCACAATATTTTAGGACTTTTTTTAACCGGGACGCAGCAGGAAAGCATCCTTTATGTAACAAGCTCTTCACTTGTGGAATGTAACTTCCTCCCAAGTTAAAGCACAAGATGGGGAGCTTCGGGCTTTTTACCAGCGCGGGTTCTGTGAGAAAGAGGAGGGCCCCTAGTGGCAGTCACACCCCAACACACACACACACGGGGTGGGAGGGATGTATTTGCCCATCAAATTCGACCTGTATGTCAGTGCCAACCTCACTTTCAGGTGGGCTTTGGGCAGGGGAGGGGAGATGCAATTTATTTTCCAACAGGGTTAGGGACATTAACCATTGTGATACTGTTTTACTTGGCAGTGAGGGATTCCCCCTATGATTTAACTGATTTCTTGATTGATTTTTAATGTATTCAAGCCTGGGCTCCCTTCTCTCTCTCTCTCCAGACCACTTCACCGACTCTCCTGTTGGTGTTCTCCTTACCGGTAGCATGACCTTTTGGCCTTTTGCATAAGACACAGCCTTCCTTACTGGGTCAATGTATAATGTTCTGAACATGGAATGATGGCTGTGTGTTTCCGTAGACTGCTGTAGATCTGGTTTTAGCTGAGTCTTTATATTTAGAAGCTAAAAGATTAAAAAAGAAGAAAAAAAAAGAAAAATGAAAAAAACGTTTTTTTCATGTGCTTTGTCGCTAAAAAAAAAAAGTAAGAAAGAAAAAAAAAGGAGAAAATATTCCTTTCCTGTTTCCCCTTCCCCCCTTTATTTAAAAAAAGAAAAGAAAAATCTTTTGCAACCGTGCTAAGAGGTATTCTCCTCTTCTCCATTCCTCATTTTAACAGGAATGAATTTGCGTTTGTTTTCATTTAATTTCCCTTTCTGTGTTTATTTGTGCCCTGCCTCTTTAAAAAGAGAAAAGGGGGGGGGGTCTTTATTAGCCTGGAGTGATAAGACTACAATGCAAGACCATGACTGTGGGTCAGGTATCCAGCAGGGGATGTCTTTCTGCTTTATATTTATTTATTCTTTTTCCCTAGTTTAAGAACGACTCTTTGTTCTGAATTGTCTCTTTCACGCTCCAGGTTTGTATCAGAAAAGCACAGCAGTCACTGGCCTGTAGCGGCCAAATTATCCAGAGATTTTCCCTCTCTTGACTTTTTTGCTCTGAAGAATACTGTGTATTACATACAGATAGGCTTCCTCTTCTTTCTTTTATTGTTTTGGGGGTTGGTTTGGGGGACCTTAGAGGGATTATTTTTGTTTGGGTTTTTGTTTTGTTCTGATTTATTTTTTTAACTCTTTCCAGTGAATGCTTTTTTGTGCTGCTTTTTTCCTCCTCTGATCCTTCCTTTTAGTGAATGGTGTGTTTTCTCTCTCTCTCTCTCTCTCTCATGTGGGGATGTTTGTGCTGCAAAAACAAACAAAAAAAACCCCCAAAAATACAAAAAAAAAATACAAAAAAACCCAAAAACAAAAAAAGAAAGAAAGAAAATGTTTAAAAAGTTTAACACACACACACACAAAATCACAAAAAAAAAATAAAAAAAAATCAAATGTAGTGTTTACATTAAAGCCACCGTTTTCATGACCAATCCTTCGTCGTTTCTACTTTGATTAGTAATCAGACATCGTCACAGTTTCACTTTTCAGAGTTACCTTTGCTGAAGAAAACCAGTCACACCTGTTTAAAATAAAATGAATAAATAAAGAAGAAACTAAATATATATATATATAAAGCGCCAGGTCTTTCTAAGCCTTTCTATTACCAATCAGTGAGGTTTCTGTGATATATTAGACACTGCCAATCTCTTTCTCTGACTAATGGAAAATTCATGTGTAGCTCAATAAAGAGAATGTTTGTCTGTAATACTGGTCTTTCACCTTCTGGTTTTCAGACTACAGTTATTTTATTATTATTTTTCTTTAATTAAGGGGGGGGAGAAAAGAAAAAAGAACACGGTGGTGCCGTGGTGCCAATTCAGATAGTTCTTGGGGATGTGAGGGAAGGGGACAAATTCTGGTCCCTACCCCCCGCTCCCACTCCCAGCAGGGACCCAGTTCCGGTCCCAAGTAAGTCATCCCATTCCCCTCCCCCCCCCCACACACACACAGAGGAACCTGGGGTCTTCCACCGTCCAGGAACAGACTCTCCGTGTGGCAGGTTACAAGGCCACTCACTGAAACTTGGCTCAGTCGCCCCTCCATCGGTATGGCAGGACAGCTGCATCCAATTTCAGCAGCCATGCTTTGGATCTCCCTGGCAGCAGCAGTACTGATTTAGTGCGGGACCACTGCTTAAAAGTGGTCCAGCCATGCCACTCACCCACCCACACACCCCTCGGCTCTGTGGCGTATGGAACTTTGAGCCAGTGTAAAAACCCAGGGGAGGGGGCACATGCCCTCCAGCCCCTTCCGAATTGGCACCACTTCAAATGATTGCACCTCTTGTGTTGTTGCAAAAAGCTATCGAAGGACATTGGAGCCAGATTTTTTTAGGTAAACCTCAGCTCCCATTTAGGTCCTGGGATCAGTGGCTAGATTGTGACGAGAACTCAGCCTATTGGATGCTTTTGGAAGTCTGGCCCCAATTGTGAAAGCTGGGCACTAGAACATCTGGACCCTATGTGGCTCAGGAGATTGGGAATCGCAGGCCTTTTGGCTTTAAGCTAATCGTTCCCCAGCCCAAGGCCTGATCTTGCAAGTTATATCGCATATAGACAGCCCCCTGCACATCGCTATTGGCTTCAGCATGGCTCTGCGCAGGCACAGGGATCTCCCCACACAATACACCTTGCACGATCAATGCCCAGGGCAGAAGCATCTGGAAGTCGTTGCCATCTGATGGTTGCTGGTAGCCTATGTGAAATGGATTTGGTGGGCTTGATCGAGTGTCCCATGAAATACCACCGTCAGCGACACTCATTGCAATCTCATTGGCCGTCTTGGGCATGCACAGCAGTCCAGGATGGAATACATAGAATCTGAACTGTCTTCTGCTCCCTCCGGGAGGGCCTCCAGGTCAGGCTTGAGGCACAGTGGCTGGAAAGTGGAGGGAGGAAGCTGTCACTGTCAGCACCGTTGCTGTGCCGGAGAAAGCGACACCTTGAGTCTCAGAAGGCTGTCAACTACATGCCTTTCAGCAGCATTGAGGTGGGTGGAACATTTTAATGCCCTGTAAAACGGGGATGTTGATACATACACCTCCTGTGTAAGACGCTTTGAGATCTAGGGCTTAAAAAGCGCTGTGGAAAAGCTAGGAATTTATTAGTAATAATAATTAATAATTACATTTTTAAAAATAATCACAGAAACTGGATCATCCACTAAAATTTGTTTTTCGTCAGAGCTTTTGGTTGTGAAAGGTGCCAGGCTGACAGCCCTGGAGTCACCTGTGTGTCCCCTAAGGAAGTAACGTACTTTTCCCACCCCAGCCCACCGACATGAGTTGACCTGGAACTGCAGGGCTCAACAAGTGCAGGAGCGATGGCAGTTACAGTCCCAATCCAACAAATGTTCTCCCACGTGTAACTTGAAGCATCTGGGGACGACTCACGTGCTTAAAGTTAAACACATGGTTAAGTGTTTACACAGCTGGGGTCTAAATATCTATTCTCCCTCAATACTTGGCTTCCGCTCAGACTGGCAATAATGACGGCTGGCGGTGTCAATCATGATGTAGACGCCCATCCACTAGGATCGGTGTTGAGATTCCCAACTTATTTCACATACGGAGAGCTACCAAACAGCCACCAGAGGGTTATGACCTAATGTTGCAGCCAGCTTGGGACATATTCAAACTGATGATACAGAGGTGTAAAGCCTAGAGGCTATTTCTCATCCCTTCAGCCAGCCAGTTCCACGCCAAATCCAATTTAAACCCTACATTCCTCTCCACCTAGTTGGACCAATTTCATGTTCCAAAGCAATCTCTTGCCATTTTTTATCATCTCAAACGGCACTCTCACCAGGCAGAAAAGGAAGCCCTGGAATGTCCATTGGTCTCTACTTCACTCTGCAGAAGAAAAGATAACCCCAGCAACGATTTGGTCCCCATGTGAGCCATCATCAAATTACTCACACAGGTGATTCAAAAGAAGAATGGCTGAAAGACACTGGAAATTTTGCACACGAAATACTAAAGACAATTCATTATGACACAGAAATAGAACCCATAGTAGCAAAGGTGTTTCTCCTGATTCTAGCATTCGAAGGCCTAGACAAGGGAGAAGGGCAACATCAACTAAAGCAGGACAAAAGACAGTAGACAATCTGAACATAAAAGCTCAAAAAACATTTGGCAGATACTGGCTCAGATTGAAAATTAGAAATAACTGACTACATTTGCATCCCTCTTCTGTTCACCCTCCACAAATATTCTAGCAAATGAGTTCATCAGCAGAAACATCCACTAAAAAGTGAATTCTAAGCAAATGTTTAGAGACTATTCACAGAAAGCCAATTTTCAATGCATAAATGCTATTATTTGCATTGGGGACCTGTGATTCCAAGAGTTACGCTCATCCAATCAGGGAACAGAAACAATACTTCATGACCTATATGTCCAGCTACAACTAGCCAGCAAAGTTTGAATCTCAAATGTTGAATTCTCTTAAACCTCTCAGGAATAGTCCAAAACCCAAGAATTTTATTTAGAAATTATTTGTTGAAGAATGGATACATTTATGACAGTTGTTAAGCTCCTTGCAGAAAATTTGCAAACAGGAAAAAAGGTGAAATCCATTGAGCAAATTGCTAGCTAGGCATTATTTGCCCACAAACCAGGAGGTTGCTGCTGCAGAAATGAAGGTCTTATCCATTTGTAGGAGTATGATTTTTTTTATGGAACATGCTGCTCTCCCCTGCTGCATAGAAAACGAGGTGAAGTTTCTACCCACCAGACCGACCTTGGTGATGTAAAGGTGTGTATAACTGCAACCTGCTGGCCTTGGGGGAGCTCAGAGGGAAAAAGACAGAAAAATGACTTCATTTTGTTTAAATACCACTTCAACCCAAGCTTTTAACATACACCTCTACCTCGATATAACGCTGTCCTCGAGAGCCAAAAAATCTTACCGCGTTACAGGTGAAACTGCGTTATATTGAACTTGCTTTGATCCACCGGAGTGCGCAGTCCTGCCCCCCGGAGTGCTGCTTTACTGCGTTATATCCAAATTCGTGTTATATCGGGTCGCGTTATATCGAGGTAGAGGTGCACTTGGAGTCTGACCTCTTCCAGAAGCGGCACCAGCATCGGAAAAAGAAGATGAAAAGGAATAGTCTTTTTTACCAGAACCCAGAATTTAATAATCAATGCTGAAAGCTCTTCTCATTTGCTGAATCCAAAGTAAAAATAACCCAATCAGCACAGAGAAATAGGCAAGGGTTACCTCTATAAGCAGGAGTAAAACAGATTAACCAAATGCACACTAATTTTTTCCAGGATAAGCCCTTTCCTTGGCATCCCATTTCAAAAGAACTGCTTCCATTTGGGAAGGCCTGGGTTCATTTTCTATGCCTAGGAGAGGAGCCCATTGGAACAGTGTATGGACTATTCTGCTTTTTAAACACTCTACCTTTCTCTCTTTACCAGATTAGATACAGATTGTTACTAGGAAGCCAACGTTCTGAGGCTCTGTCCGCAAGATCAGGTAGTAACAATAATTAACAAGTGTTACGGTGTTTCAGCAAACCGCTGGCCAGTTTCCTTGAGCTTGTGACAGGAGTACGATGCCTTATAATATCCATGTATGGACAAGTTATCTCCAGCGTGTTTCAGAAGAGTCATTTGGCAACCCCTGGGATGAGGTCTTTAGCGCAACAGGAACCACTAGAGCTAGCGGATACTTCACTCCTGTTATATGAGAGGAGTATTAATCTGTGTAAGCCTGACCCGCATCAAGCTAGCGGAGACAAGTAATAAAGATCTGTTGCCTCATCCCAGCCCTCCTATGTGGCACATGTTGGTTGGTGCAGGGAGGTGGACGGTGATATACAGGAGGTCGGACGAGATGACCTGGTGGTCCCTTCTGGCCATAAATTCTATGACTTCTCTGACATGGTTTCAGAAGCAAACAAAACCTTTCTGAGTATTGAAGTGAACGTAGCCACCAGAATCCCTCAGCCCTGCAGAGAACTGACACATTTATTGAACGGTGCAATCTAGCACCCTGTCTCCACAGTGTGAATGTGGAGTCACAAGTCTTGTCGCTCCACCAGTTCCTCTGGCCCTGCTTTCTCCATACCACAACACCAGAGCCTCACTTTGCAGGGGACTGGACTAGATGACCTCTCGAGGTCCCTTCCAGTCCTAGGAGTCTATGAAATGACCCCCAAGCCCTTATTCCCAGCAGCAGTAGTGGGCAAGCACGAAGGTGCATCCAGAGAACCAGGCGGCCAGGGTTCAACCACAGTTGCGTGTGTGGATGCTTCAGAATGGTTTGGTCAAAAGTGATCTTGCCACGTTAGCACAATGTAAGGATAAACACCACATCCTTTCATGTGTCTCCCTGCAATTCCTTCCACCGTGTAGGCCTGTTCCGAATATCAGATTCAATGGGCTTTGGACCAGATCTTTAATAGAGATACACCCTTAAAGATTTCAGTAATCACAAATGGAAACTATTCCAGATAATGCACTTGAAACTAGGAGACCTTGGGCCTACAGTGCTATCGAACCAAGTTAGCCTGAGAGAAAACACAGCATTATCCAGAATAAATTCACCTAGGTGTAGAGATTATTTACAAGCCAAATGTTTCCTGTTCTATCCAGAGGTGGGCGTAGATGAGTCTGCAACAGCCATCTGTCCCACAGACCATAGATCAAAGGTTGAATTTTCAATGTTTTCCCACTCCCAAGTGACCTTTCTGTCTGGCTCTCCAGAAGGAAATACAGCTCTCTGCAAGATGGAGAGATTGTGTCTAGAGCTGGGAAGATCCCAATGGTTGTGGTGTCACAGGGAGTTTGTCCAAAGCTTCTTCCTGACTTTGTTTCACGCGAGTGCTCACCTTGCACCCACTTTGACAGTGGGGCTCAAACAAGCCCATCTCAAACTAACCCCAAACTCAGTCAAAGTCAGTAGAATTCACCTGGAGAAGGGAAAGACTAGAAGTTTTAGACCTTGGCTTCTCGAGAAAACCAGTCTGGCCCTGGGGTTTGGTCGACAGTGAGCTGTGCCAAAACTGGAACAAGTTTCTGGTTTATAAGAAACTCACAGACCAGGTAAATCTTGTCTGGCTTTACCTTTGGGGAATACTATAATTGTGCACCAAAGGTAAATCAGCCAATGACTAGATGATACATCAGACTTTGGTTCATTGGCAAACTGCAGTCCAGTCTATCTTAGCATTGTTTTTTCCATCAGAAACCAAATATTCAAGCTGAAGCTTTTCCTGGCATACACACCTACCACAAAATGTTATTTGAATGGTAACTCACACTCCAAAATGGGATCAGAACTGTAAAAGTAGCTGTTCCAACAGGCAGACAACAAAGATTTCATCCTGTGCTGGGAACATCTAGGCCCTTTGGCAGAGAACTTCAAATGGAAATCTCTCCTTAATTAAAAAGTGTGCTATCATAATACCGCTTCTCTATCTGTTCTACTTGTGTCTGTACCCATTTCAGCTGTACATTTCTAATTCACTCATCACTGAACTATCTAGGCATCCAAAGAGAAACCAAATTATGTATCACCTATCACCCACCTTCCACACACAGTTTTCAGTTTCTTTCCCATTTGACTTGATAGTTTGTCTGTTTTGCAAGTGGCGTAAGTGTATGTACCATAAGGAGACTTGTTGCAGCTCGTGGATACATTTCAAACTTTTGGCAAATAAATGGAGCAGGGAGGGCTCGTGAATATTTCTGCAAAAATGTTTTCCATCTATTTGTCTCCAATATTTGTCTCCTGCTGGGCCCTAGGATGCAGACTGTAGCAATGAGGATTTCACACACACATAGCAAAAGGAGAACAATCCTCAACTCTTCACATCCATGCATGTCCCCAAAAGGTGGAGTCATTCAAACTTGCACAACTTTATTATTTCCAAAGTGTACACAGACAGAGGGGTCAATCTTTGCTCACCCATGTAAGAAACTGATCATGTGGCATTGGCCCAGCTAATACCAATGGCTGATCCAGGGCCGGCTCCAGGCACCAGCTTACCAAGCAGGTGCTTGGGGCGGCCACTTCCGAGAGGAGCGGCACGTCCAGCTGTTCGGCAGACGGTCCCTCACTCCTGCTCGTAGCGAAGGACCTCCCGCCGAATTGCTGCGGCAGATCGCGATCGCGACTTTTTTTTTTTGGCTGCTTGGGGCGGCCAAAACCCTGGAGCCAGCCCTGGGCTGATCACTCCCTAAAAGTCAAATGAAAGTACACCTTTACCCCGATATAACACAAATTCAGATCTAACATGGTAAAGCAGCGCTCCGGGGGGGGCGGGGCTGCGCACTCTGGTGGATCAAAGCAAGTTCGATATAACACGGTTTCACCTATAACGCGGTAAGATTTTTGGCTCCCGAGGACAGCGTTATATCGAGGTCGAGGTGTATTACTTGCAGGGACTTTGGGGGTTTAGCCTGAGTGGGAAATTTTCTTCCCAACCCCAAATGTAGCCATCAGTTAAACCCGTGCATATGAACAGTTATCACCATATTTAAACTCCAAATTCCATTAACTTCTCAGGATCATGTCCTAATAGAGTGAAAAAAATGGTCCTTGTGAAGATGTTCCTGAAAGCTCCAAAGCGAGATCCAAAATCTAACAATATGTTTCCATCCTAACGGGGAATAAAACCCCGCCACATGGAACAAGGAATACTCTTCAACTTGTACAAGTCTTTATGTCTGAAGAACATCCAGAAAGGATCTCCTGAAGTAAAAGCATACACAGCACATTTGTACACAGGCTGAAACCACGGACGTGACCATTCTGGTAAGGCAAAACTTGCTCCAAACAGAAATAAGCAGCCCAGTGTATCTATACTCTGATACACAGCTGTCTGAACACACTGGAGAATCTCAAAACACTCAGGCCTCATCTATTCTTAAAATTTAGGTCAGCATCGCTATGTTGTTCAGGAGTGTCGCTATGCCAACCTAACCCCAGTGTAAACACAGCTAGGTTGACAGCAGAATGCTTCTAGCTACCTACTGTCACCTGGGGAGACGGAATTCCTACAGCAATGGGAAAACTCTTTCTGGTGCTGTAGTCTGTCTACACTATGCCGGCAGAGCAACAGCACCATCGCCAGGCTGCTATAGTCCCCGTAGTGTAGACATGGCCTCAGACAGCTGTCTTACTCTAGGCCAGAATTTCTCAAACTTTTCAGGTAGGTGACCCCTTTTTTGAAGTAAAAAATGTTCACAACCCCCTTACATTTACTGGAAAAGTAGGAGTAAAAAAAAAAAAAAAATCTATCCCTGATAGCAACACTAAGCCAATATCATTTGTTTGTGTTTCAAGAGGCTGGCAGAGAATATTTGACCTGGAAGGGTAAGGGTGTGCAGGAAGCGAGATTTGCTTTAGATTGTAATAAAATTTTCAATGCCTGGCACCTTCCGCCGCCATTTTGGATTTCATGAGACGCCCCCGCCCCGGTGGTGGTGACCTAGTGGTTGAGAAACATTGCTCTCGAACCTGGTGCAAGCAGAAGTAGGAAGGCCTTGTGTGAGTAGCAGCAGTGATGGGACTCTAGAAGTATCTGGAAACTGGGAGTAGGGCCAGGGCTACATCATAAACTTACATCGGTATCACTCAGGGGTGTGAAAATCCACACCCCTGAGCAACACAATTATACCAACCTAACCACTGGCGTAGACAGCGCTATGTTGACAGGAGGGCTACTGCCTCTTGTGCAGGTGGATTAACTACGCCAACGGGAGAAGACAAATCAACCAAAGTCTGATTGTACCGGAGAGTGGTGTCTACGCTGGATTGCCAGTGTGCACCATGCTCAAGCCATGCCTCTATACTGGGGCCTGACTGCGCGGGGAAGCACACACTGAGGGAATTCTCAGCTATCCAGGTCCAGCCCCTTTGCACTGCCAGAGCAGCTCAAAAAGCGTCAAAGAGAATCTACCTATGTGTATTTCCAAAGACTAGGAAAGTTAAGGTACCGTATCACTGGCCATATTGTAGACCAAAATTCAAGTCTCAAATCAAATCCACAGGAAGACATATCCAATGACAGAAGAGGGATGAGTGTCTCATGCTTCAGACCCAGTGTTCAAGTGCCAAAGATTAAACTCTCTAAGCATCTTTCCCTGCTACAGGCAAACTTCCTGACAATGGACTTGAGCTCCAAAGACCTAGGCTTATTTCCTTCTGTTAAAATTCCCACTTCATGCCTGACTCTACCTTTGCACGTCTTCCCCCCTTCTCCCTTCCAAACTCACTGTCAGGTTCATTGGAGAACCACCACTAGGTATCACAACGCTATTGTCATTATTTATTTATTACTTGCACCATAACTCCTGAATGGTTATGGTGGGGGAGGGATAGCTCAGTGGTTTGAGCCTTGGCCTGCTAAACCCAGGGTTGTGAGTTCAATCCTTGAGGGGGCCACTTAGGGATCTGGGGCAAAAATCAGTACTTGGTCCTGCTAGTCAAGGCAGGGGGCTGGACTTGATGACCTTTCAAGGTCCCTTCCAGTTCTAGGAGATGGGATATCTCCATTAATTATTATTATTATTTTTATTATAATGGTTACTGGATAAAGCCTGATCATAGTTCTTGGCATTGCTGTTCAGCCTTAGAAGATGATAATGATTAAGGAGGAGGATTGCTGACTGAGACACTAAAGAATGGTTTTGTGGTTAAGGCACTTGCCAGAGACTCGGAAAATGAGGGTTCAAATCCTAACTCTGCCACAGACTTCCCGTAAGACCTTGGGCAAGTCACTTACTCTCGCTGTGGTTGTACCTGGAAATAATAATTCTTCCTTTATGTGTTTAGATTGTAAGCTTTTTGCAGCAGGGACTGGATCTTATTCTCAGTAACCACAGCAGGATGGGGCTTCGATCTCATTTGGCATCCTTAGCCACTGCAGGAATGCAGATCATAGCAATCCCTTTTGAAATGATGACAAGTGGCTATTGTCCTCTAAGGAAAGCTGATAGCTTCATGTCACTGTTGCACATTTCAGCTCAACAAACTGATATTCTGGAGCATTTCTGAGCATGTGCAGTAACTGGATACGTTAACCAGCAAGGTTGGGTGTGGGAATGCAATGTTCTGTAGGGTTATTCTGATCACACACAGTGATAGGAATAGCCATGGAGGGGGGGGAGGGGGCTGACACAAACTTAACCCTCTCTGCACCAACATTTTTCTGGCCACTCACATCCTATGAAGGACATGCAGGGGTGGCATGTGACATCATTGCAGGCAGGGCCTCTTTCAGTGCAAGTAATGGGACATCCCCAATTCAAACATGCAGTTGCTTCGTGAATCTTGTGTATCCCGCAGTGGTTGGGTAATTGAGACTAATGAGGGAGCCCAAAGTCAAGGAAAGAATCAAGATGTCCAGAGTCTGGCCAGACAACAAGATGGAAAGGAGCTGTGTTTGAGAGAGGAAAGGGACCTAGAGTGATAAAGCACAGCAGTAGAGCTGGGCAGAGGTGCTGGATTATTAGATATACACAGAGTAAGACAATTCCTGCGCCCTGCAGAGTTTACAATCTAAAGGATGTGTGGGGAAACCGAGGCACAGATAGGTGAAGTGAGTTGCCCAGCAGACCAGTGGCAGAGCCAGAAATAGAGTACAGGACTCCCGACTCAGAGTCCAGTTACACTGTTACAGGTGGTGTAAAAGAAAATGCCTGAAAAAAAATAAACTCTGCCAGATCATATCCCTCTGTGAGAAGGAAATGAGACAGGGAAGAAAGAGAAACATATTATGCCATTATATTTTCATTTATAGAACTCGACTGTCCTTATCCTGCTGTCACTTGCACAGGAGCATCTCCAGCAAAAGGATCTGCACCATAAGAGGGCAGAATTGGTCTCCAGCTTCAAAGTGCTGCCCAAACATTCATTAGCTGGAGAAATGTATTACAAAAAACAAAAACAAAAACAAAAATTGATGTGCCAAACACCCTCCGTTGAAATCAGTCTAGATTTACACCACTGGAACCAAGAGCAGAATTGGGCCGCTCTCTCTAGTTCTAAAACAAGTTCAGAGATTAATTCCTTGACTTCTTCACTACACTTTAAGCACAGGGCTCAACTGCGATTATCTGACACAGATGAAGCTAGACGTAAAGTTAGCACCAACTAGGACCAAATCCATGATCTTCTATGGGGTTTCTTCAACCAAGCAAACTTCCATAGCTCTCCAGCCTCTGGGACAATCTGCAGCCTGGGGACAGTGCAATCCAGATGCCCCGGGAAAGTGATACATCCACCAGTGCCTCTATCAATCTGTCCATCACACAACTCCAGTAAGCTGAGAAGAGCCCATCTCCTTTCAGGCCCGACTCAGGCCCAAGGTATTTACTGTCCCTCTGTGATCCAGGGCTCCTCCCTGCTGAGAGCTCATGAAGCATCCTCACCAAGGAAGCATCAAGCCCTTTGCTCCTTCTGTGCTCACTTAGCATCTTCTTTGTGGGGCACATCACGCAGGTTTCCCATCCACCAAAGTCCACGGTCTCTCAGCTGCAAGGCTGCCTTGGGAGGTAGCATAGGGGTGTTGAGGGGTACTGGAGATGAGAGAGGGACGACTTTTGCTGGGAGGAGCCGATTCACACTCAGCCTCCACTTCAGTTTTACTGCCATGGCAACACAGGGCTTGTCAGGGCCCAATGGGGCTTTTATTCCACGTGTCTGTTTCCTATCACTACCTCTGACTCAGCAACTCGGGCTGCAGCAAGCTGTGAAGCTGGATGGGTCTCTGCTCATTGGCCAAGAACAGCCCTGTGATTAAATGACAGCAATTGCAGAGGCACATCTGTACTGTGGCAATAGCTAATGAAGTGTCAGCATTTCCACGGGCTTTGCGACTTGGCCATTAAAAAGCTGCTCCAGGAAGAAGTCTGGCGGGAAGTCCCAGCATTCTTACCGAATCTAAACAGGCGGAGAAACTATCTTGGGGGATTTGGGTTCAGACCAGGGGACAGAGACGGACCTTTTCCCCTTGGATTCTCTTTTCCTTATAAAGAGCCTCTCTAGATTTAGCAAGAGCCACTTTGCAGAATCTCCTTCTCATTCTCCCCTCAAGGGAAGGAGCTCCTGCACTCGACTGACGTTAGAGCAGCGCATGGCTGCACTACCGAACTTTGGGCTCTGCAAGGAAACTGGGCCATTATTGAGACTCAGGGGGTAGCAGCCAAGGGAGTAAAGTCCACAGTCAGCTTCCCTGGACTATGTTGCCGTTGGTGTTCTCTGTCTTGGTGATGGGGCCTCAAAGGTATAGAGGGAGAGTTAATACTAGCTGGGTTTATTGGAAACCTACTGGGTTAGGAGAGAGGCATGCAGAATACAGAGGCACTACTCTGTGCCTAGCAAATGAGGAGTTAACCACTGTGGCACACACAGGTCACCTGCTGTTCCTGGAGCATATGCTCCACTCTGAACCCAGCCCTGCAGATCTGGTTTAGGAACTAAGCTAGAAACAGGATGGAAAATGTTTCTCGGTGTTGTGTGAGCCAGTCCTGCGACTGCAAGAGTTTCCCTTGGGCAGGGAGCGTGACTGCCGGACGCTGGGGGTTTTTGTGCTGAATCTGTTCACCAGCCTACAGGGCAATTACTGATGGCATCATGGGAAAGCTTCTTGCCAGGGAGATCCACGAGGCTGTGCAATTCCAAGGGATGTGGTGGAAGAGCCCCATTGGTTGACGCATCTAGAACAAGGCTGGACAAGCCACTTGTAAATGTAGGGTAAGGGAATGACCCTGAACTCCGCCCAGGGAGGGGCTAGAAAAAGGGATATGACTTGGCTCCCTCGTATCTGATTCTAAATATCCCACAACTTTTATTAATCTACTATACCCAGCTCTGCAGCCAGGCATACTAATGCCAAGTAGTGGAAGAAAGACACATCAGCTATAGAACACCATCGAAACTAACCACAGGCTGTTCCTCTGCCTGAGACGGGGCTAACAGCCTCCCAGGCAGAGCACGCTGAGATCTCCCCATGAGATCTTACGGAGGTATCAGGTACAGCCTCCCATACACCCTGTAGCAGAGGATTATTGATCAGTGTTAAATTGCTGCATTAGTCAGGAAAAACAGTATGGGAACTGTTGGGATTGCTAGTCCCACTGCTTTGGACTGTACAATGCTCCCCCTGGGTCATGCCAAGGCAAGTAACCACTACACAGCGCAGGGCTTGCATGCAATGGCAACAAAATCTTCTGGCCTGCAGCAAGGGAGCACACTGCTGCCCACTCGGGGCTCTCCTTTGGCAGCTCCGTATACTCTCCTGCTAGCTTCTCACCAGCAATTGGTAGAAGCAGGGGTATGAGGCTGGCACTCTCTGCCCATGGCTGGTGCCCCCCTGACCCAGCAGGAACATTTGCCAAGCACAGATTCCAAGCCAGCTGGGCCCACCCTGCTGCCAATGAGTTTGATGAAGTAGCTGTAGAGCAGGATATATAAACAGCCAGGACCTTAACTTTACACTGGCCCTAACATGGGCATAGCTGAAAAAGAGAACAGTCGTCAGCAAAGGAAGTTCTTTCCCACTGCAGCAAGTCTTGTTCAGAAGGTTCTGTTATTTCTCCAAGATGCTTGGTGTTTACAGTAGATTTCAGGAGAACACACATAGTAGTTCTTCCTGGCCATGGCAGAGTTGGCCAGCACAAGGGCTTCTCCTTGGATGGACTCCATTCAAGGGAAAGAGAACCACAGTAAAAGAGGCAACGCTGCGTCTTCCTCCTCCAGGCATGAACAAGCCAATTACTGCTGAAGTAGGTCACTTGGAAGCAGTGCTCCAATGTGAGGCTGCCACCCAGGGGATGGCTGGGAGAGCGGCACTTTTGGACAGTGGGATAAAGGAAGCACCATCCCTGGTGAACAGAAAGGGGTCGAGATGAAAGCACCAAGAGGGAGAAACAGCCCCCGGGTTTTGTTCATACCTCAAATGTCCCTCGTTTTGAGGGGCGGCTACTCATTGGGGTATCCCCTCAGTTGTTGAAAATTATTTACCTCACAAAGAATTATGACATTGTGATTAGAAGTTATTTACATTAGAGGAAGGAGCCCCACACCATTTTAGCTTCCCCGTTTGACTAATTTGCATCCCCCCCTCATTTCAGGTCACTCAGTGTCCCACACTGGGGCCTCGGCAGGCTGAGAGATGGTCTTGTTCAAGTACAATTTATTGGCACCACCTGTTTACCTTTTCATGCCAGTGTGAATGTGCGAGGATCGTGTATAGGATGAGTTCCACAGAGGTAAATTACAAGAAGAATTTTGTACATTATATATCATAACAATTGTCCCTAGCAGGCAAACTGTACTAAGCAATTGACAGGCTGATGCTGTCAGAGAGCAGCGGCTTCCCAGTTGACTAAGAAATAAGGGATGGACTCTGCAGTAGTGCTCCCAGGCCTTAGTATATAGCGGGGTAAGGAGCCTGGCCCTCAGCGCATGCAGGAGTTCTGATTGGCTGTCCT
The DNA here is from genome assembly GCF_028017835.1 of Emys orbicularis. Taxonomy (NCBI): domain Eukaryota; kingdom Metazoa; phylum Chordata; order Testudines; family Emydidae; genus Emys; species Emys orbicularis. The sequence goes on from NC_088696.1 coordinate 36,040,307, forward strand.
TTTCCTGTGAGGTAGAGGAATGGAGACAGGCAATAAATCAGATGACGATGTCTCTGCAGACCCACAGCAGATATAGGAAACCCTTCTGCCTGGTTACAAGGAACTCCAGCTCCCCAAAGGCAGATAGAACGAACTCTTCCTCTCATATCAGCTTGCAATGGAAGACTGAAGAGCCTGAGATTTTCCTTGCACCTGACTTGTGTCACCATTTGAACCTGGGAATCTCTGCCATTTGAGAGAAGACACATCAAATCTTAAAACTCAAAATATCCTTTAATTGAGCTCAGACTAACATGAGGTTCAAAAGCTGCATTCTATGCAGCCTCCCTGGACAACACTCTAATCCTCCTCCATCACTTTCACGTTTGTAGCACTCATGGGTTCTAGCACCAACAGCTTCTGCACAGCTGAAATCATGAGAAATTCTCCAAAAGCCTGGAGTTGAGCAAATATGTTCCCTCTCCTTTTAGCAATGGAGGTGACCTTACTTTAACTGCTACACAAGACCTAAACCGGGCTACCTGTATAACAGCGATGCACTGGGAATAAGGAAAGTTGCATTAAAGAAACTTCAGGACAATTTCCAACACTGATCAAGAAGGGTGGGTTTTTTTTTTAATTTTTTTTAAACAATAAAACAAACAGCTGTGCTCTGAGCAAAACCAAATCTCTCTTACACACAAATATTTTAAAGTTTACTAACAGCATTGCAAGGTAAGGCATTCCAAAGAGATTTATCAAAATAAATTATCTTCACCAAAACATTTCTGCGATTCATCCTTTCATTAAATTCACTTAAATGTCCTAAAAACCGGCAGTAAAAAAAAAATTACCAATAATTCTAGATAATACTGGGCTCCTTCCAAAGGACAGTGATACTAGAAGACACTCCTCAAAACATTTAAAATTAAGCCACTGCCATGTAAAACTGAGCTATATAACCTAGGATTGTAGGTTTCAAATGTGTCTAAAGTCAAAAGGTCTTTAAATTTTTTGAGAAAAGTTGGGGGATTTGTTCACAGCTAACCTGAAGTCCAGCAGCCTTGATTCTTCTTGTGTCTGTACATTCGATTAAACTAATGGGTATATTACTACACAATGCAGGGTTAAAAAAATAAAAAGCAAGATACTGTAGCTATCACTCATCTCTTCAATAAAGTCTGATCCATCCGTGTATGGACCCTTCTTTGTATGTCACTCGAGAGACCAAACTTGTAGGTTTCAACTACATTCCACCAACATATTGTAACACTGATTTCAAACGTCTAATCTATTTGCCTTGTGACCCCTTTTTAGCTTTATTCTTCTCAGCCACCCATCTGCCGCTGGCAATGAAATGCATAGAAAAATAAAAACTCCAGGGAGTGAGCAGAGCTAGAAATGGGAAGCGAGGAGGAGCTCAGAAAGGGTCAAAGAAATTGTTTTACTGAGACCAACATGAACTAGCACCCCACTGTACAACGCATGCTTTACTTTTCAGTTTCGTAGCTAGACAGCTCTGACCATCCACTCTAAGAATTCGCTTCCCAGCAGCACGCTGGCCTGCTTGCTCCCACATTCCAGCATTTATCGAGGTCCGAGCAGGCCTATGTAACATTTTTAACTCATTCTTGATATGTACAGTAACTTGGCCGTGGCTGCCTGCTGACTTAAGATGGGGTTCACTGTGCATCTCAACACTTCAATTCTTTCTTCTAATACTCCCCTTGGATGATCTCAAGCTAAACACGCAAGCACCTTCAGTGACCTATGCATATAGCTGTTAATCTAGGCTGCAGCCTTTCCCTTGCCTCTGCCACGGGCCTGCACCTTATGCTAGCAGCAGAAATCACGCCCAAGCTTTAAAAACTGCATTTGTTTGTGAAGGGGAGAAGTGTCACATAGAAAATATTACCAAACGAAAGGTTAATCTGTCAGCTGTCCAAACACTATTAGACCACATGCTTTATACAGCAGAGAGGCAGCCAGCTCACTCATCAGCACAGCTAGCTGAGCTTGGAAGAGAGACTTCCTGCTGGTATGAAGAGTGCAGGGTTTATTTATTTATTTAAACATTGCTCATGAGGCGGCGGTGGTGGCAGCAGCAGAGTGCGCTAAGAGGTCTGTTGCAGCTGCAGTCTCCGTTCGGCAGCAGCGGCTAACATTCTGCGGCGCACGGTGACGGGGTCAGAGGCAGCACCCTCAGACAGGAAGGGGCTCTCGGAGATGGAGTCCTCATCGGAGCTTTTGTTTAAATAACGCCTACAAGGATAAAGGGAGAAGATGGTGAAAATAGACTGGCTTCTTTTGGCTCTGAAAAGGGGCCGTTCAGGGTTTACCATTCAGAAAAGCAAGGGCGGGTTAGGGAAAGTGGAAAAATACCTCATCTGCAGATCCACAAGCAGCATAAACTCAGACTCTTGCTATGCTGACCAGAAAGAGGACTATATCATCTACCACGCACTTTATATAGTTAACTTTATGGTTAAAGCACGGAACTGGGAGTCTAACGATCCAGGTTCTATTCCAGTTTCTCACACCAATTCACTGTGTGGCTTGGGGCAAGTGACTTAACCTCTCTGTCTCTCCATGTCCCCTTCTGTAAAATGGTGGTAGTACCTATCTCACAAGGATTAGTTCACTAACATTTGAGAGTTCTAGGAGAGCTTTGGATGGAAGGTGCTCTAAAGATGTAAAGTGTTAGATTATCAAAAATATACAAGAAAGCAGCTTCCAGAGATGACATCCTGCTGCATTTTAAAATTAGTGTTAAAAGCAACAGTTTTGAATCCAACGGATCTAAAGATACAAGAAGTGAACTAGTAGTTTTAAATAGGAAATAAAAAATAATTTGCCTCGCTGAGCAAAATTTAGGATTTGAAGGAAGATGTGTCTGGGGACAGGTATATTTGAGAACAAATTTCTCAAGAGACTCTTAAAATGCACCCACAAGTCTTCAGGCTATGTCCCATTTGAACACAAAAGGAGGTATTTAACATGCATACACTTCTTGCAGGCCCTTTAATGTTTTGCTTGTAAAAGGTTGGCACAGAAACTTGTTCAACAGAAATGAACCAAACACTAAAAAATAATAATAATAATAATAATAATCTTGTTGTATGGGACTCAGTCTCACTGGGCATCAACAACTGATGCTCACCTGGCATTTATCAGAATTTATCAAGCTTCACTAATATGAACAGAATGTATTAAAAAAAAAAAGTTCAATATGCAAACATTTATTAGCAGCCAAAAGAATCAGTTTACAACCAGTCACTATATTTTGTGGGGCAAGGGAGGGGAGTGGGGTTGAACGATGTGTAGAGTTTTTTGTAAGTGGTACCATAATTGACCTATGTCACTTGGTGTTTAGCAGAAACAAAAACTTGCTCGACACTTGAAAACAACTGTGTTTGACATGGGGTGTCAGACATAGTAATGTATGTATGCAGGCACAGCCACAGCCTCTGCTAGGAGGCAAGATGATAGTTTACTAGACTCAGCAGACTTGTAAACAATACTGGGTTCTCTTCTTTATAAAGGGCCTGATCCAAAGCCCACTGAAGTCACTGGAAGTCATTCCACTGATTTCAATGGGCTCTGGATAAGGCCCTAGGTTAGGAGTTTATATTCACATTTTGTTGAGAAATGGGCCTAAGTCATCACTTCACAACTGAGTTTTTGATAATGATGCTGTATTAGACAGAGTCCTGATCCCGCTGCAGCAGATACAGCTGTTGCTCTCACTGTATTTTGCATAAACACATAAAGATGGGGGGGGGGGTCAGTGGTTACAGTCCAGACAAAATCCACTTGACAAGGTACCACTCTCATTAAGTGGACAGTACTGTGTGTCAGGGATTGAACATACTTGCGAGCTTGCTGCAGCAGGTCTTCCTTCCGCTGAACTAACATACGCTGCCTTTCATCAGCTGACTTGGAGAAGCGACTTCCTCTGGCCTCAAAATCTTCTGTCTCACTGGGCTCTGCTTCCATTTCACTGAACTCCACCATCTCTTCCAGTCTCGGACTGAGTTCAAATGGCACTCTCTCCGTCTAGGATAAAGATAAGAAAGCAAAGAAGGAATTTATAGTAGAGTGTAAAACTTGATAACAGGGGGTTTCTATATCAGAACAAGCTACAGCCTTTCGGCGCTATTAATAAGTGCAGGGGTTTTCAAGGAATTTAAGGGAAAAAGGCGCCCAATTTAGGTAGCTAATTCCCTTAGGCTTCTTCACAAATTCCAGTCAGAATGTGCAGCAGGTCAAGTCAAAACATATTTAAAAAGCGTCAGAATTCTATAAAGCTGCAGCACCTCTAAGCTGTCAGATCATTATTTTGGTTGTGGATTCAGATAACAGACTAGCTATGAGATTGGTTTAATTTCCAAACGCAAAAATGTGGCACCTCTTGCCCTATTTAAAAATAAACAAAACAACCAACCCTCAAATCACAGCTTTTTACAGATGATTAAAAAGCCAAACACAAAAAGGTGCTGTAATGAAGGGTCTTGTCTGACCCACTTTACAGCACAGAAGCAAAAAATTCAAAGGCAAAGAGAGTTCACAGAAAATCTCTAGATAGGGCACAGCAATGTACTTCATACATTGTTTGTAGACCACCCCCAACGGCAATTCACTCTTGCTAAAACACGATTTCATGAGTACTAGCATTCACCAGTTCCTTGGGTCTCAGTCTCATGCCTTTAGATTTAGAATTCTTAGAGCCTATAGACCATATACACACAAACTGCCACTGACTTCAACAGTTTTCCAGGAGAAAATCTGCAGAATCAGGCCCCTGTTTTGTAACTGACCAACAAGAGTGTGATAAAGGTTATAAAAGGAACTCTAGCCCATCTACCACTAGTAGTTTGTTGTTGCATCTCTATTTCCTGCGTATCTTCAGAATCAGATCTTCCCTCTACTCTGTTACCTGAATTGTACCGTGTGTGCCTTTAACTTGTAAGCTCCTCAGGGCAGGAATTTCAGTCTTGGCATTCTATTTAGCATATTATACACACAACCTGTTGTAAAGGACTGTGTAAATTTACAATGCTAGCTAAGTTAGAAACCATTATATGTTCTGTTTACTGCAGAGTGAGCTGGATCTGCTTAGTACGTTGAACATGGAAGAGCAAATGCACCTCAGTGAAGCTACCTGTATCTGCTATCATTTATCAAACTCTTGATTAATGCATCCAAGTTGCCAAGAAATTCTATTGTAATTATTCACCGAAATATATAGGCACAAATGACAAAGCTAGATGATCAAACATCAACTGGAGATAGCATTTAAATATTATTTTGACTTGTAAACTGAGTAATAGCAACATTAAGCTCTTTTTTACAGTCACTCTTCTGATGATAAAGGCATTTTACTATATTTCTTGAAATCAGCAATAATCTCAATCCCTGAAATACTGCAAACTGAGAAATCTTGCATTCCACCATGGAGTGGGGGTATCATAATTAGATGAAGGTTTCTAATCATAGAGGATTGAAGTTCTGGAACAGCATTCCAAGGGGAACAGTGGGGGCAAAAGACCTAACTGGCTTCAAGACTGAGCTTGATAAGTTTATGGTGGGGATGGTATGATGAGGTTGCCTACAACAGCATGTAGCCAATCTGTGACTGTTGGTAGCAAATATCTCCAACGGCTGATGATGGGACACTAGATGGGGAGGGCTCTGAATCACTACAGAGAATTCTTTCCTGGGTGTCTGGCTGGTGGGTCTTGCCCACATGCTCAGGGTCTAACTGGTCGCCATATTTGGGGTCGGGAAGGAATTTCCCCCCAGGTCAGATTGGCAGAGACCCTGGGGGGTTTTCGCCTTCCTCTGCAGCATGGGTCACTTGCAGGTTTAAACTAGTGTAAATGGTGAATTCTCTGCAACTCTAAGTCTTTAAAATCATGATGTGAGGACTTCAGTAACTCAGCCAGAGATTATGGGTCTATTGCAGGAGTGAGTGGGTGAGGATCTGTGGCCTGCAACGTGCAGGAGGTCAGACTAGAATCACTAGATGATCGTGATGGTTCCTTCTGGCCTTAAAGTCTACGCGTCTATAATAACAGCACCACTTAGCTCTTACATAGTGCTTTTCATAGTTTAGTGTCATTATCCCCCATTTTACAGATGGAGAAACTGAGGCACAGAGCGGTGAACTGACTTATCCAATGTCACCCAACAGAGCTGGGAATAGAACACACTCTCCTGAGTCCAATCCAGTGGTTACACTATCTCTCCAGACAGAACTATTTCTGTTTTCCCCCAGAAAGAACTATTCCAGATAAACAGGAAAATCATCACAGGGACCCTAATTCTGCAAATTGTTTAACACTCTCCACTCTCAATGATTTAAGCTAAGCAGCCACAGCTCCTTGAAGGAAGCATTCACCACACCTTGCAGGACCGAGCCTTAAGATACAATAAATTCAACCCCAGAATTTTTCTTACCACCAAAATGCTTTTAATAATGAGCAATACAAGAAGAAAAGGTTGGGACAACTTAAACTAAATTCAAAGCTAACAATAGGTTGACTGAGTAATTCTTTTACTTGCAATACCTTGCAGAGTTTGTTATGTTAAGGGCTGGTCTACACTGGGGGGGGTCGATCTAAGATAGACGGGAACAGCGTAGCTGAAGTCGACGTATCTTATATCGACTTACCTTGGGTCCTCACGGCGCGGGATCAATGGCCGCGGCTCCCCCGTCGACTCCGCTTCCGCCTCTCGCCCTGGTGGAGTTCCGGAGTCGACGGGAGCGCGTTCGGGGATCGATAGATCGCGTCTAGACGAGACGCGATCTATCGATCCCCGATAGATTGATCGCTATCCGCTGATCCGGTGGGTAGTCTGGACATACCCTTAGTGATGGTGGCATATATTGGCCCCAATCTTCAAAGTCTCTAATGCAAAAGGACCCAGGTACACCAGCAACTACATCTTCATCTACAACCCTGCCAAGACACTTCTGGAAAGACTCCGATTACGAAGTCCAGGAGTAAGGGCATGAGAGCTGGAGATAAAGCGCTCTATGAGGTGACAGTTGTGGAATGAGCTTCCGGAGATCAGATTAATATAGAGGCTGACCACTTTCCAGGTACTCCTCTGACACAGCAGTTCCAGTATGATGATGGAATGTATTCTCCAAAGAGTCTCCTTGCTCAGAGAGGGAAGAAGAACAGAAATCTCCATGAAGTCTGCTAGGGTCTCAGCCTGGAGATTTAATTTACATGGGAAGCACTTAGATACGACTGTGACGAGAGCTACTGAGCACCACACATTCCGGAATCCAACCTTCATCTCAAAACGTGGCATGAAGGACTCCACTGCTTCCCACTGTAATTTGAGGGCACTGCACAAAGTTGTTGTACCGTATTTGATGACAGTCTTGGAGACATAAAAAATTAGTTGCTTGTAATAAGAGCTCTCTGAAAGCAGGATCCTCTAGTGAGCCCATTCTTGCATGCTGGCACAACAGTAAAGTTTAGAATCACCATTCTGATGAAGCAGCTGTGAACAGGACTGCAGAGGGTACATAAAGCTCCGTAAGCTTAGGACTGGGTTGTCCACAGCACGACTTGCAGGATTTCTGCAGAGGCTGTGGTTTGAATTCTCATGCATTTGGGAGAGTTTTCCAGCTTTTGCAACTGAGCAAAGTAGTCAAGGAACCTGCCTCGACTGTCACTGCTAACAAAGCATTCAGTACTTCACCCCCCTTGACAGATGGCCTACCAAAGCTCACGTGATAACTGAGTTGATGAACAATGACACAGCTAAACTGCTTTAAGTGAAGTAATCAGCCTATACTGATCATGTCCTATCATATCAGGTCAGCATAAAAAAGGAAGTTACTAGCTAGTGCTAACCATGGTAACTTCAAGAAATGCATTACCTGAGCCAACAGCCTAAGAGCTTTGGTATCATTTGCCATCCAGGCAGACTGCCCTGACAACTGAAATGCATCAGAGAGGTAATACATTGTTCATGGCAGTTTCTACAGCCTAGCTGCTATGACTCCAAATCATCAACTGCATCTATTTCAACATCCAGTTGTGCTGATGGTAGCCTGCTGACAGTATAAATCTCCAGTTTGGACATGTAAGCTGTAAACTGTGGAACGCATAGATTTCAACAGCTGGTGAGCAAAACAAGTCATTTTTAAACCACAGGGGACAAATCAGTGCACCCTTCTTGTTGATACCAATACCTTCGGAGCATAAGCAGCAATGCATCAACCAATCTGATGTCAACAGAGGCCTATCAAACATGAAACGTCAACAGCTAGATCACATAATGATGCTGCTACTGCAGCAACCTTAAATACCCTCTTTATGAAAACCAAGACATGACCTTCTTGGGCCATTTAACAGTATGGAGGGGTTTATATCATTAGCGGTCCTTGCATACATCACTCCTCCACCTCGATGTGTAACAGAACTCCGTGGTCCCCTCAGAAAGCCTTGGAACAAGTGAGCAACCTCACTTTCTTGGATCTCCAAGATGAAAGAATGGAAGCCCCCTAGAATGATCTCATCCACCTCAACCAGGGTCCACAGGAGAGTCACCACAAACCCACAGCCAACAGTCTCAAAAGATGAGAGCAGACCTAGAAAAATCAGTATGGACCCCCGCCTCCCGCCTTTTTGACCTTTACCCATGGCTAGGAAGTCATCAGCCAGTGAGACTTAGAATCTATGCCATACTGAAGACTAAAGCAAGACTTAAAAAAGGGGAGGGAAAATGAAAGTAACCGAGGGTAGAAGAATACCGTGCCAAAACCTTCTCCCTGTTACTCAAAAAATGAAAGCTGAGACAGGCAAGACCATCAACATCAAAAGTCTGTTCTTCGAGCTGGGGACCGACAACTGTTCTTGTAGGAAGCTGGTAACCTAACTAAAATCTCAGCCATTGTAGCATATGAGAGCGCAACATCCCAAAACACAATAATAAAGGTTATGACAAGCCAAAAGATCAGACCAGCACCCAAATTAAACCACTTCCACACTTCAGAATCAATTCCTCTTACAGATTTCAAGAGGAAAAAATTGTTAATTGCACTAGGAGAATTTGTGATGCCTGCCAGGGTTCTCTGTAGCACTCATCACCACAGGATCTAAACATTACCAGTGCATTCACTTCTCAAGGCATGTCAACTGTGCCATCAGAGGGTTTTCAGCTTTACCCTGAAATCTCACTATTAAGTCAGTTCCTAAAGATCTATGACAATCTCTTTAGAGAGGACACCTACCTTTGGAGACTGCATTAATTTTCTTAAACTAGGTCAATGGATTTTAATGTGACTGGAAGTATAAGCCTGAAGGAGCTGACTAGAGTCAGGGAGACATGAGACACTTCAACACTTTTTTGTTGGGCCAAGAGTGGAGAAAAACCCAAGAGGGAAAAACTACACAATGGTGAGGAAGGAGAGAGAAAGGGAGAGGACCATTGTTTGCACTGCTGATCTCACTTTCCATTTTGATATGATCCCACAAATGAAGCAAGCATGTCGCCTTACAGAGAGGATAAAGGCCTGGCCAGATTTTCAGGGGGAGCGAGCGATTTTGGGTGCACAGCTTGAGGCACCTGAAAGGATCTGATTTACAGAGGGCAGGTGCTCGGCATTTTCTGAAAATCTCCTTTGAAGTATTTCAAGTTGGGCACCCAAAATCACTAAGCCAAGATTTTTAAAAGCAACATCCCCCCTGCCTAAAGGACCTTATGCAAAGCAAATTACGATGTACCGCACGGGGAGAGGAAGGCTTACACTTCCCTAAGTCAGGAGGTTGCTTGTTTTCAAGTGTATTTTAGTGCCCTTAAAAAACAGGATATCCAATAAATGGAAATTCTGAGGGCTGGTGAGGGAAGGCGAGCCATTGTCAGAGAGGTTACACAGGCAGTATTTGGATAAGGAAGAGAAGGGTGTGTGATGTATGGGATGAAAGAAGGAAGGCCCAGGCAGAGGGTAGCACCATCAGAGCTAGAGAGTTTGCAGAAATCACTCTAAAGCTGTCACCCAATAGCATCAGGGAGGAGGCAGATGAACAGGCTGCTGTGTCTCGTTGGGCGTTTCCCCATGGTGCTCTGTGCCACAGGGTTTGTCTTTAAATTTAAATACTTGTTGGAGGTCTGAGTCCCACCCCTAGGATACCGCTGGGTATGTGAGTTGGCATATTACATTCCCTCTGCACTAAAGCAGCTTTTTAAACACAACATGAACCTCGTAAGAGCCACAAGCATTTCTATGTCTTTACGGATACACAGATATGGTAATGTGTGCTTCTGGCAAGATGTAGAGAGAGAAGGGACTGCACCCATAATGTACACGTTACCCCATCAAGCAAGAAACCACAGCTAAAAGGGGATGAACATAATCAAGAAATCCCTGCAAGACATGGCTATTCTCTCTGGGCCTACCACTCTGAGCCATGAAAGAATTAACATGGAACTGGACACCCGGACTAATAACCAGTCAGCAATCTGCCATCCTGTGTAGCTGTCCATGGAAATATAATACAATCATAGAAATGTTGCCTCAAGAGGTTATCTAGACCAGTCCCTTGTGCTGAGGCAGGATTAAGTAAACCTAGACCATCCCTGACAGGTGTTTGTCTAACCTGTTCTTAAAAATCTCCAAGGACAGGGAGTCACAACCTCCCTTGGCAAACTATTCCAGTGCTTAACTATCCTTATGGTTAGAAATCCAAATCTCCCTTGCTCCAGATTAAGCCCACTTCACACTACCCCAGCGTGATTCAAGCCTAACCTGATGGAAACACATATGGAAGTTGGGAATCTCCGTGGCCCATTTACTGGTTTTGGCCTCTAATAAGATTGTCAGAAGTGCTCATTTTGCACTGTGGATGCCTGTCCAGTAGGAAGAGGCTGGAGACCACCAACTCACTTCCCACAGCCATCACTGATAACTTTCAGTCACGATAGACCTGGGATGAAATTCACATCCAGTCACCTACAGGAGAAAAGGTCCCTAGATCATTATCCCAAGCCCATTACTAACTCTGCAAGTGAGCCGACACATCCTCCCCCAAATCAATATGCTCAGATTAAATGTTTGAATTGGGGTAAAGTTCTGTATTTTAAATCAGACCAAGAAGTGTGCCACTTTTTGAACTTGCACTTTCAAAAGCATCGCATATACATGCAACTTTTAAAGCTTTTCAGGTGGGTTAGCAAGACAGAAGATCTGCATACACAGATCCAGAATGTCAGTACAGAAAACAAAAAGGTTCAAGTTCAACACAAAACATTCAAAGCTAGAGCAAATTTGTAAAATGATGCTCCTGAACATGAGATGACAATCCTTTAAAAAGATTTTACTAACACACCAAAAGAAATCAGAATAACCCAAAAGAAACATGGGATGAGGTTTCCTTAAGTCACTCAAGAATAATCAAGTACTTTATAGCCAACTCCAGATTTTCCACCTCTGATTTTTCTTCCCACTTGAAACTCATGCCTGTACTGACCCTGTTCTATCTTCTACTTCAGGGCTTTAAATATAAATAAAACCCTATGCTACCTCAGGGTCTACTAATGGCAAACTGCTGCACCTTGCCTTTAAATTAGCCACAGCTGGGCTATTCAGATTATTAAAAACTGCCAGGGGCCAGAAGATGCTGTATCTGATGATTCATTCCCTTCTAAATCCAACTACAGAGGAAGGTAAAACCACTTCAGATCAGGGAAAAACAGAATCTTAAAAACCAATCAAATAAGAGACTCCAATCTTTCCTCCAAGCTTTAGTTTAGCCGACTTGCACCATTCTATTAACTCCTTAAAGAGGGAAAGAGATGTTTTTCCTTCTGCTTCTGGGGAAAGTCAGCAAAAGGAAGAGAGTTAACTACCTTCCTCCCCTTCCTCTCCCCCTGCATTTGTATCCCATTCACTCATCGGCACCCCATGCCCCCTAGATCTATCTCCCTCCCTGCCCTCCACAACCACATGAAAAAAAACCCATACCTGAAAAAAATCCACTCATTAAAGGGACAACATCCCCAAAGTCTCAGAGAAAATAAAGAGTGGAGCTCCCACCCTCCCCTTTAAGTGATCACTCTAAAGAATCCAGGGATAGCAAGAAACCCTGCTCTGCAACTCCCCAACAGCCTTCCTTCCTCAGACATGAAACAAGATGAAGAACTCCTTGAAAAACCATCCTGTCCCAGTCACATAAGACTACTGTGCTTTAGAATGGAAGCCTGACATTTTCTGTACAGGTGTCACCAATGTGCACCAGCAGCCCAGGCATTGTAATACCCACCGGCAGAATTTACTGGTACCCTATGCTGTTTTGAGTTCATTTCTCCGTTAATTTGGTTTCCTTTTACTATCGTGCTCCTGTGCTTTTTGTGCCAGCTTACCTGGGTAGCAGTTTCTGCTTCCTCCTGATCGGAATTATGCCTTTCCACTGGACTGTTTGTCGCAGGTCTAACACTATCTGGACGCTGCAATACAAGCATCACAGATTTAATAAGCTACATGAAATGCATAAATAAATACAAGGCAAGTTCTAGAATAAATTCAAGATCTGCCTTACACCCCATAACACGTTGGGCTTTCTTTAAAAAGATAAGTTAGCAAGAAAGAGAATACACATCTGAGAATGAGAGAGACAGAATGACAGCCACTTCCCCACACACACTGATTGAAGGTACATACCAGGTAACCCACCAGTATCTGATGTGTGCAGCACCAGAATTAGATATTCTTACTAACAGAAACGGGGTTCCCAGGTTGCTTTATTGCAGTCCACAATAAGTAATAAGACCTGGACATTATTTTGCTTTCTTTGTAATACCTCCGCCCCTCCAATGATATAGCTCAATCATACATCAGCAGAGAAAGCAGCTGCAAATGTTACGATGCTACAGCAACGTGACCAAGGAGGTGCTTTGTAACATTCTGAGCAAATTACCATTGAAGATGAATTTCTTATGTGTGTTTTTAGCACATATACGGTATTTTTGCTATATGACAGCGAAAAAATGGTGTATCTGTAGCTTAAAAAAAGCAAGGAAATTCCATGAAAAAGCTGGGTTAATACAACAATACATTTGAGATTTTATAGGCACAGAAGTTGAGATAATCGCAGTCACAAAACCCACAGGATCAGGATGCCAGTCAATTTTACACAGTACAGTAAGACATTCAAATTAAATCCTATCTTTAATACTAAATGCTATATTCTGTGCAAGGGCGCCTGAGTTAGGCTGGCAGTAGGAATTTCCTGACTTTTATGCAGGAGAAATCTGAACAATGATGTTGCATTAACCCAACATTTGATACTGCTAGTGGATAATAAACAAGGAAGAACTGAAGAATCAACGTTACATTTTCCTAGTTCGTTCTTAACAGTCTCATCCAGGTGATGAATCTAGACAATTGGTAAAGTATGGTCCTGTCAGAACATGATCTCATGACTGACCTGTGTTGGGAAAGGTACCTGGATGCGCCCCTCTAATATGTTGTCAGTTGTTATTTCTACTGAGCGTGTCAGCTGCAGATCCTGTAGAACTATATGGTAAGGAACCTGAGGGAACATCTCTTGAATCTGATGGGCCTGTAAAAAGCAAAATTTATAATGTGAAAATCTGCATGCAAAATGCCTAAAAAAAAAAAAGTCATAATGGAAGGTTGAAGGCCCAGATTTTCAGAACCGTGCATACATATGCCTAGTTTGAACCTGTAGTGACAGCAATTCCATTCCAGTTGCGGTAAATGTGCATGCAATGACAATAACTGCAAGAGCAAATTGGACACACCAGTTCTGGGTCTCTCTCGCTCTCAGAAAAACATCAGAACAACTGTACTGTTTGACGGCAACCTTGTGCATGTCCCATGTTCCCAGGAACAAGAGATGAGAAGCTGTAGCTGTCACCACTTTGGGAAATGCAGCAAGAAAAGTTACAGGAATAACACACTAGAGAGGCCGGTAATAACTTACATCCTGATGCAGAAAGATGAGACCAGGCTGACAATTACTTACAGAATGAGGTGAGATTCTGATGCCACTACAGTCAACGGCAAATCTCCAATTGACTCATATGGAGCCTGGATTTCATTATGAAACTTAGCCCTTGAAAGAATACAGGCTTCGAAAAAAACCTCCCATATACTCTTTTAATCAAGGTATTTTTTCATGAGTGTTTATACCATCAATATTTTAACTTTCAGTGACTGAAAATTAACTCAATGTTTAAGATTTACTATACTCGATCCCAGATTAACGCCAACATGGCATTGATAACCCAAGGGACTAGTAGTGTCAGTTTTAAATAGTCTACTCTCTCTCTCTCAAGCTGTTCAGGCTAGAAACGGATGTTTTATCATCATCTGAAAGCCTGAGAAAACAGCTTTCAAATGGATTAAAGCATGAGCAACTAACAATTCATTGGATTTCAAGCTGTTTAAATGATATACAACTGAAACAAAGAAAGGCAAGAGGGCAATCAAAATAATGTGCTTTTAAAGGTCCAAAAAGTCTTGATAAATGCCAGGGCTAAAAAACACCATGACATGACCAGTACAAGTGCTTTCAGGATCAGTAAACCTTTCCAATGCTCAGAAAGAAAGAAAAAACATGGCAAATGGTATGTTGGATAGTGGGGAGAAAACTAGGCACATACTGGATGGCACTTTCAAATAGCTCACAAAGCAACAACAGAGGTACAGTACACGTAACAACAACTTCCCTTTTTATTAATAATATATGGAGATATACCTATCTCATAGAACTGGAAGGGACCCTGAAAGCTCATCAAGTCCAGCCCCCTGCCTTCACTAGCAGGACCAAGTACCAATTTTGCCCCGATCCCTAAATGGCCCCCTCAAGGATTGAACTCACAACCCTAGGTTTAGTAGGCCAATGCTCAAACCACTGAGCTATCCCTCCCCCACGAAGCAGAATTTTGCTTAGTTTCCAATTTAAAATGCATAATGCTTGGGTTTACTAACACACTGGTCTTTTTCCTTACATTAGGCAATTTAAAGTACAATACTGAAATATATTCAAATATGCATGACCCTTAGACATTATTAGTCATCCTAAATATAACTTCCATCCTGTCATCCTGTTCAGAAAAAAAGAATAGCTGGCATCTGCTTAAATACTCTGTGCACATTTAACTTGAATAAAGTTATTACAGTCGATAGTCTGCAAACCCAAAAATATTCAAAAACTGTGGTCTCACCCCACACAGATTCAATAGCAGAGGTGGCACCGCCGTCAGGTCTTGTAGCAGGTAGATGTCATTCTTTTTACAAGATACACTGATGAACAATTGCTAATATGCTATGAAATTGGGTATCATACATAATTCAGGTTAAATGATTGTCCGATTAAATGAACTAAACACATTTTGTAATGTAATTTCCTTGACCTTTTCTATCATGTGCTATCTTTTATGCACTAATCAACAAAATCTGGTAATTTATAATCAGTGTCCCAGTCCTCAATGTGAATTAGCAAGGTTCTGCTGTACTAAAAGAGCACCATCTCATTTGTACGTGTTTGAACACAAAGCTCTATGTAAGTGCTCAGTACCATTAATAACGGTGATGAGAACTATAGTTCTAAAAGAAAAGAAACATACAGAGACGGTCTCTCTCTGAGAAGGACGAACACGGCTACAACACTACTGCAGAGATAGTTTTGTCAGTTTGAGGCCTGATTTTGCTACCACTGACGTCAATGGCAAAACACTCAGGATGCAGAATCAGAACCTTTGTTACTATGAACTGTGTGTGGAATGAAGTACTGGAGAGGACCATAAGAAGGCAACACCAAGCAAGCTCAGAGAAGCAGCTTTATGTCCCAATCTCTGAAGTCACACCAATCTATCTATCCTCATCCACTACATCTGTTGCAAGCAGTGCACAATGTTAACACTGACTTATGGTCTCCCCTCACTTCAGTTTCCTCCACTGTCCATTTATTTTCACCCATTAGCACTGCTAACATGCAAACCCAGCTCCAGACGACAACGGAGCTGCACCCACTTAAGCTAGGGCGTCTCTGGGGTGAAGCCTTGAGCTTGACACCTGCTAGAGATTTCAATGTCTCCACTCACTCTCAGTCCACACACATCCCTTTCACTCCAACACAGACTGGCAGGCATAGGAGTACAAGCTATTAATCGGTCTTACCATAGCATTGAGCTGTGAGTTGCTCGCTTGCGCAATACCCAGGATATTAGTAGTGTGCATCACTTCCACTGAAAAACTGGGCAACCAGCTAGCGATACGAGAGCCTGAGAGCAAGAAACCAAAAGGAAGGTCAGGCAGGAATAAAAGAGGTTTTCAGCAATCTGGGCTTTTCCATGTGTGTTTAATTCCATCATCTCGAATTACACAAAATGAATAAGGTGAATTCTATAATGGATTCCATTCTAAGCATGTCTCCCAAATGGGGAGAAAGTAGGAGCAAAGACAAACATATCCCTCTCACCATAACCGTCACTATTTGTTTGAAATGTACATATAAACATTTCACTAAACCAGCCACTACTGATCTGCAGCTGATCTGTCACAATATTTTTACTTTTAAACAAAAACCGGTCGGGGGCGGGAGGAGGGAGTGTTTAATAGTTTGGGGGCTATCAGGGAATCAACAGGACATGAACTCAGTTACAGCACCAGTAACCTACAGGTAAGTTCTAAGTTGTGGAGTAAAAATACCTGCTCAAAGACAAAGGGAAAACTCTAAGGTCAAATTCAGCTCTGGTGTAAGTGGGTGCAACCCCACCAATTTCAATAAAGATATGCCTGCTTATAAAGAGCTACCTTTGGCCCCTACTGTTTCACAATCATACTGCCGTGCAAAAGCCTGGAGCAATCGCGCTGAGTGATCCTCCGCCTCTTCCTGTGGCAATTACAGGATCAGGCCGCCTTGAGTATGGAAAAGGGATAAATCCTCATTCCCATTCCCTTCCTCATTTCTTATTTCTCTGATACTCAGTCCATGCCTTGCTCTAAGAGCAGCAGTTGCTGTCTCCACTGCAACCTCAGTGGTCTCTCATATGAGAATGTGGGGGAGGGGAGCTTCTACTTGCAAGTGTCCTTAGGAGAGACAAAATCAACCCAGAAAATGGAGACTGTGCAGGACGCTGTCCGCAGTGAAGTGCCTGGATGCACCCAACAGGGACCAGCCTTTCTTCTCTTGGTTTTCTTGATTTGAAAGATATGAGATTACAAAAACAGAACGGATAAATAAAGGTTCATTGGGTGACAGTGCAGCATCTGTTAGAAGGCCCAATCGCAGCTGCCTGCCAATGTGGACACACAATTAACTGAAAAGGCTTTAAAATTCCCCACAAGTGACAAAATTCCCCATCAGCTGGGGAAAGAAGGCATATGCTGGTGTCAAAGCTAACAAAAATTTGGAAGAACCTTTGCACTAATGAGCTTTTTCTGCACCAGAAACAGCTTTTGTACCAGCATGCTGAGGGAACAGCATGACCCAGGACCACTGAGAAGTCCATGTGCTTTGTGCATATACCATATGATATATTAATGAAGCCACCAGGACCACCTGATCAACTCTATTTTGAACGTATGCTTTTAGCTAAGACCAAACTTTCTTAGGCCTCTATAGGATTTCATATGACTCAGGTCTTGCAAGGCTCTTTCAAGTTTTGGCTGATAAATGGGGACTAGATGGTTAGTATAATTTTGGAGAAAGCCTTCAACACATGCCTGGTAAGATGTAAAACAGTCTTTCAAAAGCGGCCACTAATTAGCAAACAATTTGGGTAGGCAGACAACCCCAAACATTTCCTGCTCTGCCAATGGGAATGAGAATTTATGGAACAAACAACAGTTTTAGAATTGTTAACCCAGTAGAACTCTAAGTGGCTACTCCCTTTTCCTTGAGTTACATACAGGAGGAAGGGAGCTTTCAGAAGTCTCTATAGCTTTGGATGGTCTTAGAAACGTATGTTCAAACCTCTTCAGAGGTGTGACAAAAGCAAGCGTAGACATATCTGAGCTAGCTTTTAGCTAGCAATAGCTTCACAGTGAAGCCCGCCTGGGACCCTGGGTACATATTCGAGCAGCTAGCTTGTGCTGCTTGCTGTGGCTTCATTGTTATTGTTACATGTCACAACATGCTGCAGTCACACCTCTGACTGCAGTGCAGACATACCCTATGAACCGATAGTCACCTGTAACTAGGAGAAGGAACGGTCTGTCTGAGAAAGCTGAAAGGGAGAGGAAATTTTTGTACAGTTTAAGTTTATACTGGACCACAATGAGGATCCAGTTACACAGAAGGCTGCTGCTCTTCTGTTTTTCTGGATAATATCCACTGTAAAACCTGGTTAACTAACCATCAAAGTGGAAGAAGTGATTGTGCTGGTTCAAGCGAGGTCTGCCTTCTGCTACTGCCACAGGTACCAAGTTCTCATCTAGGTTCTCCCTCTGGTGGTCCTCCCTAACTCGGTGGTTGTCAGTGATATTGAGAGACATTCTGCAGGTGGGGCAGGATGTATCCTGTTCAAGCCAGGAACGCAGGCATGAGCTGACAAGAAACCAGGCAACAGAAAACCATAGTGAGCATATACCATTTGTCTGAGATATCAAGATCACAGGTGCAAAGAGAAGCTGCAGTGTAACAATCACACCTCACAATATTCTCTGCAACACATTAATATGTCTGATTGCTGTTCCATTTTACAGTTACCTGAAGTGATCGACTATCTGATTAGCTTCTGATGACCACATCACTTGATTTGTTTTCAGCTGAAGAAACCCAAGTGAAAGTGTTCCTACCTTGCTTTTATACCCATGCTTCCAGACAGACCCTCTTCATGTCTAGAGAAGCCTTGCACAGATTTACTTGCCCAAGTAGCCCAGAGCAAGTAAATTTTAGTTTGGAAGGGGAAGTCAAATGATCATCATCATAAAGAGCAGGTGAGTAAATTTTGTGGCTGTGGTGGTAAATCTTTTTAGCCAGGCTGGTCTGGAGTTATCATTCCAAAGAACTGTTCAAATTTTTCTTGAGACAGTTAACCTTACTTATATTATTGACAAGGGGCCTATTACTGTGATAATTTTATGGACTAAGATTTATTGATGCAAGCAATAATGCATTTATTTTCTAGATTCATGTACATCTACAACTCTTGGGGTCCCAGGACTTACAGGGATCCACTAAGCTCTTTGTCTGCTTTCTGATTCAGACTGCCTAGACTGCAATGAGAAATCACACAGAATTCAGAATTGTATTCTGTTGCAGAAATTCAATACAATTTCTTAAAACATATACTTAGTGCTCATATAATACACTTAATCAGAAGCTCTCAATGCACTTTACAGAGTCTCAGTATGTGTCATCCCCATTTTACAGACAGTGAAACTCAGGTGAAAGAAGACTTGTTCAATGTCAAACTACAAGTCAATGGCAAAGTCAAGAATATAACCCACTAGACTCAGTGCAAGGCCCTATTCCAGTGGATCAAGCTGTCCATCTACATATGATGAAGATGTATGAATAAATATCTAGATATGATGGTGATGAGCACACTAGTAACACTAAAGTAGATATAATGAAAATCTAGCCAAATACATCAGCTTACTCCTCAGAAGAATGTACCAAGAAGCATGTTAGTGGTGCCAATGATATAAAGTCATCACTTACTGTAGCAAACAAGTGCTGGATATTGTAAGACAGTGAATTCAAACAAAGTTCTAGTAAAAATTAAAGATGGGATTTTCAAAGGAGCATAAAGGAGTTAGGTATATAACTCCCAGTGAAATTCAATAGGATTTGGGCTAACATGATTTGACTCCTTTGAAAACCCAGCTTAAAGGCACAAGGCTGATCTTAACCATGTGAATCTGGGCTACCATCTCTTTTTGTACATCTTGCACATATGCGGACGCAGTTTATGATTTTGTGCGAACAAAAGCTATTCCACCACCTCCCAACTCTAAAAATAAAGAGCTATGCACTCCCACATATCTGAGAACAAGAACGAAAGCTTCATGTTTAGCTTGCTAGTAGCAAAAAAAAGGACAATGATGAGAAGAGATAATTAATTCTTAGAAGGTATCAAGGTTAATTTATTAGATCAGGTTTTTACACCTGAGTTTAAGTCATCCAATTTAACATGTTGCCTCACACACTAATTACCTGGCACCATGCAGCTCAGAGTAACCTGAGTTCAGAAAGAATGCAAAGATACCATTTTAGATACATGGAAAACAACTTTCTGAAGAGAGAGCCTCTGCTTCTCAAGTGCATGGCTGGTGATTAAATATTCATAGGGTTCTGTAGCTTTGTAAAAGGAGTTTCTGCATCAGCGACAAATTATCTCATTAGAGGCTTCATGGAATGCAAATAAATATTTATGAAAAGGTTTGCAGTGAATAACAACAAATTAGCCCCTGATCATAACCTCTGATTTGATAACTAACAGCCAGGAGAGAGCCAGGGAAGGAACTATTAGCAAAAGAAACATGATCATACAACACATGGACAAAGCATTTAACTGACCCTTCAAGTTAGTCAACAGGTACTTCAGAAAGCCCCTGCCTCCCTACCCAACTCCCGCTTTGTTTGTTTTAAGCACAAGGGTAAGGTGTTTTCTCTGGTTTTTCATCTACCACCCAAAAAATAATAAATCTTCTTGGAGGAAACAAAGGTGGAGACAGAGGAAAAAAGCTGAGCTTGCTCAAACCAAGCATCTATATACAGCAAGGTACTTTCTGCAATCAATTCGCCAGATACATACTTGTGGAAGAGGTGCCCACATGGGAGTTTACGGGCAGTCTGCATGGAGTCCCAGCAAATGGCGCAGTCATCATTATTGACAGCTAGCTCTTCAGGAGTTGCAACTGCAAACCTACAATGGGAACAGACAAAACAATGATCACATCAACCCCAGCACAGCTACACACCTAAAAGTTCTTCCATTAGAAACCCTCATTCATTGCACTAGCCATTCACTATGGGTTGATGTAGAGCAGTAGTTTGCAGCTTTTTCCATAACTCGACCACAGTTAGAAGAGAAGAAAGTTCTGGAGTTCATTGCATCGGTTTTGAGACCCCTGTCCAATCTAGTTATGAAAAGGGAAGGTGTCCATGGACCTCCTTGCTACTCCTCCAAGACTCATCGTCAGGCTGAGGACACACAAGGTATAGCATGCAGAGCCTTGGCTTAAGAATAAGTTATACTTTTTAAAACCAAATTCAGCTGTTTACATCAAAGTGGAAGTTCTTCTCTTATCTGGTGTAATCGTTTGTTGTTTCAGGCAATTTTACACTCCCCCATATACACTTTAAAAAAAGTTTAAGATAGAACTCTATGCAGACAACTAGTTTCTAGCAGCCAAGTGCAGAGGCTAAGGTGATGAGTGCCATAGGAAAGCTTTTCAATGAAATTAGTGTAGAATATGCTGTTTTGAAGATGTTAAGTGACAATCCACAGATAGGCATGGTGCAAATTTAAATTGGCAGTTTCATAAAGATTCTGGCAATATACTAGTGCTCTCACAAAACAGTCATATTGACACAAAACACTGTATAGACTAAGGGTCCAGTCCGTCACCACAAACTAGAACACCCCAGAAGCAATCAGAGTCATTTAGGTCCATAGTGAGGACACTCTGACTATAAGGAAGGAGTATCTGAAACACTTTTAGACTCAGTACCACCTCAATTCAAAAATTCTTTCAAAAAAATTAAGCCTACAAAAATCACTGATAAAAACAAACTAAGAATTTTATTGAAACCCACCAACGAAAATAAGGAAGACCATTGTGAAAAGCTCATGTAATCTTTGGTGATTTAACATCCTACAGGCACTTTTCCTATTGGTAATGGTGTGGGTTAAGGATGGAGCATCAGGCTTCTCTCTGAACATGCGTTAGCCCTGGAACCAGGGGTGAAAGTGAGGCGGTAGGGGCCGGTGCTCCGTACCGGTGAGAATCTGCACCGGCCCACACTCAGCCCACATTAAAGCGCTGCCGCGGCAGCCCTTTAATGTCCCAGCCCCTTTTGCCTCCCCTGTCGGCAGCCCTGCTGGTAGGGTCCGTACCGGCAGGGCCGCCGACGGGGGGGGGAAGGAAGGGGCAGCACTTTAAGGACGATCCTTTGCCGCAGCAGCACTTTAAGGATGGTCCTTTGCCGCAGCAGCTCTTGGACGTTGCTGCGCCCCCCCCCCCCGACGGCAGCGGGACGTCCGGAGCAGTGGCGTCCGGAGCCCCGGACCCTTTAAATCAACACACAGGAGCCCCAGGCAACGCGGGACAGGCGGCCTGGAAGGGCTGGCTGGGAATGCTGACCCCGCAGCCCCACCCCTTCCGCCCGAGGCCCCGCCCCTTCCAGAGGCCGGAGCCGCCTTGCCCCGTACTGGTAAGTGTCCTCAGTTACTTTCACCCCTGCCTGGACCTATGTTGATTTAAAACCGGATTTTACATTAATTTAAAACCGGATTAGTGCAAACCCCCACAACAGAAGTTCTTAAACCAGTTCACACCTTGTTTAAATCAATTTAGCTTTAATTGGTAAATTACCAACATTATGGGGTAGTATTAGTTACTTCACAGTTAAGATTGAGCAGAGCTATTTAAGATTTTGATTTAGCCTAAATCAGTAACTTACTGACACAAACTAAACAGTTTAACCTTGCTTAAATTGGGTTTCAGAGTGTCAATGTTAGGAGTTTAACTGGATTACTTTTAAAACATTTTAGTTAAACCAGTGCATTTCTAGCATGGGCAAGACCAAAACTTGACAACTGAGAGTTAAAACTTTGAAGCTCTTGCTCCATTCCTGATTCCAGTGTTTTAAAAAACACCCTGGTTTCACTGTAATTTGGTTACTGCTCCCACTGCTATAACAAAATCAATCTCAGATTTCTGTTAGGCCGAAGGCCTGGCCTACACTAGAAAATTAGGTCAGTTGAACTACATTGATCAGGGGTGTAAATCTCTCCCCTCTCCCTCCCCTCCAAGCATCATAGTTAAGCTGATCCAGGTCCTCGTGTAGACAGCGCTAGGTCGACAGAAGAATTCTTTCGTCGACCTAGCTACTGCTTCTTGAGGAGGTAGATTACCCATGTCGATGGAAGAATCCCTCCTCTCAGCGTAGGTAGTGTCTATACTGACCCGCTGCAGCAGCGGCGCTGTGCCCCTGTAGCATTTTAGGCGTAGACAAGCACTAAGAGGGGTCTACTTCTAACAGAGGGGATGGGGAAACAAAGAATCAGTATGATGACATAGTATAAGTGAGAAGACGTAACAGCTGGATTAGCAAATTTGTCTTTCACAAGCTCTTTATATTAACACATGGTAAATAATGCAACCCCCTCACACCCATTTGTTTATCAGGAGGCTCTTCAGGATCCAACTCAGCACTTTAAACTCACTCATCATTTGCTCACCTAGCTTCCATGTTTCCAACCACACGCAGGTAGTTCTTGTGACGACGGATTCTACGCTGAACCTCATGGAACAAATACCGCAGCTGCATAAAGATCACCAGGCTGGCCATCGACAACCAGATATTGCCAAACAGCTTTAAAACAAAACAAAACGGTGCTCAGAAGTGAATACCAAGACGCTAAAGAGAAGAACTGAAAAATAGCAGCAAATGCAATATACATCGTACAAGTCACTATGGCTAGCAAAGTAGAGCGTTCCAGTCTGAAGGGCTCAGAAAATTCCAATCTGGCTGTTCCAGAAAAACCCAAACCATTATCAGCTGTTCCACCCTCAGACATGAAAATTTTGCCTGTAATTTATGTTTTCAGAGAAACATTTACCCAGTCTTTACAACCTGGGGAGGGAGGAAAGCTTCACTTAGAAGATTATTTGTGACAATGGGAATTGGATCAGGCTCTTAAGAGCAGGAAGAAAGATCTAAATACAGAGATAAACCAATATAAGCCCAGGTTATTTTGTGTTCCAGGTTCAAATACAATCACAAGAACCACCTCCGGTTTACATTGTTAACACTACTTAGATAGTAAAGTATTTACAACAACAAAAAAGTTACATTCACTCCTGACCAATTTGATGTCTCTTGTTGGGGATGGAAATAATTTATTTTTCTTGATAATTCAAGCCTGACATTACTCAAGTACATATCAATTTGAAGTGAAACATCTGCGAAACATAATTATACAGAGAGCTAAAATACCAAAACAAAATGGCTTCCACGGAGTTCAATGATATAGGTAGAAACAATGCCTACAGAGCAACATTACATTTCCATCTCTTTACTTAAACACCTTCTGTGTAACGTTCAGTCCGTTATAAATTAAAAATGTGCATGGCCAGGTCACTTTATATTAAGACAATTCTGTTTACTTAGCACTGACTTCAATGTTACATACCAGCATGTGAATATGATGCATCAGGTCCAGTGAAAGCAAGGTTAGCTCCATGACAAAATCTGTATAATACACATACGTTCCCTTGCCCTCCCAGGTTCCTTCATGGTTGAGATCCCAGAGATGAATTACATAACTGTAAGAGAAGTCAAAGTTATTTATAAAAAAGTTTAGAAACTGAACTTGATTCTAACAACATTGTTTACAATTTTTTCCCTCTCCTGCTGCTGTTTCTCCTCTTTCCATCACACTTAGGTCTTTCTTATTCACCTGACTAATTAATCTCAATGATTTCAACAGCACTATTCATGATAAGCAAGGCAATCAGAATTTAGCCCTTGGTCTTGGGATATCTCAGCCTACTTTAAGCCCTGTGTGGTTATATTTGAGTCCATGCTTCAGATACACCATTATTAATAACTTCCTTAGTTGTATGCTCACTACTGTATTACTGATCTTTACTGAAAAATATGATCTACAATAAATAATCTCTGTCCCTCTCAAAAAGTCCCATTTGCAAACAAACAAAATAACTAAGCACCACCTTCGAAGTGAAGCACCTATCTGCACCAACATCTTGGCATGGGTATCACCTAAAACATATGCTACTTACCGTAAAATCACATGAGCAGTTCTCACTGTCACAAGTAGAGACTGTAAGGAAAAAAAGGTCAATCATTACTATAATTCCTCCCCGTTTTACAGATAGGGCTACTGAGGCAGGGAGTGGAAGCGACTAGACAAGTCACAGTGAACCAGTGGTAGAGCCAGGAATAGAACCAAGGTCTCCTGACTCCCAACTCTTCACCCCTGTCTTATCGACCATACTGCCTCCTTAAACCTTAATGCTCTAAAGCCCTGTCTATGCTGGGATCAGAACTTTGCTAGCTCCCTGCAGCCATACATAGCCCAGTTCTCATCCCACTGTGGGCAGGAACTAAGTATGAAGCTCAAGGAAACACACTGATGCTTATTAGTAGCTAGAAGTTTCAAGTGGGACTAAGAAAGCACCTCTAAGTCATTTTCATTCCTTTTGTTGAGGCGGACATAATCACTGCAGGAATAATTTCTGTCTCTAGTGTTATGTAATAGTAGATACAAGAACCTGCATAGAATTACATCTTGTACCACACTCCTCATTGTAGAATCTGAGTGCCTTCCAGTAGTGCATTAAGCAACATAACTAATGTATTTGTTCTTTCATCCTTTTCCCAGAGGTAGAAGTAAGGGGAGTATATTTTGTTTTGGGCTGTTACAGCTGCCAGGGGAATGTAAATGTCCTTTTCTACATTTAAAATTTCAATCACAGATTTGCATTAACCAACTATATAATATTTTGTTTTCAATGTAGCCTCTCTCATCCTGAAAGATCAGTGTGTGTTTATGGATTCTACATACAATACACAGATCACTTAACCCAACTCTCAATTGGCCAATTGGATTAATTTTGCTGTCCTTGCTGCCTGAGCACTGAAGAGTACAAATATCTTTACAACAAAGTGGTGAATTAAAACAAGATATTTAGACTCCATAGCACACAGCCCATCGTATTACAATTCTTACAGTAGCTAAAATATAGGGCCTAAACTCTTCGGGTTTTCCCTTGACAGATGTTTTCCTTATCAGGCATTTCATGCCATGTCCTGGCTTTGACATAAATCTGTGCTCAACAGTTTATCCATCCAGCAGATCTTATAATCATTCTGTTTCACCAGAAGGATTTAATTTGTGTGTTACATTTACTTTTGCTCATTGGCTTGCTCATAAATTTTCCCTGTAGCTAGAAGACCTCTTGAGAACAAAGTACAGTAACTTTTCTGTTTCTGTAGTTTGGTATGTGATTGCATCAGCAACGTAGGAAGGTTTAATTGTCATGTATGTGACAGGAGCAGATTGTGTGGCTGACGTAACTTTTTATGAAAGTTGGGTCCTGATTAGAACATGAGACGGTACTGAGCGATTTGTTGACATTACTTGCTTTCAGTCTGACCTGTGTATGTTGCTTGGATGATTTGCTGATCATAAAATATGAAGATTTCAGTCAGACAAATGGCTGTATTATTGTAAAAAAAATAATCCTAGAAATGTATTCCAAATGTATCAGACAGGGTGTTAACTTGAATGTTTTACTATTCACATGCAATATGACCAAACTACGGTTGCTGTCCGAACCACACCTGAATGTCCTGCCTTTCATATTTGAAAATTTCAACCCCGTGTTGCATTTATGTAATTTTTTTTTTTTAATTAAATTTCCTTTAACTGAAGAAAAAAAAAAAAGTCATGGGGAAAAATGGACTCATTTCACAGGATATGCTTGGTTGTGTATCTGGAGCATTGCACTTTAGCATTTGAAATGTTTATTCAGAAGCAACATACTGCCCTTTATAGATCATAGAATATCAGGGTTGGAAGGGACCTCAAGAAGCATCTAGTCCAAGCCCCTGCTCAAAGCAGGACCAATCCCCAGACAGATTTTTGCCCCAGATCCCTAAATGGCCCCCTCAAGGATTGAACTCACAACCCTGGGTTTAGCAGGCCAATGCGCAAACCACTGAGCTATACTTGCCAGGCCCTTTCAGAACACAACCTACTTCCCTTACCACATTCACATCCCTCCCAAAACTCATCTCTGTCATCCTGCTGAGAAGAGGAGGGGCTAGGCAACACAAAGAGAAGGAAGAAGCCTGGCTAAAACCTGAGAATCACATTCACATCACTGTACTGAAAACACAGGGGAATAAAGCTAAATCAATGTTTGCAAAGTCAGGAAAGAGACTAATAGGGTACTTTTAAAAATCCAATATAATTACATATACTCAAATGCAATATAGTTGGCAGTGTCCATTTTAAAGAGCATCAACTGGACTGTCAGCAGGAAAACATTTCAAAAGCCTTTCACTGCAGTTTTACTACTTTTTCCTTTAAGTTCAAGGATCACCACTGGATGTCAATGTTAGGAGGCATACAGAAAAGAACACGAGTGCATCTCCTGAGGCTCAACTTGCAGACACGCATGAGTAATTTCACTCACATGAGTACAGGCCCACTGAAATCGAACACTCTACTCATGCAAGTAAGTCCTGGCAGGACAGTGCCCCTGGTTTGTTAATCAGATGCCTAAGAGCTATATCAATTCATTTGACATCTGATTTTTCAGAACTTGTTTTTAAAAATAAATTGGTATGAGACAGATACATCTGTGTTTATCTCAGTGTTAAACTTAGGGCTGCAAATCATCTTTGCTTTAAGAGGTGGTAGCTATGATAAATCCTTTCAATGCTGCCTACTTTCGGCACAGTTGAAATCAATACATCTGTGTATGAGAAAAACTAATGAGCGTGCTTCTTGAGAAAGAGCAAGAATTAGCTGAGGTGCCTATTAGAATGAGAGAGGCAATGTTAGAAAGAGCTCAGCTATCAGAAACATTACTGTGACAAATCTTCAGTTCCATTTCACTCTACACGCCGTCTGGCTCATTTTTGTGTTCAGGTCAATCTTAGCTGAAACTTTAATACAAGTGCCAAATATTGAAATGCCCACAGCCCTGCAGTAGCTGCCTCTGCTCTAACTAGGTGTCTCCAACTATCCCCCAGAAATCCCCAATTGTTTCCTCGCTCCACTATGTCTGGCAGTACTAGATCCTCCTACTTCCAGCTTGGATTGATTTAATATTAAGATGGTCCAGATAACCACTATGTGGTACATGAACTAAGGAAAATATATACTTGTCCCACCCCTAATAAGTAAAGAATAAATGGAGAAATACAGGTTGAACCTCTCTAATCTGGCACTCCCTGGTCCAACACTCTGTGGCACAGGCGCCGACTCTGTGGGTGCCCCTGGGCTGGAGCACCCATAGGGAAAAAATAGTAGATGCAGAGCATCCACCGGCGCCAAGCTCCCCCCTCTGCCCTCCTCACCCAGCGCCTCTCACGCGCTGGCAGCCCTGCGCTTACCAACTGGCGTGGGGCTGGTGGCCAGGACCCCAGGTGGCAGCAGGGCCCCCAGGCGGGGGGCCACGCTGGGCGCAAAGCCTGGGGGTGCTGCAGCACCCCCTACACCCTTACTTCCCGCGCTTATGGAGACCCGCTGGCACTCTGTATTGACCTCCTGTAGTTCGGCAAATTCTCTGATTCGGCACCGGTCAGGTCCCGAGGGTGCCGGACTAGAGAGGTTCAACCTGTACTACATTGGAGAAATTGATTTAGATAACTATTCTAGTCCACATTGAACAGGAAAAATAAATACATTCTAACAGACACTTCACCTAATTCTTCCTGTATTTCTCATGAAGCGTGCCCATTGGTTTTTCTCATATACAGATGTCTTGATTTCAGCTGTGCCGAAAGTAGGCAGCATTGTATGGATTTATCATAGCTATCACCTCTTCAAGCAAAGATGATTTGCAGTCCTAAGTTTAACACCAGGATAAACACAGATCTGTTGGTTACTTTGCAATAGGACAGTACTTATTTTAATTCTTTCTGGCTGGAGACTTTCAAAAACCAAACTGCAGAAGCCCCCAAATAAACCAAAGTTAAGAGGAAAACCAAAGTGCAAATCAACTTGCATATAAAGTCCGTCTCACCTCTGCTGCCATGAAAGCTAGAGTGTGCATTCCATTCGTATAGCCGATAACGCCACAGATAACTGCTAGACCACAACAGGAGAGTAACATGGCAATCAGCAGAGTCAGGACTCTGACGTGGCTGCTCATTGGGGTGGTGGGAGAGAAGGAAAGCTAAAACACATAAATACAAAACAGTGTTAACAAACTGGTCCTCTCCCTGTTGCCTTCACCCACCACATATTCAATTGAACCTAATTACTTCCTGAATATAACCAATGTTGCAACCTCAACCAGCTAACCCAAGCAGCTATGAGGGCAGGGAGAAAGAAAAAAACCAAAACGCGCACATACACTCCCTAAGGCCTTGTGACTCTAGCTTTCATTTATATTCACAGATTTTAAAGCCAGAAGGGACCATTGTCTAGAGTGACCTCCTGCATAACTTAGGCTGCAGAACCTCACCGAGCAATTTCTGCATCAAGTCCATAACTTCTGTTTGAGCTGGAGGGTAGGATGACTAGGTGTCTGCTTTTCGACTGGAACACCCGGTCAAAAAGGGACCCTGGTGACTTCGGTCAGTACTGCCGACTGGACCATTAAAAGTCTGGTCAGCGGTGTACGGCAGGCTAGTCCCTACCTGTCCTGGCTGGCACCGTGCTGCACCCTGGAAGCGGCCAGCAGCAGGTCTGGCTCCTAGGCAGGGGGGCCACGGGGCTCTGCGCACTGCCCCCGCCCTGAGCACCGGCTCCGCACTCAGAGCTGGGGGCAGGGGCGGTGCCTGCAGGTGAGAGCAGCGCGTGGAACCTCCTGGTCCCCCTGCCTAGGACCTGGAGCTGCTGATTGTTTCTAGGGTGCGCATAGCACGGAGCCAGGACAGGCAGGGAGCCTGCCTTAGCCCTGCTGCGCCGCTGACTGGGAGCCACCCGAGGTAAGCCCACACCCCAACTCTGAACCCCAACCCTCTGCCCCAGCCCTGAGCCTGCCCCCCCCAAACCCTGAGCACCCTCCTACACCCCAAACCTCTCATCCTTGGCCCCACCCGAGCCCTCAGCCCCCCCTGCACCCCAACCCCCTTCCCAGAGCCCCCTCCCACATCCTGAACCCCTCATCCCCAGCCCCACCCCAGAGCCCTCCCCCCCTCCTGCACCACAACCCCCTGCCTCAACCCACAGCCCGCTCCTACACTCCAAATCCCTCAGCCCCACCCCCCAGCCTAGAGCCCCCTCCTGCACCTCAAACCCCTCATCCCCAGCTCCACCCCAGAGCCCACACCCCCAGCTGGAGCCCTCATTCCCTCCTGCACCCCAACTCCCGGCCCCAGCCTGAAGTCCCCTCCCACACCCTGAACCCCTCATTTCTGGCCCCACCGCAGAGTCTGCACCCCCAGTTAGAGCCCTCACCCCCTCCTGCACCCCAACTCCCTGCCCCAGCCCAGTGAAAGTGAGTGAGGGGGGAGAGCGAGCCACCAGAGGAGGGGGAATGTAGTGAGCGGGGGCGGGGCTAGGGTGTTCGGTTTTGCGCGACTAGGAAGTTGGCAACCCTACTGGAGGGTATGTTTTAGAAAGACATCTAGTCTTGATTTAAAGATGTCAAGGGATGGAGAATACACTACTTCCATAAGCAAATTGTTCCAATGATTAGTTACCCTCGCTGTTAAAAAATTGTGACTTATTTCTAGTTTGAATTTGTCTAACTTCAACTTCCAACACTGGATCTTGTTATGCCTTTTTCTCCTAGATTAAAGAGCCATCAGAAATCTCTCCCCATCCAGGTATTGGTAGACCATGCTCACCTTTTGATCAGAAGACTGAAAAATATTTCCTTTATATTATTTAAGATTACATATAATTTTAACTGAAAATTCTTATATGCTTTGCTTATAGATTATACCAAAAATAAAGTTATCTTAATTTAAGGATGAAACTCTCAGTCTGGGGTGTTTGGTTAATTATTAAGTTGGCTCACATATTTCATGCATTCAGTTGCTAAATTCATTCTTCTTTCCCCATTTGAGTTGGAGTCAACTTCATAGTCACACATTTATCAAGAAAAGTGTTATAATCCAGACTTTAATGTTTTCCTTCAGCAAGAAAGGAAGTCCCAGTACCAGAGCTCCTTTCTTAAGAACTCTCGCTCAAACGCAATAAGCATTTCTACCTTTAGAGTCTGCTCTCTCTTAGCCTTCTAGAAGATAACTTCAGTACACCAAGAACTGCTAGATAACCTTCCTGTTGATCTCTGGTTTAGTTATTCCACCCCACTCAATCTCATTTCACTCAAGGCCACTATCAAACTGCTGGAAAGGTAACCCTTCCTGGGTGGTGAAATGGGAAAAAAATGGGGAGTACAAGAGGCCTTAAAATATAGTTTGGGGTAAACCAGCGAATTCAGTCTGGCTCAGGCTTTTATTTAATGACACTGAAGCAAAGAAAGCAGCACGTACTTTATAGATATTTAAGTGTCTACAATTACTCAAGTACAAAGCTGATTTTTCTAATCTCAATAATAGTCCATAAAAAAGGAGAATTAAAGTGCTTGTCAGGTAACATATATTGTGGCACACACACTACCATGTGAAAGCTTTTAATTTTGTAATCTACATTATATCTCTAGTCATATGTCCAGCATAATAAACAGACCTGGCCCAGTTCGAGGGATCAGATTACAACAGTGTGCGTAAGGGTCAATTTGTTTATTTAACTAAAACTGAACTGACACTTCATTCATTTTAAAACCCCTATCAAATGTGCACTCCAATAACTTACTCAAAGGCATTGTTTCTCACTACTCTGCTCCATATCCTTGTTTAGAACCATCTTCGCTCTCCATAGTCTCATTGCTATTGGTGCAAAAGCCATGTCCTCTACAGCTCCAGCCACCTGGTACGGCCTCCCTGCAATCCTCCATCGCATTTAATTTCCCAGATGAAGACTGTCTTTCCTCCTCGCCTGAGCCTATTCACAGTCCCCCTCTGTGACTCACTATTTAACTCTCTAATCCAGATATCGTTTGGGATACAGTTTATAATATACAGTACATATAAAGATGCATTGTGTGCCATCAGTTCTTGATAGAGGCACAATGATCATAACTATTTCAAAGCATGAAAACTGCACAGAAACTATAAATACGCAGTGAAATCCAATTCCTTTTGCTCTATTCTTTGTAATTTAACTTTGAGAGATCAAAAAACTTTCAAACTACCCTCAGAAAACTACCTAACTGGGCATCAAACTGAGGGCGATTTTCTAGAATTCTTAGCTAAGGCAATTTGAGGAGGACACTTTTTTAAAAAGGAGATTTATAGCAGTAATTCTAGGCCAGGCAAGAACACACAGAGCTTTACATCTGAGGATCTTTCAGCATTTTATGAAAAAGGATAAATATCATTTAACATGGGATGACCATTTAAGATAGGAGAACTGTAGCAGGGAGGTTAAGGACCTGATATTCAGAGGTGCTGAGGATTTGCAGCTCAGTTTGAAGTCAATGGGAGACATGAATGCTCAACATCTCTGAAAAATCAAGCCCTAAGTGACACAACCAAGGCCACACAGTGAGTCAGTGCTGGCACTGGGAGCAGAACTCACATCTCCCAACACACAGGCATTAGGAAAAACTTACATATTCAAATCGATCCTTGCACAGCTGAACCATGAGGTGGAGAAACACAAGCCCAGAGAACCAGAGGCACCACATGACCACCTCTTCCACTGTCTGAACATTCAGCACACCAAAAATAAAGATAAACTTGTAGAAGATGAAATTCCAGAATTTGTCCTTGAGATGCTAAAAAGGAAGATATTTATTTCTGTAGGTAATCAAAGTAGTTACACAAAGCTCAAATACAAAATTATCCACCCCGGCTATTTTATTAATAAAAAACCCTATAATAATTTGCACTTATGCAGTTTCTTCATCTGACAATCACGACATGTCTCACAATTATTTAATCCTCATGACGCACCCATGAGACAGGGAAGTATCCGCATTTCACAAGTAGGAAACTTGCTACACAGCAAGTCAGTGGTAGAATGGGGAGTAGAAACCCCAATTCACATTCACTTGCATTACCTGCTACTATCATTTAGCAGTGCTTTAGAACAGTACTTACAAGTCCCATTGTGCTAGATATTAGAGAGAGTAAAAGGACAGTCCCTGCTCCAGGGAGCTTATGGTCTCAGTTGAGCTAAGAAGCAAAAGATGAGTGCAACAGATAATAGGCAGGAGGGAAGATGAAGGAAACAGAAGTATGAAAATGTGATAGGCCAGCTATAGGGACAGCTAGATGGGGATATTTTGTATTATTTTTAAAATAACAGGATATGAATAACACAAAAATGAGAAATATTAGAAATTCCTGCCATCAAGGTGGATGGATTTAAATCACCAATTTTAATGATTTGCATTTGTACTTTTTAGTTATTTTTCTAAAGAAGGCTGATTCCCATTGGTTGGTAGCCATTAAAACATGCTTATTTGCAAACAAATACAGCCTTTACACTAAATTTGGTGCTTCTTTTTGCTAACCAGGAGGATACACTATAAAAACATTAATTTAAGCAATTAAATTACTTAACTCACATTTATCCAGATAATTTAAAAATATAAAAATTAACTATGTTAGAAAATTGTGATTTTTTTTTTTAAACTTGGGATTTGTGTCAAGCTCTATTTGGATGGAAAGTCAAATACAATTAAAAATGCACAAAACCAACATTTTTTTAATTAAATAAAACTACCTTAACTGTGCTGGATACATAAGAAACACGTTTATCAAAACATGTTTTGCATCTAAAACTGATTTATTAAACAGGTTCTCTCTCTATGTAAACTATTTATCTTTAATTAGAAAATTGAACTGATTGTTTCTGGTCACCATGCCCTTCAAGATTTTAGAACTGGTAGATCTCATCCTCTCAAACCTAATTTTTGTTCATAGATTGGAAGAAGAAAACAAGCTTTCCTGTGTTTCCAATTCCCAATTGATTTCTTAACTTGAATGAACCTGTCACTGAACTGAACTTGAATACAATGAAATGAAGAAAATATTCTCTCTGCACCTGCAAAAGAGGCTACTGCTGTCAGTCAAAAGCTGCTTTAGCATGTCAACAAACTTTGGTTCCAGGCTTTTAGCCAGTCACTCCCACCAGCTCAATGAAGTTTGACTTTCTTTAAAACATGGTGACAAACATGTTCTAATATTTTTTTAAATTATTTTAAGTGATTTAAATAGATTATAGTAAATTTAAGCCTTAACATAGGTTATCATCCATTTTTATCCATGCTGCCTGTCATCTACCTAGCCTCCACTAGACACCCCTTTCTCTTAAGGTGTATTGACTAAATGATCTTCCTTTTGTACCACTGCAACAAGACAGTGCAGCATTGTAGATAAAGGTTTTTTTTACTATGTATTTCTACAGTGCTTAACACAATGGGGCCTTGATCTCAACTGGATCCTCAGTATCATAGCAATGTGGCTGCGAGGCTACCAATATTGCCATTTTCATTTCTGGATTGCTGGTATATACATATTAAACCTTTCTTCTGCCATTGTAGGAAATTAAGAGAAAGTCACAAAAATCTAACCTTCTAAAAACACTCAATGTATAAGATGCTTGGTCTCCAACATAATGGCTACATGCAAGAAGGGAGGAGATGAGCAACAGTGGGACAGGAAAATCATTCCCACACACATGCAATCAGACAGAAAGACAGTACACTGGTTAGTTACTACAGGATAAAAGCCACGGTACAATTTGCAGGGCATGGGGAGGCTTTATAGAAAAAAAAATATCAATCCTCTTTATAAAAACACAATGAAATCATCAGCAAGACAGCTAGAACAGGCTAATAATTCCTTCAGGGTGATCGCATTTTTGACCTACCAACATATATAGCCTGTCTTTCAAAGGAAGCTGTCAAAGTACATTTCAATTTTTAAAGGGACAGTGAACACACTAGAAACTAGCATTGACACTGCTCTGAATTCCATGTCCATATGGTCACCACAGACAACTGAAAAAAATCTAGCGCAAAGCCCTGGGAGAGTGCCTCACTTTTAAAGCATAGGCACTGCATTCAGAGGTCTTTAGGTTTGTGAATCACCAATATGATAGATTGCAAGAGATCTATGAACAAGTAAATAATAGTGCGCCATTTGCACTGCATGCCTGTTACATTAAAACTTCTATGGCTTAATTTTTTTCAATGACTGCATGTGTGTGTGTGTGTGTGTGTCTGTATATATATATAGAGAGAGAGAGAGAGAAAAAACATATTTTGAAGGGACACAGTCAACTTGATTTTTGAAAATTAATTTTCAAAATAACTCCATTTTCTGATAGAACAGGTTTTAAATAGTATGTCCTGAAATCTTTTTTAAAATCCTTTAAAAAATGTTTTTCCTGCTTCCTTGCTGATGTTTAGAAGAGGGGCAAGCCTAGGGCCAGTAACAAACGGGCTTGGGCTCAGCTCTCCTGCCCTCTCTGTGCACGTGTCTGCCGACTGCCACTGATGGGAAACCTCCTCTTCTTGCAGAGGCTGAAGGTGCATGAGAGTTATGTCATCATGGCAGAGCATGAGGAAAGAGTTGTAGCTGACCAGTACTAAAACAGTGAAATTGACTATGTAAAAAAGTACTGTCAAGTGCACAAAGTAAACTAAAATCAAAAATAGAGAATTGTTTTCCTCTAATTCCCTTTAAAATTAAGAGCACTTGTAAGCTCAGGAACAAAATTTTTGAAGGAAGTGTAATTTCTTAGTTGATAGGTGTCCTTTTAAAATAAAATAGCAGCTCACCAAAATTAAAGCTCCTCTTCAGAAACAAGCCAGAAGATTTATGGATGCTTATATATGAACTGAGTAGTTTACCCATAAGAGAACTGCAAAGGGCTTCTTGGTTTATTTTAAACTTCCATACATTTTATTGAATGTGCATTTTCAAAATATCAAAAGGGGATATCTCCAAATCATGGACAAATCACCTTCTAAGCTTGGGGTTAAAAAGGGAAGCAATTTTGATGGAAAGATGGGCAAAATCAATCTTACTTTTAAAAAAATCATTGTAAATCATAAGAGCTACATTTGTATCTCTAAAAAACTGTTAGGGTGCTAAAAGTTAATCTGTGCAACTCTCAGTATTCCCAGATGGGATATTAAAACCATTCACCTACCAAAAAAACCCCATGTGAAGATAAATAAGAGACAGATTAAGAAAACAAGTATCTGAGAGCAAGGCAATTCGTCTAGAAACCTCATATGTTTTACTTACCTGCTTCTCACTAACACGAAGAGGACCAAACACCGCACACTGGATTAGTTTAGCAATCAACATCAGGAAACAGCAGGCCGTATTTACCAGTACCTAAAAAGAAATTAAACATATTTTAGTCCTATTCATAAAAGAAAGCACTATATCTCACCCCCTTGTTATTGTGCAGTACAGTATTTGTTTCAGTTAGCCTGTAAAATATGCCCCTTCCTAAAGCCTAACTTCTAGGCACCGTACAGTAGAATACATGTCATTATCATTTCATTTGTGGAAACGCTGATCTGTGTCATTAAGAGCAACAGCATCATTATGCAGATAACCAAGCTACCACACCTAAATTTGCAAGGAAACTGATTTCTTTACCCAAGTTATCATTAATACCTTACATCATTAAAAATGAAATGTCAGAATTTGATTTTCTTTTCACTATTTATTTAGTTTACTTATTTTATCCATCTCAGCTTAGACAATAAAAACTGACTAGTCAAATTCACTTTTGTTCCCAGTAAATTTTACTTTCTGGTTTCCACTGGCTTTAAGCTTTAGCAACAGCTGATTTATGATGCCCCACATCATCAGGTCAGTGGCATTCAGAAATGATTAATGAGTCGTTCAAAACATTTTTAAATCTAAGAGCGTAGTTTAGATTAGCAATCATCATTTAACTGGACCGGTTTAACATATCAAAAACTTTTAAAACTGCATCAGATTTACCAGTTAGTACAAATTATTGTGAACATTTTCTAGAATAAAGTTCATAAACTTTAACATTTTAAAAATACAGTACTTAAAAGGCAACGAGGAGTCTGGTGGCACCTTAAAGACTAACAGATTTATTTGGGCATAAGCTTTTCTGGGTAAAAAACCCACTTCTTCAGATGCATGGAGTGAAAATTACAAATACAGGCATAAATACATATTGGCACATGAAGAGAAGGGAGTTACCTTACAAGTGGAGAACCAATGATGAAGGCCAATTTAGTCAGGGTGGATGTGGTCCACTCCCAATAATTGATGAAGAAGTGGGTTTTTTACCCATGAAATCTTATGCCCAAATAAATTTGTTAGTCTTTAAGGTGCCACCAGACTCCTCGTTGTTTTTGTGGATACAGACTAACACGGCTACCCATCTGATACTTAGTACTTAAAAGGGACACTGTCAATTTAAAAATCATATATGCTGCAAACAAATGTATATCTTATTATAAACACCTTAATAGATTATTCAAAGTTATCATTTTTAAAATCCATTTACTTTTCACTGTTTATGCTCTGACTTTTTGCTTTTCTCTCAGCCCAGACAATAAAAATCAATAAAGTCAGTTTCCCTTTTGCTTATAGTCAGTGTCATTTCCAAGTTCTTAATTTTGGAATATTTGCCACTCAAAACACACAGAAGAATACTCATTTGTTTAAAATACACTGTTTTCATTTGAACTTTTTTTTTAAATTGTGAAATATTTCCGTTAGTCTCAGGGTTGATAAAAATATGCTAGCAAATTTTAAATTTGGGGCCAAATTTAAATTGACAGGGTCCTTTACAAGGAATTATTTTTAAAATGATCAAGTTGTTTCCCTCCTAAATTACAAATGTATATTTTAGTTTCCAAAAAAAACATTTTACAGAAGCCATAAAAGCTTGGTTATGCCTGATGCCAACATGCAAGTCTAACTACACACTTGTCACAGGTAATGCTTTGCATAACATAGACATCAAGCAAAATTAGGCTCTAGGTTGGTCTGTGCTGAAATTTTCTAAATCTATCTCACCTTGATATTTAAATTGCTGAACACAAGTCAGAATACTCCAGTCTGAACATGTTCACAGTGACATCATTCATACCAGGCCTGAAAATCTAATAAATAAAACCTATCTGCTTTCTGGAACTGCGCCAGTTAAATCTCTCTGGGATTATAGCTCTTGACAGCCATTTCAATGAAAATCGTAATGAGTAGAAAATACTGAATCGCTTAAACTGTTTTCTCGGTTTTTTGCCAACCAATCCTTTTGATTAACTTTTGAACTATATAGGACACAAGAAGTGAGAAAAGAAATGATGAGAGGATACATCCCAATAACACAGCACTTTAAAGGGACACGGTACAATTTTTCAAAGCGCCTAACCAACTTGGGAACCTAAATCCCATTTTCTAAAGGGACTCAAGAGCCTTTAAATGTCTTTTGCACTTTTGAAAATTTACCCATAGTCAATTAAAAAATCATATATTGTTTACCTACAGATTGGTAACACCACCTTGGATTATTAAACACAAAGGAATTTAAAAATCTAATATACCCAGTCACTATTTATGTTCTTCGTTGATGTTTTTTTAATCTCAATAGGCACGGACAATGAAAATCAATGAAGTAGGGATAGTCTTTTTATTCTGTTTGTACAGCACCTCACACAGTGGGGTCCTGGTCAATGACTAGGGCTCCTAAGTACTATGGTAATACAAATAATAATAATAAATTGTAGTCATTTATAGTCACTTCCATTTTCAGGTTCTCATGCTGCATGTTTTGGTTTCTGACACTGCAGGTGATTTTTTTCTTTTTAAGATTATGGAAAGATTTCTACTCGCCGTAGGTTTTGCAAAATCTTGTTTTTACAACTTTCAAAATGTTGGGCAAAAGACATAATCCTCTCTTACAAACATTTATTACTGAGTATCATGTTTAATGTTTTGAATTGTCTCATTGGCTAATCCCAAAGCGTCACAGGCATAGTAAACAGTATTGTTTTGTAGTGTCCGGATACCTAAATTGACAACATCCCTTTAAAAATTTAACTTTAAAAATAATTTTCATGTAAAAAGAGAAAGACATTAAAATATTAAATTGAGCACAAAGCATATACTTTATCCAAGTACAAACTGTGGTATTGTACTTGGATAAAGTACACGGATAATACCACACACGGGTACGCTGCCATAAATAACATATTACTATCTTAGTGACCACAAAGACAGTCTACAATCTCACCTTTGTTTCGTTTTACACCGAGTTCATGTAAATTAACACAGGCTGAGTCTTGCAAAGCCATTGCAGAGCCTGGAGGGAGGGGGGTGTGTGTGTGTGTGATCTTTAAAAGATCAGTAAAGACTAGTAAACCATGATTTCTTGATCAGGGCCCAAAATTAAAAAATTGGGTCCAAACCAAAAGAGTGAAGTATGTTTTTAACATTAAAACATAAGATTAACTGGCTTTAACTCCTTTTTTAATTTATAAACTGAAATCTGCCAAACTGACAGCCAGAGAGAGAAATCTCTGCTTAGCAACAGAACAGATGCACTATGAACATGGTGTCCAGATTGCTTCTCCCAATCTGACTCAATACAGACCTGGAGGGACCAGTTCTAAGGGCAAAGTGAGTTACATTCCTGTGGAGTGTTCACACTCTTTGTCCTCTCTGCTGAAGCGAACAAGGGAGCCTAACCGGGGAAGCAATTTTTTGTAATGTAGACACTGGGACTAAATTCTAGGCAAGTTTTCTTCCAGCCTCCAGCATGCAAGGCCCAATACTGTATAGAAGTTTCTTAATGTTGCTAGCATTGGCTCAAGTCCACCTGTTTTAGCAACACGGGAAGCTGACAGCAGACAGACCATTAGTGTTTAGACCCAAACCAGCACTCAAAACGGCACTCCGCCTACTCTACAGCTCCCAAAATTGTGAACGCTGATGAAGCCAAAATGGTGTTAGTAGCAGCGAGAAATGTTGAACAATTTCCCTAATGAATGCAAGGTCTAAAACTAAAGTTTACCAGTGCAAACTTGCACCTATTTAACATGTAATTTACACCCCCTCACATCTCTTCTGACCCAGACAGTTTAAATCCTGGTGTAAATCACACTAATGGGCCCAGAAACTGATAAAGAGGACTTCTGTTTAGTGACTGAGTCTAACCTCTATAACTGGACCTTGGAAACCAGACTCAGACCATCAGATTCACTTCAGACAAACCAATGACCAGCCTCATCACACAGTCGCAGCTATCAGTCACTACAGACCTAGTCCAGATTCAATCCATTGACCAGCGAACTACAGCAGGGTATGTTTGAACCATGGCTGAGCTATTTACACAAGAGTCTGCTAGTTGGGGGAGGGAACTATTTCCTCCAAGTCTGGGGGACCCTGTTATCCCCAGAGGGAGCTGGAAGTCAAGCCAGGCGTCCCTGGGGCCTGGTCCCTGGGGCATCAAGGCAATCGCACCCCCGGGATCCACAGGTCACCCTCCCGCAAAGCGAGCCCCCCCAACATCACTCATTCCTTCAGGAATACTTAGCCCTCCCCAGCTCAGCTACCCACCCCTCAGCGCTCTCCCCCCCCCCCCCCCGACCTCCAGCCCAGCTACCTGTCCTACAGGACCCTCTGTGTCCCCAAACCACTACCCATCCCCAGGCCCCTTTCCCCCCATTCCCGCCCCCCCCCCCCCGCCTGACTGCCTGCCCCCCAGCCTGCCCCAGGGCCCATCTCCCACCACTCCCGCCCCCCCCCCCTCCCGGCCCCCCAGCCTCACTGCCCGTCCCAGGGCCCGTCTCCCCCCACTGCCCGCCCTCCCCCCAGCCCCAGGGCCCCTCTCCCCCCACTGCCCGCTCTCCCCCCAGCCCCACTGCCCCTCTCCCTCTACTCCCGCCCCAGGGCCCCTCTCCCGGCCCGGCCCAGCCCCGCTCTCACCCAGACGCAGAGGCTGTCCGACAGCAGGTAGTAGGCGATGTCCAGGGGCTGGGGCCCGGCTCCGGGCGCAGACTCCCCGTCAGACGGCGGCTCCGAGTGGCCGGCGGGGCCCTGGCTGAGGGCGCGGTAGGCGCTGACGACGCTGCCGAGCAGCCCCAGCGCGCTGAGCCCCGTGTAGGTGCGGAGGCTGGGCCAGGGGAAGCGCTCCAGGAAGAGCAGCGGCATCGCGGCCCCGGGCCTCCAGCGGCCCCCTCCGCTTCCCTGAGCCGGGCCTGTCCTCCGCGCCCCCGGCTCGGCCCGCGGCCTAACGCTTCCTCCCGGCGGCTCTCCCGGCTCCGCAGCCGCCGCCTCCCGCTCACACTCCCGCGGACGCAGCTACGGGCCCCGACTCGCTGGCCCTCCGCGGGCTCCTCCTTCCTCCCTGCGCCGGGCCTGGGCGGGCGCCTCCCCCTGGTGCTGCCCCAGCCCCGCAGCAGCGCTCCGGGCCTGCCCGCGGCCGCCGATCGCCCAGCACCGCCCCCGGCTGGAGGGGATGTGGATGACTCGGGGGGCCGCGGGTGTGAAGTGTAGCTGGGGGGGAGGGAGGCTAATGGGGGCTAGGGAAGGCGGATGCGCTTTGATTTCCTTCAATAGGCGCCGCAAAGAAAACGGCAAAGGAAAGTCTCCCCTGTCCTTTCTCCACACACCGGGGTGCAGCGGCGGCGATTGATTATCCCAGTCGGGGCTGGCTCCTTCGAGAAGCTGCAGCCTGTGTGTAACGCGGGGTAATGCAACGCACTGGGGCAGCGCCAGGGCCGAGAAGTGAGAGATGATGGACGGGGTCTGGAAGGAAAAATGAGGATGTGAAAGACTTCGAGGTTTTTCAGACTATTCCACACTAGGGTGAACTCAGGGTCAGCTTTTGAAAGGTATTTAGGTGCCTAAAGATGCAGATGGGCACCTAGCGGGGTTATCCAAAAGAACCTGGGTACCTAACTGGCACCCAGGTATTTTTGAAAATCCCACTAGGCCCCCATCGGCATCTTTAGGCCCCCAAATACCTTTGAAAGTCTGGCCCTGAGTCCTTTGGAGGTTAGCAGGTATGGCAAAGGCATGGAAGCCAGACCTAGTCTCTCCCTCTCTAATTAGGCCTGGTCTACACTACGACTTTAATTCGGATTTAGCTGCTTTAATTCGAATTAACGCTTGACCCGTCCACACAACGAAGCCATTTAATTCGAATTAAAGAGCCCTTTAATTCGATTTCTGTACTCCTCCTCGACGAGAGGAGTAGCGTCAAAATCGGTATTGTTAATCCGAATTAAGGTTAGTGTGGCCGCAATTCGATGTTATTGGCAATTAGATGTTATTGGCTACCCACAATGCAACGCTCTGGAAATCGATGCTACTACGGTAGCTTGGACGCACACCACCGAATTAATGGTGCCTAGTGTGGCCGAATACATTCGAATTTATAAAATCGGTTTCCTAAATTCGAATTATATAAATTCGGATTAATCCCGTAGTGTAGACATACCCTTTGTGTGCTTCAACACTTCTTTATACATTATAGGTATAATAATGTATAAAAAATAATAATCCAAACCATCAAGAAATCAGTATCAAATCTACCTATTTGCTGACAATCAGTGTTGAGATGCTGTTATAAAAAATCTGGACTTGCTGAGAGCAAATAGCGTTATTTCACAATCCTTCCCACTTAACACCCTTTAAAGTACTGGTTCTCAACCTTTCCAGGCTACTGTACCCCTTTCAGGAGTCTGATTTCAGCCACAGGTGGCAAAGCTCAGTCTTCTGCCCAGGGATGAAGCTGAAGCCAGAGTCCTACCGCCTGGGGCTGAAGCATGTAATTTAGCTCCGCGGGGCCCACTGTGGTGTGGGGCCCCAGATAATTGCCCTGCTTGCCACCCCCTAACACCAGCCCTGCACTTGCAACTTCCCTAACCCTATCCCAGGTTGAGAAACACTGACATAGTATATAGAGCAGTATAAACAAGTCATTGTCCATATGAAATTTTAGTTTGTACTGACTTCGCTAGTGGTTTTTATGCTGCCTGTTGTAAAACTAGGCAAATATCCAGATGAGTTGACGTGCCCCCTAGAAGACCGCTGCATACCCCCAGTGGTATGTGTATCCCTGGTCAAGAACAGGGATACAAAATATAATGTGTGTCAAGGTGCTGGCATGACAGCCATGGAGAACTGAAGTTTTTCCACTAAACGTGACAGTGGTTTTTCCACATACAGCCGTACCAGCGTGCCTCAACCTGGCCCCGAAGGAACCACTAATAGGGGTGAGGAAATAGCTGTCCTGATTAGTCTCTGTCCTATGAAACATCATTGAAACGAGTGAAATCTCCATTGTGAACTAGACGGATATCCAAGTCATTTCACATAGGCCAAACCACCACCAGCTGACTGTCAATTAATCACAGTTAACTCACGATTAACTCAAAAAAATTAATCATGATTAAAAAATTAATAGCGATTAATTGCAGTTTTAATTCCACTGTTAAACAATAGAATACCAATTGAAATTTATTAAATATTTTTGGATAATTGTATATATTTTCAAATATACTGATTTCAATTACAACTCAGAATATAAAGTGTACAGTGCTCACTTTACATTATTTTTATTACAAATATTTACAGTAAAAATGATAAAATAAATAGTATTTCTCAACTCACCCCATACAAGTACAGTAGTGCAATCTCTTTTATTGTGAAAGTGCAACTTACAAATGTAGATTTTTTTTTGTTATATAACTGCACTCAAAAAACAAAAAAATGTAAAACTTTAGAGCCTACAAGTCCACTCAGTTCTACTTCTTCTTCAGACAATCACTAAGACAAACAGGTTTGTTTACATTTACAGGAGATAATGCTGCCTGCTTCTTATTTATAATGTCACCTGAAACTGAGAAACAGGTGTTCACATGGCACTTCTTTAGCTGGCATTGCAAGGTATTTATGTGCCAGATATGCTCAACATTCATATGCCCCTTCATGCTTCGGCCACCATTCCAAAGGACATGCTTCCATGCTGATGATGTTCATTAAAAAAAAGAATGCATTAATTAAATTTGTGACTGAACTCCTTGGGGGAGAATTGTATGACTCCTGCTCTCTTTTACCCGCATTTTACCATATATTTCGTGTTATAGCAGTCTCGGACGATGACCCAGCACCTGTTGTTCATTTTAACAATGCTTTCGCTGCAGATTTGACAAAATGCAAAGAACGTACCACTGTGAGATTTCTAAAGATAGCTACAGCACTCGACCCAAGGTTTAAGAATCTGAAGCGTCTTCCAAAATCTGAGAGGAACGAGGTGCGGTGCATGCTTTCAGAAGTCTTAGAAGAGCAACACGCCGATGCAGAAACTACAGAACCCGAACCACCAAAAAAGAAAATCTTCTGCTGGTGGCATCTGACTCAGATAATGAAAATGAATGTGTCGGTCTGCACTGCTTTGGATTGTTATTGAACAGAACCCATCACCAGCATGGCTGCATGTCCTCTGGAATGGTGGTTGAAGCATTAAGGGACATATGAATCTTTAGCACATTTGGCATGTAAATATCTTGCGATACTGGCTACAACAGTGCCATGCGAATGCCTGTTCCTACTTTCAGGTGACATAGGAAACAAGCGGGCAGCATTCTCATCTGCAAATGTAAACAAACTTGTTTGTGTGAGCGATTGGCTGAACAAGAAGGCAGACTGAGTGGACTTGTAGACACTAAAGTTTTACATTGTTTTATTTTTTTAATGCAGTTTTTTTGGTACATAATTCTACAATTGTAAGTTCAACTTTCATGATAGAGATTGCACTACACT
The DNA here is from genome assembly GCF_028017835.1 of Emys orbicularis. Taxonomy (NCBI): domain Eukaryota; kingdom Metazoa; phylum Chordata; order Testudines; family Emydidae; genus Emys; species Emys orbicularis. The sequence goes on from NC_088696.1 coordinate 36,085,015, forward strand.
ACTTGTATTAGGTGAATTGAAAAATACTATTTTGTTTGTTTTTTACATATTTGTAATCAAAAATAAATATAAAGTGAGCACTGTACACTGTGTTGTAATTGAAATCAATATATTTAAAATGTAGAAAACTTCCAAAAATATTTAAATGGCATTTTATTATTGTTTAACAGCGCTATTAATTGTGATTAATTTTTTTAATCGCTTCACAGCCCTAGCTTATTTTTAACTCCCATGTGCAAGGTTTGTGTGTTGAGTTTTCTTAGCTTTTAAAATGGTCACCTAATTGCTAATTCGGAGGAACTGGGTTTATGTTTTTTGCCACATGGTGGCACTAAAGCCGTAGTCCATTTTGCAATTTTATTTTTGCAGTCAATATTGGTTAGCCTCCACCATAATGGAAAAAATAATTGGTTGTTCCTTTAAATTAGCAGATCATACCACATCATCCAAGTATTTAAAACTAAGTAGTCTCATTTTCTGTACCACTGTGAGGCTCATGTAATATTAAAATGCCAACCATTCTTAAGCTGTTATGTCAAACTTAATTACATGTATCCATCATGGCAATTCTTGACTTGAACACTCAGTATTTATTTTTAAATGCCATTTGTAAGAATTTATTTGGCATGCAGCTTTGGCTTTTCCAGTTCTCTTTTTTGCTTATTACAGTCCAGCAATAGATTTTCCTTAGCAGCTACATGACAACTTACACTCCTGTTCAGGTCTAGAATGGTAAAAAGTGTGAATTAAAAATTGCAACAGGTATTATGTAGACCCTCTCAGACAGCAAATGTACAATACTAATTCCAAAAAGCATAGTATGTTTAATCACCTACCCCTTAGTTTAGGCCCAAGTTTATCTCCCTTGTTTTTGTATGGTAAATCATTCCTCAAAAATGTTGAATCAGAAATTGAGGATCGTTATTACATTAAGTTCATACTAGGCTTGGGCTTTTCAAAGGGTCAAAGATTTCTCTCTCTCCTTGTTACAGAAGTTACTAGATACTCTTTCCACTTTGTGTTCATATTCCCTCACCCTGCATCAAACATCCACACAAAATACCCTCCACTGTAACTCCCACAGTGTGCAGGACTCACTTGCCCAGCTCATCATCACAAGACAGATCCTCCAAAGTTGTCAGGTTAGCAGAAGGTGCACATTTCTCACCTGTAGCATTTGGCTTTGGAGCGGAGCCCAGAGCTGGAGCGCGGGCCAGTAGGTTATCCAAAGCTAGAAGCTGGGACATAGACTGTTTGCTATTGTAGTTGTCCCCAGAAGAATTAGCTATCAGCTTCTGTCTTAGGGAGCAATACAGCCAAAACAGAATTTAGAATTAATCTGTAAGTTTAATACCCCAACTGGGGGTTTCTCCCAAAATGCTGCCTCTACTTACAATGTTTAGATGTGGAGGAGTAAGTACAGTAGTAACTTAAGGAAAAGTGAGACAGGGAAGAGACCTCCTAGCACAGGTTCATGATGGGGCAGGAAGCCAAGGGCAGTTTTCAAACCTGGGTGCCTAAAATTAAATTCCTAAATAGAAGTGACTTGAGATTCTAAGCAGCTGCAGTTCCTATGGACTTTTGTGAGTGCTCTACACCTCCAAAAATAAAACCAATTCATTTATTCAGGAGCCTAGCTTTAGGCATCAAGTCTGTAGTCAGTTTTTGTTTGTTTTTTTAAATAAAGTTCTTACACAATGGAGTCCCCGTATCTCTTCCCTCCAACATTTCAGCACAATATATTTTAAGGCAGTTTTGTTTAAATTGTCTTATTTGTTTCTAGTGTAGCTCAGACAGTGTAAATTAGCCATTAGTCCATACTATGGATGGATATGGTACCATTAAAATAATACATGTCCAGTGATTTCCTAGTGTACCCTTTTCCCCAATTTTTAGAAGATACCTTTAAAAAAATAATCTGACACACCCAAATAGAGAAATCCTAGTTGTTTGGATATGTTTAATACTGGCAGTAGATTGAGGTAAACTGAGAAAACGAGATCCCCGAGTCTCAACGATCCTTTCTAAGAAGAAACAGGTATACAGTTAAACTATAAGAGCTCTGTTCAGTAAGGAGACAGCTCCCAGGGATTGGGCAGATAAATATTTCAATGCAGTTACCAATCTAAATTCAGTTCTACAGCCCTGCCCCCATGACCGATCAGAAAAGTGCTCTTTTAAGGCTCTTTAGGGTATTTTCATATTTTACCTGGATCCCATTAGTTAATATAGGACAGTCCCATGAAAGGTTTTCTGACTGAAATCAGTTGTGTTCTAGATAACTCCATTGAGATCACCAGTAATGAGCAGTCAAGTTCCCACACCAGTCAAGGTCAGTTTCACTTATAGCAATGGCCCACCTTGCCACTTAGCATTTCCATTCTAATCATAAGGCAGATTACTGGGCTACTGTTTTTTAAGTCACTCATACCTTGACTTTGAGTACTATTTTTTCTTAAAGGTTTCAGACTCTCATCAGGATAGTTCCCCCACATGCTCTCTGCTCAGGAAAGCACAAGCTTGAATGCTCAGTTAACATACTAGGTCCGCCCTGAAATGTTTCTCCCCTCCCCCCTCCATTATCTAGACCTACTGTTGCCTTCAACCCGTACCTGGAAGAAAGCATTAGCTTTAATTTCTTACCCACCTTCAGTAAGATATTCCAAATTGCTATTATATAAGAAATAGACAAACAATCCAATTTAGTTTGTTTAATGTTGTACAAAAAAAACTGGTGACTATTACAATGAAAAGTGATTAAAACACTGAATCACATTCGCCATCCCACTATCTAAACAGTTGAGATTCACTTTGCTATTCAGACAATAGAAAGTTTAGCGGTTTTCAGGAAAAAAAAAAGAGACATAAAAAAAAATTCTTGCGTCACATGTATTCTTCCCTCTACATCTTAAAGCTGTGCTCACAGAGACGGCTTCTTCTATCACACTCTTCAAGTATATGGGAATTCAGTTGTAAATAAAATTGAATCTAAAATAAAAAAAAATTGCACCATGCAAGAGATTTATTTTCATCATTTATATGTAGAAAGTGATTAAATGAGTTGTGTGCGCAATATTTTATTTCTGAGCTAAACAAACACGCACCTGACAGAAAGCAAAGATGAGATTTCCAGTCAACAAGTAAACTTCAACCAGTAATTGTCTACACCAGGTAAACACTAACCTCAGCTTTACACACAAGTATACTAAGGGATCCAATCCTACAGAACTAATTTTTCTTGAACCTTCAAAATAGCTTCTCTGGCAGAGAAAAGCCAATGTGAGTTTTGTTTTTGTACTGTGTCAAGTATGTATTGATCTCAATTTTCAGATGTCCTTGCTTTTAACTGCTTAGGATCCAGGTTTAGAGATTTGAGACTTCATCTCTGGTTAAGCTATTGAAAGAGTAGTAATTAACAGTAATACAACCTGTGCCTGCTTAAAGATCAGCATTTTGTTAGTTTTTTGGAAGAGACTTCCTTTGTAGTCTTTATATAGGAAAATTACACCAGCAGTTGCAAAGGCTGACAGCAGATAAATTGGGAGATAAAAATAAAGAGTAAGAATGGTACAAGCCTTTTAGGATGCTACCAGTTCTGACATCTCAGAGATTTTTCCATGCAAGCAGGTGGATGTGACTGGTAAAGAATAGAACCTCTTTCACTGACAGTTGACAAATTAACCTGTGGGTTGCATGGCAAGTTACTTGAGTAGATGCTCAGCGACACCACAGGCGACACAAAGAGTAAGATCACTGAGCTCTCAAGCCTGATGAGGTACAAACTATTTTCAGTAAAGGAGAAGGCTAAGGAATGCACATTTCTTATCTGAATGGCAGTGATGCACCTCAAATATATTATAAAAAACGCTGAGAAATTTATTAGTCAGCACAGTAGTTGCTTATACTGTGAATCTGCTGCATACTATACCTGCTCAAAAGCTGAGGAAGGCTGGAAATGATAGGTCCATATCCTGGGGCATTGTCATAGAGCTCAAACAACGGTGCAGCTACCAGCTTGTAATTTTTTGGGACCGCAAACAAAGCTAAAAATGAATCCAAGATTGAAACAACTTTTCCATTGTTAATACTAACAATTTCGAACTAAGGTTTCACTTAGGGTCCCTCCCCCCTTTAAATACAAAATCACTTCACTGTCATCCAAAACGACAGTGTTCCAATGGGCTTATTTTATACAATTAGAAGTGGAGCTCTTATGCCGAGACTTTGTACATATGCACGCCTATCCCACCTATTATCCTGGCAAAGGATCCCAGTTTATGAGGACTCCAAATCAGGATGGATTAAAAAAAAAAAAAAAAAAATTGGATATTTTTATTAAAATGATATATAAATATCCTATTTACAATTAAATTTGAAAGTGGAAGATTGAAAGCTTCTCTCTTTCACCCACAGATATTGGTCCAATAAAAGATATTACCTCACCCACTTTGTCAACCTATGTTAAGGCCTAAAATCTTCTTATAATCTATTAAAATAATTTCAATTAAATACAAAAAAAAATAAACAGTACATGCTTGCTGCCAAGTTTTAAAGAATACTGACTAGTCATTTTCTTTGACTATATTTTAATTATTTTGCATTCGGGGCATGAGATCCTTTATTTCTCTCACCCCATTCACTTTAGCAGAACACTTATTAAACTTTGTTTATGGGCCTTGCTTTACAGATGACAAGCTTGTTTCCATTAAAATCAGTTTAACACCACATTTGTTTTCAATATGAAATGTGAAACTGTTGTCTCAGTAGTTGCACACAAAAAAATAGAACACTGATTAGAATCTCTGCTACAAATGCTTACCCTTTTCCTGCAGCTGAACCAAGAAGAGCTTTTTGTGCTCTTTAGGTTTTGTAATATGAGCTGGAATATAGGGATACTGAGGGAGAAAAAAAAAAAAAGATTAATTAGTTTGTACATGTCATAACTATAAAGGGAAGGGTAACAGCCCTCCTGTGTACAGTACTATAAAATCCCTCCTGGCCAGAGACTCCAAAATCCTTTTACCTGTAAAGGGTTAAGAAGCTCAGGTAACCTGGCTGACACCTGACCCAAAGGACCAATAAGGGGACAAGATACTTTAAAATGGGGGGGGGGGGGGCCTTTTGTTTGTGCTCTTTGTTTTGGGGGTTGTTCGCTCTTGGGACTGAGAAACCAGACATCAATCCAGGTTCTCCACATCTTTCTGAACAAGTCTCTCATATTTCAAACTTGTAAGTAAACAGCCAGGCAAGGTGTGTTAGTTTATCTTTGTTTTCTCAACTTGTAAATGTACCTTTTACTAGAGTGTTTATCTCTGTTTGCTGTACTTTGAACCTAAGGCTAGAGGGGGGTCCTCTGAGCTCTTTAAGTTTGATTACCCTGTAAAGTTATTTTCCATCCTGATTTTACAGAGATGATTTTTACCTTTTTCTTTAATTAAAAGCCTTCTTTTTAAGAACCTGATTGATTTTTCCTTGTTTTTAGATCAAAGGGGGTTGGATCTTGATCCACCAGGAGTTGGTGGGAGGAAGGAGGGGGGATGGTTAATTTCTCCTTGTTTTAAGATCCAAGGGGTTTGGATCTGTATTCACCAGGGAATTGGTGAAAAGTTTCTCAAGGCTTCCCAGGGAAGGGAATTAGCTTTGGGAATGGTGGCAGCGGACCAGATCTAAGCTGGTAGTTAAGCTTAGAAGTTTTCATGCAGGCCCCCACATTTGTACCCTAAAGTTCAGAGTGGGGAAGCAGCCTTGACATGGTGGCAGAGCGGTGGGATCATTTTAAACCAAAAGCCAGTAAGATTTATTTTCCCCCCTCCTTTCTAGCTGCTGGAAAGCAGAGCTGAAGGTAGATGCATATCTTATCTCTCCTTGCCTGAAGGCAGAGGTGTTAAGTTTCTTTTAAACAAGGGTCTTTGTTAAGAGAAGGGTTCAATCAATGAGCAAACAGAGATAAACACTCTAGTAAATGTACCTTTTCCAAGTTGAGAAAACAAAGATAAACTAACACACCTCGCCTGGCTGTTTACTTACAAGTTTGAAATATGCGAGACTTGTTCAGAAAGATGTGGAGAACCTGGATTGATGTCTGGTCCCTCTCAGTCCCAAGAGCGAACAACCCCCAAAACGAAGAGCACAAACAAAAGCCTCCCCCCTCCCCCCCAAGATTTGAAAGTATCTTGTCCCCTTATTGGTCCTTTGGGTCAGGTGTCAGCCAGGTTACCTGAGCTTCTTAACCCTTTACAGGTAAAAGGATTTTGGAGTCTCTGGCCAGGAGGGATTTTATAGTATTGTACACAGGAGAGCTGTTACCCTTCCCTTTATAGTTATGACAGTACAGCACTCTGAAAGTACACAGTGATCTGTAAGTGCTTCTTAAAGAATCGGGAATGAGTCACAGAGAAGGACATCACCACATGATGAAAAGAAACTACATCTGATACACCTTTATTCACTTTTAAAAAAAACTATATTATAAAACATTAAGAAAGACATTAAGCCCCCACAGTTCAATTTTCAGAGTCTAGAAAGTGTTGGCAGTCTCAAAATGAGATTACCACATTGAACTAGGAAACAGGTAAGAACAATCAAGGACAGCAAGAGAAATTGAACCACATTGCCAAGCACGTTATCATCACTAAACAATTAAGCTCCCTTTAAACTTTTATTTTTATCTTCTTTACAGGATAGATGTACTAATTACACCACACTCTGAAAAACTAAAGGCCCAGCTGTAGTTTGAGTCTCTAGTGCAGCCAGCAAAAGGAACAAATCTTCAAGCAAACAAAAAAAACCAACAAAGGAAACCTGACATGCCATGGCTGCCCAAAAAAGTTGATTAGTAAATGGACTCAGTTTTTTGCAGAAACACACCTTGCTAATTATTTTTAATCATCAAAATTTATGCAGGCATGGACACTCACCTGTGGAGGTTCAAAGTTTGGTCTCCACCAGTTACCAATGCAGTCATCAATCACCCAGTCTTGCTGAACTCCATCCTGACGTCCCAGTATCTGTCAAAATCCAGTTGCAGTCAGAAAACCTGTACATGCTCCATTGCTAGTACTCTTAGGAACCAGATACTGGAAGCATTAAGGGATGCTGTAATAAGGGTTTAATGCAATTCAGAGCCAAGCTAAAGTAGTCTTATATTAGAGTTAGAATACGTATGTACGAACCGATGTACTGATGTAAGTCGTCCTCATGTTCCAGACAAGGTATAAAACTAGGCTTAACTACATCTCTCAGGGTGGTATTTTGCACACCCCTGAGAGAGGCAGCTATGCTGATGTAACTTTTCAGTGTAGATCAGCCTTTAGAAACATTTTTTGAAAATATGGTTCACAAATGCAATTGAGTGTAATTGACCCCAAGAGCTAGAATATAAAGCCATTTAAATCAGAACTCACAGGAGTTGTCTAAGTAATGGATTGTCCCTGGTGTATAAATTAAGCACCTAGTTCAGGATAGCAGAGGACAATTGAATTGGATGCAGAGTTATCCACAATGAGTCCCTTATCATTGACTGGGTCTGTCTATCATCACCACCGTATCTGAGCACCATAATCTGATTTATTCTCACAATACCCCTGTGAGGTAGAGAAGTGTTAATCCCATTTTACATATAGGAAACTGAGGCACAGAGAGGCTAAGGGGAGACTTGTCTAAGGTTGTGCCAGGTCACATAGGAAAGTCTGTGGTGAACAGGGAATTGAACCCTGGTCCCTCAAGTCCTAGGCTAGTGCTCTAACCACTGGACAACTCTGCTTCTCTCTGGCAGAGGCAGATTGCAGTTTTCTGAGGCCCCGGGCCAGGAGCAAGTGGAGGCCCCCTGCTCCGCCCGCCCAGCTTTTGCCAGGGACGGGGCTTGCCCCGCTCCGCTCGCCACTCAAGCCAGGGACGGGGTTGCAGGACAGGGGCCTGCCCCGCTCCGGTCGCCACTCCTGCCAGGGACGGGGTCACAGCACAGGGGCTTGCCCCACTCCCCAGCGGGAGCGCCGAATGGTTAGAGTGAGGCAAGCCCCCGCGCCTGGACCTGTTCCCACAGGAGCACCAGGCGGGCAGAGCAGGTCGCCCATTTTTCCAGGACCCCCAATTGGCCGGGGCCCCTGGGCACGGGCCCTGTTCGCTCAGTGGCTAATCCACCACTGCTCTCTGCCACTATCATAATACAAATATACAAATGAAGTAGTAGATCATACTATATGAACTACCAGAAAGAAGTTAGTTGGGAATCACTGAAGCACTCAAAAGGCTAGGAATGGCAAAAAGGCTATTTATAATGTTTTGTCCAAAAACGTTCAAGAACAATTCAACGTTCAATTGCATTGGAGATAACTGTAACAACAAAAGAAAAATGAAGAAAATATACCTCTGTCATTAAACGTTTGAGACCTTCTACCTCATCTTCTCCTGGATTGAGTTCACCACCTGGTCTGTGAAAAATTAATGATGAGAGCTAATGTTATATCTTTTATTTTATTTATAAATATATTCACAGGTAAGTTTAAGGGAGTCTCAGTTCTTCAGTTTTAGGGATTTACAAACTCACTTTCAAGCTCTTGACAGAGGAAATAGAAAAAAGAGTCTGAACTTTCAAATTTCACCTTGCTGGATTTATTACAACTTCAAAACTAAATAGGGTAGCATGCATGGTCACTATGATTTTTTGAGGCGATCACCTCCAATTTATTTTTTTCATTGCTACAATGACTTATTTTCAGTAAGACGTGATAAACAATAATGTGTACTGCTCCTACAAGGACTTTTGAAAAGGACACGGTTTAGCTACAAAATTTAACAGAAAGGGCCTAATGATTTTAGAAAAATGCAAAAAAAGGAAACGGGTAGGTTTGGCTGTAGGAATTGTGCCTTCATTTGTTTTAACCCCAAAAAAAACACTTGTAGGAGTGCACAAAAACTAGAAGGTAACCCATTGTGGGGAGATAATCCTGCACTAGTCTGGTGGTCCGGATAACCCAACAGGTATTTTCCACCTCTAATTCAGAATTTTGTGAAATTTACAAGAATTAGTCTACTTTCTCTTTCCATATCAAGAAAAGCATAGCAAGGAAACAGGATGATCTATAAGCAGCTAGATTTTTAAAATTCAGCCTCAATGATTTAACATGTTAAGTGAGTGTGTTTATACATGATTTCCCTTCATCATGTCCCTTCATTCAGGGGCAATAATAATTACTGGTGATGAATTCTAAGAACATCGCCTGTTGATAATGTGTACTACAGTGAAGACTAAAAGTCAGCACACTTAATAGCACATCATCAACTTTCTGCAGGAAAGAGATGATTCAGAATGTTTCCCCATATAAACATTTGCAACAGCTAGATCTCACACTTCAATCCATGCTCAATTAGTACAGCTGAGCAGCCTGCACACTTGCTGTATGACTAATCTGTTATTTGGTAATGCTTTGTGATTCTACTAAATGTTACTGCCATGTCAAGTTCCAACAATATACACTTACAGTTTGAAGAACGTTGTACCTAGCTGCAATAGTAACACATGGGGCAGCCTATGCTCGTGTACAATCAGAACACCCTCTACAGTCCGCCTCATTCCAATCTTGTCAAATTCTTCCCTCATGCGCTGAAACCGGGCTGCCACTGAACTGTCCTTCTCATAAAGGGGTTCCTTTGTGCCAAATGTATAATTTGTAAGTGGATACCTAGGAGGGGAAAAAAACAAAACAAAAAAAAACACATATTACTATATCATGAAGACTAATCCAGATCTCACATGCACAAGTGCATAGTACTTAACTTGAGGGTCAGCTACTGTAGTTGCACAGTTAGCAATCACGGATTTCAAAATATTTATGATGAAATAGTCTCATTAAATTATTTGGGCTCCACTTATGTGAGAGACTGTAGACTGTCCCTCTCCCACCCAAAGAGTTAACTGCTGGGTCACACTCAGTAGCTGGTCCAGGGTTTGAAGCTTTCTGCAAATGGCAGTAAGAGACTCAAGTAAAGAGCCCATACCTCTGTGACCAACTGGATCTCAGCACCTGCCTGAGTTAGGAGAGATTTTAAACTTGTGGTTTAAAAATCTGTTTAACAGACTTTTGAACACTCATTCTAATAACAGGGAATAGGTTTGTTAATAAGCAGGGGATGTTCCATTATATTTTGATGATTTGTACTTGATTTTATTGATCTGTGGTATGCAGGTGCTTTGATGAAATATGCCAATATACATTTCTAAATAAGTCTCATTTCAATGTGATGACTATTAATGTAATTATAAACATTCAACTTGAAATCTGTCTTTTTTAGGTTCTTCTTTTCTACAACCTTAATCTTAGAGACAGCTTCCCAAATTCAGTGCTACTTTGGAATTCCCTCCACCCCTGCCCCCCCCGCACAGAAACCACAAAGGCTAGCACTCTGAATACCATAGCTTGCTCTCATGCATACTGCTATTCTATAAGCAGCTCTAGTTTTAGAAGCTCTTAATGAACATCCTCTCAAATCCAGGTCCCTTGTTTCTGATCACTGGTGTCTTTATTACCCGCATTACCATTTTCTTGCATTTTCTCCTCTTTATCTGTAGCTTTAGGATTTCATCACTACTTTCTTCTTACACTTAATTTATTCCAAAAATCTTAAATTCCAATTCAGTCTCTAAAATAAGGTTATATTTACCAGACAGCAATGCTGTTCACTTTATAAATGTGTCATTCTTTAACCTGGGTCCAAAAAAAATTCCACCTGTACTGATAACACAAATTCCAAAGAATTATAGCTTCCTGCTGATATTTTTTTTCCTCCAGAAGGAAACCCTGAACATTAACATTTTCACTTTTTAAAATGAGTCTTATCCCTTTGGGCTGTGAGGATAAACTCGACTATATAAAAAGTGATGCATGACTGTCTTTTTGAGTTTGTAATTGTTAACTGTTGAGTATTGACTATTACATTTGTTATTTGCTGTTACTGCAACTTCACAAATCTACCTATCAAAGAAGAAAGTACCAGAATGTGCTGTCCATTGTAAAGCAAAGCTTGCTTCAGAATATGGCCCACTAAGGCAGTTACATAAAGAAAATATTTTTATTGCACATTAGCACTTGCATCTTTGATACTCAGTGTAAACCATGTTGCATCCTGCAGCTCCCAGTAGTCCAAATATTAAATATTTTTACTGTACAGTCAGCAAACACGAAACAGTGAATACACGTGGGGTACAAACTTCTATGTCCCATATTCAAGCTCGGATACTACAGTGGTAGATGCAGCACAAAAACCTTAAGTAGAACAGATGTGCAGGGCTCCGAAAGTAACGTGCTCTTCAATTTCACTAGATAGCAGCACTATAGCTACACCTCCAGCTACTCAGAGGTGGATGGTCCAAACGCCTCTATTCACAGACTGAAGGTCTCTTCCAGACCAAGAGATCTTCCCAGTTACTCGGAGTTCAGTCCTCCCCAGCGTGAGCGGATAGGGTTAGGAGGGACCTACTTCCTGCGGGCCGGGGGGTCCCCCCAGGGGGAGGTGGGGCTGAGGTATAAGCAGGGGGATGGGGAGGAAGAGTTGATGCCTTTCTCCAGCGTCTGCAGCTCCCGGGGACTGAGGGGATTTTCTCCCGGGGGAGATCTACGGGGCGGGTCTCTCACAGAGAGAGAAGGGGTGTCTCCCCCAGGGAGGAAGGGGGGGGGTCTTGCCCCCGGGGGCCAGGCACTCACAGGCGGACGGCCTGGTCCCACAGGGGCCGGGGAATGGGGCGCGGGGGCCGCCCGCGGGGCCGGGCACTCACAGGTTGATGGTCCGCTCCAGCGTGAGCGGCTTGGTCTGCTGGATGTATTTGTTCCCGAACTGGTTCACCCCGCGGGGCCAGCCGGTCTGCGAGCGGTTGGGCGGCACCACGGACATGGTAGCGCGGCGGGCGGGCGGGGGGGGCTGGGTCACTGCTGCTCAGCGGCGGGAGCAGCTTCCACCATTAACATCCCCGCCAGGCCTCACACACCGCCAATGGCTGCGCCGGAACCGCCTGCCCGCGCGCCGGAAAGGGGAACCATAGAGACTGAAGCACAGAGCGCCTGGACCATAGAGAGCGGCAACGGTTCGTCTTCCGCCGCCCGTCCTTCTAGCCGCTAAACCCATTCCCAACGCAGGACCCCTACGCGTCCCTATTGGCTGCTGTAGCCTTGCCCTGCCCCATCCCCAGGCCTATCAGAGCTTTGCTCTGCCCTTCCCGGCTCATGCCGATTGGCTCCGGTGACTGCGCGAGGGATGCTGGGAGTTGTAGGCGCCTCCTCGGGCTTGCTGTAGCCCCGCGTGCCGGAGCGGGGACAGTTTCACCATGAGCGGAACACGGGCCCGGGACCCCGCACAGGGGGAGCCGGGCAAGAAGCGGGGCAAACGGGAAGTGCGCGGGGAGTTCTCGGCGGCCCTCCGGGAGCCGGCGCTGAAGGAGAAGGCGGGGGCCGCCTGGGGCTGCAGGGAGCCGCTCAACCACGGTACCGGGGCCGGGGACTCGCTGAGGAGCGCGGGCAGGGCCCGGCCCGGGGAGGAGGGGGCAGGGCAGGGCCCGGCCCGGGGAGGAGGGGGCAGGGCAGGGCCCGGCCCGGGGAGGAGGGGGCAGGGCAGGGGCGAGCGCCAGGGCCGAGGTGGGGGCTGAGCTTCACCGTGTCTCATTTACCGCCCTCAGAGGCCATCGCGGTGGACCCTGTTCCCTTCTGTCACGGTGTGATCCCCAACTTCGTCCTGTGCCCGGGCTTCCTGGACGGGCTGCAGCGGGAGCTCCTGGACCTGGATTGCCACCAGAAGTGCAACGACTTGTACAAGTTCAAACAGGTGCTTCTCCGGGACAGGACCTCTGCGTCTTCATCCCCAGGGCACAAATCGGAGCGCGACGCGGTGCATTTCCAGAGCCCCTTTGTCAGAGCCTCGTTAAGTGCTTACAAACGTGAGCTAAGCCGCCTACCGCTCCTGCAGAATGTGTGACTGCCACCACGTAACAGCTGGCAACGCTGTGAACTGATGAGCAAGACCACATTCTAGGGCTAATCTTTTCAAAAGCTGCCACTGACTGTGGAGTGGCTCCGTTTTCAGATGCCGGATTTGAGGTACTTTCAACCTTATTTTCAGAAGTGCTGAGAATGCGCAGCTCTTACTGACTTTAATTGAAGTCTGGGGTGTTCATTATCTCTGAAAATCAGAACCAAGCAGTTCTGAGAGTTAGGCACCCAAAATCAGTGACTGCTTTTGGAAAACTTGGCTATATCGATCTCACACGTCTAGGCTTGGAAGGATTCGGTTTTTATCAGTAAATTTCAATTTCACCATACACAAAAAACCAACAAAAATATTTCCAATAATAATAATAATAGAAATTTACAGATAAGCAAAGTAAGAAAAATGCTGCTTGACAACTTATTAGAGTTTGACTTAAGGATATTTACTTGGTATATTTTGACAAGTGACATTGACAACTTGTGTTTTAATGGTTATAAAGCTTTAACTTTTTGAATATCAATGTCTACGGTCATTAAATAATTATTGTCCAATCCCATTCAGTTTCCTGCAATTGGGAAAATTCAAATGAATAAACATTGGAAAAAATCTTTAAATCCCATAATTTTGCACCACTGTAAAAATTTAAATCGATATAATAAAAAAATCTTTAAAATCAATATCAGTGGCTCTCAAACTTTTTTACTGGTGACCCCTTTCACATAGCAAGCCTCTGAATGCGACCCCCCCTTAAATATATAAAAAAGTGTTTTTAATTTGTAACACCATTATAAATGCTGGAGGCAAAGTGGGGCTTGGGGTGGAGGTTGACAGGTCGCGACCCCCCCCATGTAATAACCTCGCGACCCCCTGAGGGGTCCCAACCCCCAGTTTGAGAACCCCTGATCAATATTATCTGTTGAAATTATTTTTTTAAAATTTGAATTCTGCCAAGCCTACATATGTGCCATGATTGTCTCTGTGGTCTGTAGGGGATCTCAAGTTAATGGCAAAGCTGGGAGTGAAACCCCTTAAGGCCTATGTCCCAGTCTTCTGCTCTGATCATATTACCAGCTCCCTCCTATTGCACTCTGAAGTTTATAATTGTAAAGCAGTCTAAGGAAGATTATTCTTCTTGGGGTTGTTTGTGCTGTGTTGCTTGTCTGTCTATATCCATATGAACATGAAATAGTATTTACTGATGAGTCCATCTGCAGCTCTAATTCTGCAGAACTGCAGGAGAATGCAGGTTTAAACCTAAATACTAGACAGTAGTAGTTCTTTTCTGGTTTCTCCACCCCTGGCCCTCTGAAAATTGGCTGTCACTCCATCTCTGTCATCTGAATGAGAAATTCCTATGTCTACGTCCTGTACAATGCTGAACATCGAGGTTCTTTGGAGGTGTGGTAGCTCTAGAATATAGATACTCTCCTCCCAAGTGCAGACACTTCTTTGGCATGTCAGTGACTCAACCTTGCTACACAGTCTTGGACTGGTGCCCTGAGACCTTTAACTTGCATCGGTGATGGTGGCATTGTGCCTAATAACTTTTGGGTTACTTAATTCCACTTTTGCCTGTGAGGGCCCTCTGCTATCCATTCTGCACTCCTGTTCCCAGAATAGTCGCAGAAAAGTTACACTGATGATGGTCCTAGAAATATTTATTTTAAGTGCTGTCCTTAGTTATCATTTCAACTGTAACTTAGAGCACAGTCTAAATGAAATAATTGTTCTTATTTTCCATGCATGTCCATAGTCTGATGATCTGACGAAGAGAAAAGAGCCTCACATCTCGGCATTAAGGTAAAATAGCTCCTGTAAATCATGGCAAATGATCAGGCACCCTTTTCTAGAAAAGGGACATGGCCAGAAAATGAAAATCATTTTGTGAAAAAATTGTGAAAAATCCTGTTTCAGGGTTGTTCAAAATGGACTCTCTTACGTAAATGTTTCGTGATTATTTTTCTGATATATTTTTAAGTGGATTGGGACCGTTTTTTAAAAGACTATTGCTAGAATTTTTTGTTTACCAAAAACTTTCTATAACTATTTTTATAATGTTTACAGTAAACATTTCAGGAAAAAATACCAGAAAAAAAGGCACAGTTAAAAAAAAATTATCAATATTGTCAAAATTTTTGTGAGCTTTTCATTAAAATTTCATTTTTGGGAAAAGGCAGTTTTTTTCCATGACACAACATTTTGTTCAAAACATTTCAATTAGCTGTTAGTGTAATACCCTATTAAAGAGACACGTGTTACAGGGGAGTACAGTTCAGGCAAAGCAGAGAAGTTGTGCATCCCTCACCTTGTAAGGTATATGTTAATGAATGGATCTAACGTGATAGTTTGCCTTAACAGATCCAGCACTGGCTTTGCCAGTTTGATTATCTCACTCTTTTGTAGAGGTGGCTATAACAGCAGGCAGTTGCTAAGGAAAGATTGGATTTGATGCTGGACAGGTCAGTGAATGGAGCTTTGAAGGGAAAATCTAAGACGTAGATTGAAAGCTGAAATCCCTCTTTGAAGTGACACCGAAGTGAGAGCTTAGCCCGGAGCAATGCTGTAGTGAAGAGTTTGCAGCATTTCTATTCTCAACTTCTCTTCTGACAGAGGGGTTTAATAGCCCAATGGGCTTTAAACTCAAGGGTTCCTGTTCAGATCCATCCCGAGTCTATATTAATGGAAAGTCCTTGGCATTAGATGGCTGGTCAATGGCCTCCCACACCACAAAAATCATTCCTGAGATTGCTCACAAGATAACAAATTAGTACCAGTCTGAGAGAGGCCAAGGGTGGATTTGGTGTTAGAGACCATTTACTTCTGGCCATTTCAGGTCAGGAAGAGGTGTCACAGTTCAGGGCAACTGCACCTGTATTTCCTCCTCGTGGTACCACTAAGCTCCCAGCTCCTCAGCTGTCACTTCACTTGGGCAGAGAACTGCATCTCTCTCCCTCCTGACTGGGGTTTTCCCAGGCTGCACAGTTCCCTACCTATACTGTGATATCCCCAGCAAATCAGACTGCCTAAACAGGGCTGCTTTGCTTTCTCCTAAGAGGCTATAAACAGTGTAGTTGCCCACAGTTATAAGCTACCACACAGCCCTTTCTAAGCATTTATTGTTAAGGTGAAAGCATTACAGAGAAAAGTTATTAACATATTAAAACATATTAAAAACATTTTTGCTAATAAGCTTACCAGAAATCACCTCCCAACTCTGAGGGCTGTGGCAGGTGATCAGTCCTTCAAATCCCACCAAAGGGGTTTCCTGTGGTTACAAGTTCATAACAGCTGTTAGGTCCGAACAAGAACCCCTATGAATCATTCATGCTTTTCTTTATACGGTTTGGGCCTTGGATCTTGTTCTCGTCTAACAGGTGAGCAGAAGACAAAGGTGCCTTCCTCAGGGTGAAGTTTCAAAAGGCTGAGTTCTTGCATAACCAGAGGGGACATATTTGCATACGCCTCTCCCTAGAGATTTTCTGCGAAACCCACGTAGCTTTATTATCCTAAAAGTGTGTTCTTGTCTGGCACATTGTTTAAAATAGACCTTTGAAGCTCATAACACTTCCCAGGGTTTACACTGGCTACGTCTCTCCTCTAGAGAAGTTACATACTATCCTACAATAATACATCACTCCAAAGCTATTTAAACTTAATTCAATAAGATCTCGCAAAGATATTTCAGGAAATTGCCATATCTGTCAAAGGAGGCTGTCCCCTCTCTACTTCCCAGTGGTCGAATAAAAAATAATTTAACTTGCTAATTGAGGGTCCCTCCCCCCCCCAACCTGCTTTCATAACTGACATTTGTATACTCAGAAACTTACAAAATGTCCAGGGCCCACACAAATCCTTTAGATGGGGTAAAGTGGCATGTCACTTCTGTGTATGTGATCATTTTAATTATATTTTGCCATGTTAATGTAACCGTCCACCATATCTAACCTGCCTGATGCATCTTTTTGGTTTGGTTTGGTTTTTCTTGTTAAATCTAACATCGTCTCTTAACAAAAACCCCATTTATCTCCAAACTGTGTGGCCAGTTAACTCAAGCTGTATACTATATGCTTTACTGTTTTGGGGGAGGGGGAAAGAAATTGCATAGATTCCCCCATCCACCTAGTTCTAATGATCATCTCAGGTTCCTCCTTGATTGCTTCCCCATTAGCATTTCAATCCTCTCACCCTCCGTTCCCCCAAAACACTTATTTTTTAGCACTGTAAAATTGTTGTTTAGAAGTCTGAAACTTTCATCTCTTTCTTTACTGACTAATTCCATCCTCAACTGCTTTGTTGCTGTAAATGTTTCTCAGCAGCACAGGGGCTGCACTCCTGGATGTTTGTTGTAGGGTTGCCCACGAATGCAGGACTCCTGGCAGGAATTATATGACAATGTACTCGGTGCTGCAGCACCTCAGCCTAGGAAACCTTTAATGCTGAGGAGCTGCATGTCCCATTTGCTGTGTGCTTGTCTTCTCAGGAAAGTTCTGTTTGAAGAGTTCCGGGAGTGGCTGTCTGCAGTTACCCAGGTGGAGCTGGAACCAACCATTGACCTGTCCTGTGCTAAGTATGAGTATACAGGTGAGTGAGCAGGGTGCCCTCTCCTCGGAGGGGGTGGAGAGCATTGCCAAGGGGACCCCAGTTTCAAAGCTCCCTGGGAACTCCTGCTCCTGGAAGCTGTCATCCAGCAAAGCAAAGATTCAGGCAAGAAGCAAGTCGGGGCCAAAAAATGGAAGAAGTGACATACCTGGGTATTTTTGCTGATAATAGTTTAAACTGGGCCCAGTGAACTCAAGAGCTTCCCCCCGCCGCCACCCGTCTTTGAAGAAATCCAGTGTTTGTGGCCAGTCCAATGGCCCCAGGATGGCTAGGAGTTCAAATTCTAGAAGTTAAGGTTTTTCTGGTGTTTGTCACGAATATCTTATCTTGTCATGTGGGTCCCCGTGCTGGCCCAGGACGGAGTGGGTCACAGACACCAGACTCCCCCTAGAAGTGGTTCTCCTGGACTAAGATTGAGTCAAATCGATGGAGTGGAGAGAAGGAAGCTTGCGCTGGTACTGCCCATGCTGTCCTGGCTGAGTAGACCTTCAGTCACCAGCACTGTCAGGACAGCATTTCTTGCCAGCAGGGAACTCGCTCAAAGTGCATTTTGATGCCACTGTGGCTTTAAGAGACAGTGTTTGAATCATTCAGGGAAGCTGAGCAATTTCCTCTCACTGAGCAGTAGGGAGAGGAGAGGAAGGTGGCAGGAGGACCCTGTAGCTACGCACTTTGATGGACGGGTTCAGCTGATGTCATTGTAATGGAGTCCAAGGAAATTACACCTACGAGGTCTATGAATCAGATGGGCTTGTGGCCAGGTGAGGATGCAGCCCCAGGGAAGGGGGTGGATTTTCTTTCAAAGGTGCAGGGATGGGGAATGGCCACTGAAATGAATGAATTCTGCAAACCCTATGCAAGTCTGCTAAAGCTTGTGATTGCAGATGCCCTGCTGTGCCATGACGATGAGCTGGAGGGACGGAGAATTGCCTTCATCCTGTACCTGGTTCCGCCGTGGGAGAAGAGCGACGGGGGCACTCTGGACCTGTACAGCACAGACGGTAGGCTCATGGTCCCTTGGCTCTGTATGTCTGAGGATGTCAGTTATAGGGACGAATTTGGAACACTTTGCTTCTGTGTGTCTTCATAGCAGTCACCGTTAAGACACCGTTAAGGGTGAGGAGAAGCAGCTTCGTTCAGGTGGAGGCTGGTGTATTGCAGTGACCAATGTCTCAGAGTGAGACAAGTGAAGCTGTCACTCGGGATTGTGCTACTGGTGATGGCTCAATTTGAGGACTAGCCTTTGGGGGATGAAGCAGATGTGGGGGGGGACATGAAGTGTGTAGATGAAGAGGGCAACCTTTTGTTTCTGACTCGTAGCTGCAGAGGGAGGTGAGGGTGGCAGGATGGGGGTGATGCCAGTAGCCACACTTCTGCCCAGTACCCTCTGTGGACTGGACTGTTCAGTGACTGAGATCCAGGCAGGAGGAGATGCCCACCCTGATGGGCATTTAGGCCTCCCAGGCCAGCTTCTTACTCTGGAGCTCCCTCCTATGTGGCCTGCAGACTTACCAGTCCCAAGTGGTTCTGGAACCAGCACAAAGGGGCTTGTGGGGGCAGATGGGGATTTCATGTCTGACTGTAAAGAGCATGTGCGGTCTTTTCTTGCTCAGGCCACTTTCAGCCGCAGCGGGTCGTCAAGTCCTTAGTCCCTTCATGGAATTCCCTGGTCTTCTTCGAAGTGTCTCCTGTCTCTTTCCACCAGGCAAGGAGCTACTCTTCTTTCTTCAACCCAGTGTGATTGCTGTAAGCATCCATTGTGTGTATTGTGGTAGCACCCTAAGGAGCCCCAATCAGAACGGAGGCCCCATTGTGCTAGGTGCTGTACAACCACAGAGCAGGACAAGGGCTCTGAATAACATCCTGGCTCCAGTGTCAGCCGTCATGTTCTTTCTGTGAGTTCTAAATAAAACCATCTCACGGACACCAGAAAATACCACGGGGTGGGGCGCGCAGCAGCAAGGGGTCGGAGGGGAAACAGCAATGAGAATGTGTTAACATAGGCCAGCCGTGTGCTCAGCTCTGTGGCATAGGGTTTTATTTAAGATACAAGTGAGATAAATAACAGAAAGCCCTACTGGTCATTCCCCGAGCTGTTATCCGTTGGCAACTTATTGTAGGCATGTAAAGCCATGTGAATTCATAGCTTAGCCTTGTGACTGCCTCCTGGTAACTGAAACTTAGTCCCGTGTTTAGCAACATTCAAAGTCCTGCATTCAGTCATTGACACTGTTAATATAGGCTTTAAAAAACCAGCTGACTGTATTGGGAGTGCTTTTGTCAAAGGCTCCCAGACATAGAGTTCACCACTTATCCCCTAGAGTACTTGTAATCGTTGAATCTCTTCATTTGACCCTTTTATTGATGAATCTAAGTGCCTTTGTGTTGCCATTGGATGGCTGAGTGAGGGTCAGCATGATACAAACCCCTCACAGCAGAAGCCAGCAAAAATCCCTTTTCTCAAACATCCAGCAAGGAGCATTTTGCTGTTACTTCCAAACACATCTCTGAATCTTGGTCCAGGCTTCCCTTTTTTCATAGTTTGGAAGTGAGCTGGCATACAAGAGCACCTCCTAGCACAGCAGTGACCCACCACACTTAGCATATTGGTGGCATCTTTGTTTTCTATCAAATGGTTTGGGGAGTTGTTGCCACCACCCCAAATTACTCAAAGCCCCCTAGGACACTATATTATCCTGAAATGTGGAATTAACACCTATAGTTAATTTCACCCTAAGCCACATTGAGGTGACTAGCTCTTGTCAAATTTTGCACTAATCAGTCGTCTCATCACAATACAGAAGCCCCTGACTTCCACTGACCAGTCTGGAATTCACCCCAGTGCAGGGAGCCTATTAAAGTCTATTAAATGCCTGGGTCTTTTGCACAGAGGTGAACTTCGCCCTTAGCAAGTGGAACAACTGCATCCTGATGAGAGAGGGTTCTACAGTATATTTTTAAAGGTAAAAATAAACATATGTAAATTACCGTGTGGCTATTGCTCATGAACTGTGACTGCTTCCCATAGTACCTGTCCTGGGCACCCTATTTTGTGTTTCCTGGCTAGCCACATCACAGCTGAGTTTTGCAGATCATGGTAAATAGTAATCTAGCAAACCAAGCAGCAAAAAATTTATCCCATAGTTCTTGTTGGCTCCTGCTCTGCCCCGGGAGTAGGGGCTCTAAAGATAGTTCAGGGGTTAAGGCTCTGGACTGGGCCACAGGAGATTGGGGTTCAATTCATGGTCCTGCTACAGACTTGAGCAAAACACTTAAACTTACTTCGTTTCCCCCATCTAAATTGCAGACAATAATCCTTCCTGTCTCCAGACCTTTGTCTGCCTAGACTGTAAACTCTTTGGGGGCAGGGACTTCTCTTACTAGGTGCATGTACAGCACCTCGCACAATGAGGCTTTGAGCTGAGTTGGGGCCGTTAGGCATTGCCATAATACACACATACTAGATGCTAATCGTAATGCGATTCTCACCTTTTCCTTCCAGGTGTCTGAAGTTCTGACCAAAGGGAAGTGCCGCTTGTCTGTGAGTGGTTGGTTTCATGGCCCGTCGGTGGCAAGGCCTCCCCGCTACATTGAATCCCTCTTGCCCCGGAGTCCCCATCTCCCATACGATGTAAGCAAAAAGCAGAGATCTGCTCGCCCCCACCCAGCCTCCTTCATGTCTGTGGGATACTTAGAAGGCACACAGTTGAGGCAGTGGGTTCCTAGAATTTTACAACTCCCTCTTTTCCTCACTGTTTTCAGCAATCTCTTGGATGCTTAAAACTGAACCGTTAACTTCCTCCTCTCCCCCATCCATTCATTGGCTTTGAGACCAAGGATGAAAAGTGCAAGGTTGTATTAGTAGCGACTGGTTTGGGGAGAAGGCTGGAGAGTTCCATTTTGGTGGTGGGGGTAGGTCTAGTGAGAGCTTTGTGTAAGGAATTCTGTGCCCATTGCAAATGTCTGCAGCAAATGCCGTGGGCAATAAGGGGATGGTCCAGCCCTACGCCATTGTGCGGGGGAAGTCCCATTATCTGTGTAATCTCAAATCCAGCATTCAAACTGAGATGTCGTTTCTATTTCAGCATGAAATCTTGTATGAGTGGATCAACCCAGTTTACTTGGACATGGATTCCCAAGCCCAGATCCAGGAGGAATTTGAGGAGCGATCAGAGCTTCTCCTGAAGAACTTCCTTAAGGTGGGTCCAGGATGATGTGCTGTGTGTGGGCTTGTTCCCCAGTTGTGGTCCTGGTGGGCATTGCGTGGAGCACGAACTGGTAGTGAATGCGGTGGGTCATTTGTGCAGCTGAGAAGCCGAGATCCAGCTGGTCTTTCTTCCTCCTCTTAGTGGCTTCAGGCAGGAATGGAGGAAATGGTGGCTGCAACCC
This sequence comes from Emys orbicularis, assembly GCF_028017835.1. NCBI lineage: Eukaryota > Metazoa > Chordata > Testudines > Emydidae > Emys > Emys orbicularis. Next base: position 36,106,975 of record NC_088696.1, read on the forward strand.
CCCCGATTTATCCTGGTGAAGTTATATAGATTGTAGCCCCTCCTCTGCACAGGGACACCCTGACTGAACCACAAACACTGCTCCAACTCCTCGTGGTCCTTTCTCTCGTCCCTGCTCTGCCGCCTGTCCCCTAGCCCTGTTTTTGGTGGAATCCCTACCCTGAGTCCCTGTGTCATATAGGCTAGTCTCCTGGGCAAGAAGCACTGGGTGGGAGGAAGGGTTGCTACACCACTTGTGAAATACATGACCAGTAGAGGCTATGCTCTGTGACTTGGCATCCCTATGGAGGCTGTGGGTCCTGGGTCTGATTCACCCTGCCTGGCCCTTTGTGCAGTCACATATACCTGTGTAAAGTGGGGAATGCGCTCACCTGTGTGAGTGCAGAGGATGCTAATCTAGTAGCATTTCATGCCCGTTCTGCACAGGTGTAATTGATAATACAAGCTGCAGGGCAGTGGAGGATCACAACCACCACCCCAGCCCCCTGATTCATCTAGCCACGGCTGGGCTGTGGGGGACAAATGCAGTTCAGAGAACTAAAGCTGGATGCCTCACACAACAGCACTGAGCAGCTACTATTAATGCACCAGGAAAGCTTGTGGAGCAGATGTGTGTTAAAGGGTTCTGCAATGTGTTTGGCTCCTAGGGAGAGAAATTTCAGCTTGTGTGTGAAGCTCTGCAGAAAGAAGACATCAAATGGAGCAGCCGAGGACCCCCCAATAAAAGGTAGTGTTGTGTCTGTGCTGCTGACTCCTGCTGGTTAACTAGGTCAGCCATGTTCTGCTGGGGAGGTGCCTACCAGGTATTCTCCTTAGTCTGAATGTTGGAGCCTTACCAGCTATCTGCTCATCACATCCTCACTCTCCTCCAGATGTTATGAGAAGGCTGAGGAGGGGAGCCTTCCGGATGTCCTGAGGAAGTGCCTGGAGTTATTCCACTCCGAGGCCTTGTTCCTGCTGCTCTCCAACTTCACAGGCCTAAAGCTGCACTTCCTGGCTTCCTCTGATGATGAGGAGGGAGAAGAAGGAAGAGCTGCAGATTGCACTGGACACAGCTCTTCCAAACCCAAGCAAGGAGAAAGCAGTCAAAAGGCCAACGACGGTGCTGACCAAGTAGATCAGCCTGAAAATGACCCCCAAACCAAAGAAAGTGATACAGAGAACAGTAAGTAAAGCCAGCAGGGCTGGAGTTAAAAGAACTAGAGTGAAAACCTGGTCCCCATTGACATCAATGGCAGAACTCCCATTGCCTTCACCCCTAGGCTACAGTCAGCTTAAGAGTGGCCTCTGATTTTGAGTGCCCACCTTAAGCCTGATTTCCACAGCTCCCATTGACTTCACTGGAAGTGGTGAGGCTCAGCACCTGTGTCAATCAGGCTCAAGATGTCTGAAGTTGGACACCCAAAATCAGTGGCTGCTTCTGAAAGCATTTGGCCTGAGTCAATGACTTTCTGCAGGTTACACATTTAATAACAGTATTTTAAAGTGACCTCATCAAGTTGAAATCTAGTCAAACTGTTTAGAAAGAGTTAAATAGCTTCAGGAACCACACCTGTCCTGAACCCTTTGCCACTTGTAATGTGGTTTTACACCCACATTTTCCTAGTACATTTGTTCTGTGAAAGACCCTGTTGCACCCTAAATTACCTAAGATTCCTGGTGGGCACTGGTGGTGATGGAAATCAGTTTCCTCTTTTACACTCCTAGCCCATGGCCTCCACTACTTCCATTCCTCCCCTTCTGTGTTTTTAACCACTCCCATTCATTCTGGCTATTGTGAAACATTGTGATTGACTGAGGAAGCAAGAGGCCATGGGGTGTAGGGGAGGGAGGGTGCGAATAATAAACTGGGGCTGCCAAACCCTCAGAATCGGAAGGTCTCTCCACATCCTGAGGGATCCCAAAGCACTTTCCCCAACTTGATCTGCACATCCCTGGGACGGCTGAGTATTACACCAGTGCAGGGAGGGGAGTCTGGGGCAACACCCTATTCCTGTTGAAGCGCCTGGGTGCCCATACAGAGGATGCTGGGTTTGAAGTTTTGAGCTGAAAGCCCCACAGACAGGAAAGCCACCTGGAGCGCTTCCATTTTTCAGAGGCTGGTAAGAGCATTGCTGGACTCCATATGTTAGCCCTGCCTGGGTTTATCACATGGCAGCTCCTGGCCCCCCTCAAACATGGCACACGCAAGGCACATGCCTGCGGGGACCTGGGAATGAAATTGATGGTGGCCGTGGCCTTTTCCTCTCCTCATCTCCCACTGGGGCTTCCGGACCCAAATCTATCTGCTTTACAGAGGAGGTATTTCAGAGGCTAAATAAAGATGCAGAGCTTGTTTGCCTGCCTTCTTCTTTGGGGCGGTAGATGTTAGCTCTTGTGCAGCTGCTGTATCCTCTCAGGCTGGTTAGACTCTTGCTTTCCTACCTAGGCTCAAGTGTCCCCATGTGCATGGGGGAGCTGAGGCACTGGACAAATGGCCATTACACTCTAGTCCATGACACCCAAATCACAGAGTTTGCCCTGGACCTGCTGTTCTTCTGCGGCTGCGAAGGTATGTGGGGAGATCCAAGCCTTCCCTTTCCTTGCTGCCAAGGGGAAAGAAAAGGGACTTCTGTTAGGAATCATCTAGCCTCATCTGTTACATTTTCAGCAGTTTTGAAGCCACCAAACTTTTCATGCTGTTCTCTAAATAGAAGGCTCCTTCCTACTTTTCTCCCAGTTCTAAGTGATGTTGCCTGGCGTCCCTGCTCATAGTCATTCGCAGCAGGATTCGGACTGCTGACGTAGGCCAGTCCCACAGTAGTTGGCTCTGTACTACCACACAGTAGTGCTAGGTTACTTCCCAATGGATCCTCTGACTCCCTGGGCCGGGCCAGGCCAGGGCACTTTGCCAGCCCTCTGGGGAAACAAAACACGTCTTGCAGTATTATCCAGCTGATTAGGGGGAGTTTCTGAGGGGAATCCTGACTCAAGAGCATGCGGCTGGGGGACGAGGCCACCCCCAGGGGAGTAGAGAGGCTGTTCCCTTGGAGACACTTCATGTGACACTATCACTAAATTCATGTGTAGATTTTTTTAAAAAAAGACAATACTGAAGCCTGCATTTTTCCAAAGTAACGAGTGAATTTGGGGGTGGGAGGTTATCTGCAGGGCTAGCTAGTCAGGCACTAGCTCGTCACTTTTGAAAACTGAAGCCTAAATGGTCAGAAGTATTTTTGCGTCTTGGTCAACTGCCAGCAGCCCTGGGGATGCACAAGCCAGAGTCAATATGAGCATGCTGCTGGGACCAGCAGGCCTATCCTATTCAATGTCCTAGTTGCAACTAAAACCTTTGACTCTTTAAATGACTGGGAGGTGTCTGTTCCGTGTGTGTGAAACCCACAGAGGGTCTAGCTGCTTCTTCCTGGGTGTGTGGGGTCCTGGTGGGTAGTGAGGGATACTGATTCAAGCCCATGTCTCTGCATGACAACACTGGCCATAGGTAACTGGAGGTAGTATGGTACCCAAGAATTTTGGAGAGCAGGGTGGAGATGCTACTGATCTAAGTGGGTCAGTGGGAGTATGGGAGTACGAGAGTGCCCTGAGCTTTCTAAGTCTCTCTCTTCTATTTCACCTTTTCAGATTGGGATGCAGAGTATGGTGGCTTTACATCCTACATTGCCAAGGGTGAAGATGAAGAGGTAAGAGTTGAACACACCATGCTACTTAAGCCCTGGCCAGCAGTCCTGTTCCTAGGGGCATAGTGCTAGAGCAGCACTGAGGTTGCTCTAACCTACACTGGGGAGGTGGAGAACATCGAAGCAGTTCCAGGATTGGGGAGCAATGAAATACTCCCCATCTTGGCTGTAGGCTGTGATTATTGTGCACAGCTGGGCCCGAAATGTGTGTGTCTGTAAAAACTGCGCACTTGCCATGTTTTCTGAGGGTTGCTTGTCTTGGTCCCAGCCCCGAAGAGCTTACACTCTATCTCTGCCTTTGTTTCTGTACAGCGCCTAACACAACAGGGTCCCAGTCCTGTTTGATGCCCCTGGGTGCTTCCATAATAACAATGGTAATATTGGGTCAGTGCTAGGCCCCTTTTAGATGAGGCAAGTGACAACTGTCTAATAAAGAACCTAAGCTGATGGGTCTTAATATGCAGCAGGCTGTGTCGTTTATTCTCAAGCTTCTGCTGGAGTCATGCCTTGGTGGCAGTATTCAGCATAAAAGCTCTCACGATATTCTCCAGCTGATTGCTGTAACATAACTTATTTTGGCGCTGGTTCTGATGTGAATAAGATCTTGAAAATTGTTTTTGTGAAAATAACTCCTGCTTCCTCCTCCAAGAACACCAAAACAAGATCTCCCTTGTCTGTTCTAGCTGCTGACGGTGAATCCAGAGAACAACTGCTTGGCCTTGGTTTACAGAGACAAAGAGACTTTGAAATTTGTGAAGTATGTTAACCATCGTAGCTTGAAGCGTCCAAAAAAACAACAGAGCAGAGCTGGATTCTGGGACTTCTCTTTTGTCTACTATGAGTGACGGCACTTGGCATGGTCATGTTCTGAGAGGGAATGGCTTAGTGATACAGTAATGGGTTTGGAATAGGCTCCTGGACTGGCTTCTTAGTAGCAGCATCTGTAATGCATGGATCGGTTGGCGCCATTTGATGAGCCTAGATTTGATTTAGGCTGAGAGCAAACTTCACCTGACAGCATATGAGCTGTCATGCTGGTGCTGAAGTCCAAGTGACTTTCATAGGTGTGGTTTTTTTGTTTGTTTGTTTTTTTAAATAACAAACGGAAGCACTGTTCTGCTGTCCGATCTTAACTCTTACTCACTCTCACATTCTGGTGCTGCTCCACCAGAGGGAGTCTTACTTGGATCCGTAACACTCCACTCTTGAATAGCTGCTTTGCATAGCGTTCCAGCCCAGCTCTCCTGAAGAGCCCTGCAATGAATGTACATCTTGCCATGAGGCACATCAAGACTTTATGTAACTCCAAATTGGTGACTGCTATGAGCACTGCACAGATTTATACTCCAAAGCCTTCAACTGGTCATCAGGAGGAAAGAACCAGGCTTTGTTCCAAACCAGGACTTCCTGACTTTCCCCGCTGTGCAAGCCATATCTCTTCCGGGGCCTGATTGTTCCCTCTGCAGTGAGAAATAGTACATAACTGCTGTATTATCTAGGAGCTGGTGGGTACAGGAGAGAAGCTTGTGAAAATGTCTGCCAAAAACATGTGGTTTTTTTTTTCCCCCCCAATGAAAAAAGTGAAACCTTGTATATCTGGGAAGGGACGAGGTGGGGAGAGATGATAGTTGAGGGGGAGCCTTCAGCCTCAGTCTACTTGTACTGGTACAAAGAACAAACCCAGAGGGTTTTGGTGAGCAGGGAAAGGGGAGTGGGAGGATATAAGCAGGGGTTAAAATAATGTGGGCTGGTGGAAAAAACATAGTTAAGGGCCTATCCACCCTTCTTGTCTCCTTGGCAAATACAGTAGGTGGGGTTGCCATCCCCAGTGTGTCTTCTCACCATCATCCTTCAAGCTGTGGCCTAATTCTAGCTGGGCAGAGGCGTGGTCTCCATCACTCTCGTAGCCGAATACCTAATTTTGCATTCTGCGCAGCTTGTTCCATCTAGTCACCCCAGGCCCCTGGGGTTGCAGTAGGCTAGTTAGGACACTGGTTGCTCAGCCATGACAGGAGCAGTACATGCTTTTAAAATAAAATCTTAAAAGCAGATTGGCGTGACCTGCTGTCCCCATGTGAGGTGCAGTTCTGACTTTGCTAGGCGTGCCACGTTGCTGAAGCGGTGAGGCATTATCCGCCCACTCACTGGTGCTGTCACACAACGTGCTGGCTCTCAGGAAGGAACCGTGTGTCTGAGTTCTGTACAGCTGACTAACTACTGCTTTGCACACGCTGGTGCTGAGCTTATTTTGCATTGCCTAGAAGGTGTTTTGCACCTTCAGTAGTAACTGACTTACACACGTGTGCTTTTGCTGCAATTAATGCCTTTGCAAATCCATCTAAGCCATGGAATATAGCCCCTGGGCTTGAGCTGGGGTGGGAGAGAAACATGCACGTCCATGCCTTCGCATACCGACTCGGTGTGGGATGAAGCAGCATGGGGAGGGAGCCTGCTCCCCCCCAACCCTCCCCCCCCCCCCAGTTTCTGTGGAGATCTGTGACTTCCTCGGGGTATGTAACCCAGGACGGTTATTGGGCTCAGAAATGGCGAAGTGCTGGAGCACAGCGAGCAGTTTGCTCTCTGCACATGATCTAGCTTTAGCCAGAGCTTTGTGTAATTAACTAACTTGCTTTCATGATCTGGTTTCTCTGTGCAAGGTAGAGACTGGTTTCATAGATTCCAAGGCCAGAAAGGACCATTGTGATCATCTAGTCTGGCCCCCTGTATAACACAGGCAAGAGAACTTCCCCCAAATAATTCCTGTAGCAGATCTTTTAGAAAAAAATAATCCAAAAGGCTTTCTCAGCTGGTTTGAACGTTTAAACCATGGTGCTGTTTTAAGCCAGTTGTGATGAGTATAAAACTAGAACCAAACCCTAATGGAGGTCAGGACACTTTCCAAATCTTGAATGGGTACTTTAGGGTAAATGCCAAGCCAAGCTGCATTTCTTCCGTGTTGGGTATCACTTCCTGGTCTATAGTTATCCTTGAGAAATCGATTCTGTCCAGTCTTTGAGATGCCAAAGCTGAAACTACTGTGCAGTGCAATTTTCCATGCATAAAAGGAAAGTTGATCAAGTGGCTTAAAATACAAGGGAGAAGCACATCATCGCCTACAAGGATGTGAGGGCTGCAAGCACCAAGAGTACAAGGAAATGTTTAGACTGCAGCCAGGCATTGGAAATAGAAGTGAAAGGCTGATTGTATGGAAAAGCTGATTACTCTGTGTAACAACTACTTTCTCCTAAGGCTGAGCTCCAGCAGTCTGTGGAATAGCCTCCCACAGGACAGGCTAGAAGCTGAACCTGTGTGAAACCAGCCTAGATAATGCAGTGGAGGGAAACAAGCCTCCAAGGGCTGTACTAGATAAACTAACCTCTGTGCTCTATGAAATATCGGTGCGTCTCAGCTGTATGGCATAAAATAACTTTAGAAACAACTGGCACTGAGGGAGCTAAAAATCAACAGCTCCCCTTGCTCCCTGTAAGCTGGGCCTTGGGGTGGAAAGCTGTGTGCTGGAAAGAACAAGTCCCAAGATTACTTGAAATGCAGGAGGCAGGCACTTGGCATTTACTGTATACAGGATTTTCTAAGTGGTGTTTTAAATCACATTAGCTAATGTTTAAATAAAAAAAAACATTTTGTTTAATCTTGACAAAGACTATCCAGCAAATATCCCTAGCTACAGGCTCTGTTTTCTGATACTGAAATTCTGGCAAGGTAGTTCAAATTGGCCCTGCTTGTAAAATGCACTGATCCTCAGAAGAAAGATACCATCAATGTGAAACGTACCCATGCCCCAGAAGGGAGTAGGAAGAGTGACACAGAGGAAGAACAAAAGATGCAAGTGACTAGCAGTTACATGAACAAAGTGGGACATGCTGTGAGCTGCAGTGAAGGGATACGTACCAGGCAATAAACCATTATGCAACATTTAAATTGCTCAGACTAATGATTCTAAGAGGACATTCAGGCTCCTCACCAGATTCCTCCACTGCAGAAGAGACAAGAGTCCAGCATTTGACACTAGAAACATACAACCTGGCTTCTGGGTAATTCAAGCATTGGCAATGCAGCAATTTCATTTGTATTAGATGGAAGCAGTTTTGTCAAGTAGCTGACAACAAAAGGACCACTTTGTTATGGAGCAAGACAGAGCAAAGTAGCTATAGCCTAGATTGAAGGAGACTTAAAAAAAAAAAAACAATCCTCATTCATACACACATCATAGTGGGTGTCTGATTTTACATCTCTTCCTGATTGAAACGAGGAATAAGATAGCACAGCATCCTCAGACTTGGAGAAGTCAGGACTGGAACTGAACGACCTTTTGTCAATTGTCAGTTCTAATTACTTCCTCCAAGCTGAAACTTAACTGGAGACACTGAAAAATCACTCGTGCGTAGATGTTCCTGTTAAGAGGGCACTGGTTCTGGTGCAATTTCTCATCAGGTTGCTGTAGGAGAGTGTGGGGGGGAGAAACATTTGTGCTCTAAAGACAAGCTTGCCAGGTTTTTCCCAAGAGTTCTCTCATATGGGGGTGGAATGTAGGTTGGGGTGTGGAGAAGTGCTAGTCCCTTGTGCAGTTATGAAGCCACAGTACAGTTTAATAGGTTCACACACACGTGCATGTAGTGACCAGTGTGTCATTCTAGCATTATGAATTCCTGGAGGTCACTGCAGGTTCCACTGAACGCTGCTCTTCTTATCTTGACCTGTTGCCTACTTCGGCATCCCAGCTGAGTCGCTTTATTTCGGTGCTGCATAGCTTGGCTCATCCTTTAGGATAAGAGATGTTAGGCAAGAGGAGTTCAAAATATGTTCTTACAGCAAGTATCAAATCTCCTGTCTTCGTACCAAATACAGGTGGGGAATTGGCCAAGTTACAGATCTGGACTATTAGTACTGAGGAACTGACAATGCTACGGGAATACAGCTTGCCCACAGATACAAAAATGGAGACAGGATGGCGTGAAAGTGCATGGTATGTAGCTTTGATAATCAGCATGTCCGGCTACAACAACATGGTCTGCCTGCTGATCAAAGCCACTGTCTAGCTGTTGAACAAACTGCACTCACTATAAAACTAATCAAGCATGAGGAATTGGCAAGTAGAACAAGAGAAGTGAGATTGGAGCTATGGGAATCTTTTCCTCCAAATACAGTGGCTGGCGGAGATCCCAAGACTTATTAACCCTAGAGATTGCTCCATAATAAAGTTTTAAAATTCACCAACCCAGAATGGAATGGGTGGCTCATTAGACCCTGTTAATCAGAAATGGCAGATTTGTGTTTGCCAGCACAATTCATACTGAGGGGGATGTATTAATGACAGGGGCCGTTCTCAGGATTAAAACAGATTTCAAGAATTAATTTCCTTTTTAGCCAGCTATGGGCTCCCTAGCCTCCCCATGGTGGATGATGCACCATTGTCTCTATTTCAGAGCTTGCATAAGAAACCTGTTAGTTACAGAGGAGCTATCCAAGAATCCCCTTCCATGTGCGCATATAACCCCACAGAGATAAGGGACACCTCTCTCCCTGCCCTGTTGTATGCAGATACTGATAATTACATAGGGAAGGGGCTTGCTGAAGCAGCATGAGGAAACAGATCCTGAGGATGCAATTCAGGTCAGGCACATCAATTAACTGTTTTAGCTCATAGGAGAAATCCGCTTTGGCATAAAAATTTACACTCCAATCCACCATCCTACTGCATTATTTAAACCCACCTTTAACTAATACTGGCCCAAAATACTGTTTCTTCTGACAGTTCTTTGTGCCAGAGTCCAAGAGATTTTTCTCCCTACCTCTTGTACCTAGATACTTCTCCCTGCTCCCCTTTTTATTCCTGCACGTGCTGCTACCAAGGATCAGTTTGCTCCTTCATAAAATACATGCCACTTTCTTGCTGCCTTCCCCCCTACCCACTCAGCATGTGCTCTTTTATCCAGCAGTTGCAGAGAATGAATAGTTAGAAGTGGAATTTCCACCAAGCAAAGCAAGGCTCAAGTGTTAACTTTAGAAAACTGACCAATTCCTAGCTTCATGGAACCTAGGAACTGGTTAATTTCCTTGTTTTTTATAAAGCCAGCAAGGGGTGCTGTAGTTGGGACTTCTGCCTGCAGTGACTCCTCACCTCACCTCTCCCACCTGGCCTTCCCAGTGAGACCTGTCCTGAAAGGAGCGGCTAAAACCAGGGATTCACTGACATAGAGCAGCTCTGTGCTGCACAGGTCAGCAGCTGATAACTAGGGGTAGGAGCAAACTGCACAAATCAGTTATGGATCTCGAATACCCCAAAGTAAGGGTGCCTTAGGAGCCAAGGTTTTGGTTTAGACCCACTCTGAACTCAAGGTTTTTGAGCTGAAAGGGTAGTGTATTAATAGACAAGCCTCTTGCTTGGTATATTCTGTGATCAAAATATCTGACAATTATAGAGCAAAACCTGAAATGTGTTTCATGAACATAAAATAAGTAACAAAAATAACTCTGCATCTCTTCAACTGAACACACATACTGCGAAAGTCTGACAGTTCTGTTTTTTAATGGAAAAGCTGATACCATAACTGCAAAATATATTAAATTCCATAAATAAGTTACAGTAAGAAAAATAACTATTCCAGGACTATACAAATGTCTTGAGTGACTTACATAAATACCACATCTGCACTTTAAAACTCTGAGCCTTTCTCCATAGATTTTCCTATCCTTTAGCCTCCAAAGTAGCATATCCCAACTGATGGCTTACTTTAAAAAAAAGCGGACTATCTTTCCATTTACTTCATTCTACAGTGGGGCTGCAGGCTGATTTAACTGCTTCTCAGTATTGGTACCTTATACATTGCTACACATCAAGTTCCCTGCCTTTGTCTCCCAACGGCTTACTTGGGGAACAGTCGGAAACAAAGTACTACAGGGTATCTGCTCCTATACATCTGTTCATTTGTCTAGGATCACCTGGTGTAAGGAAGTACCATCGCCAGGCAGTCACTATTCCCCTTTTACGAGGATGCAGTCCCCACTCGCATTATCCTGAAGAGCATATTTAGGTTGTTGTTTCTAATGGCATCCCGGCACGCAGTGATCACCTGCGTCTTGGGTTTCCCAACTGGAAAGAAAAAAAACACAGAATCAGCACTAACATATTTAAGTAACTGAATGAGACATTAAATAGACATTTACAGGTCAGAGCTGGTCTCTCAGAATTTAGATTTTGTAAAAAAATTAATTGTCGTTTGGGTTTTTTAAATAAAAAAAACAGTAGGACTATTTTCCCTTTTTCTTAATTCCACGTCAAAGGGGAGGGGGCTATTATTTGTATTACAAAAGTGCCTTGGAGCCCCAACGTGGCTGGGGCCCCATCGTGGCAGGCACCATACAAACATGCAGTAAAACAGTTCCTTCCCCGAATAGCTTAAATAAGTATCTCCCTATTTGCAAAGCAAGAACTGGAACATTGTGCTTGTGTATGTACAAGGAGAAAAGCATAAAGAAATCACACAACAGCAAAAGCTAAAATATATTTAAAGGTCAGTTTTAATAATTTAAGGTGTTGCTAGTAATGTAGGTAAACTTTACAATAGTCTGATTTAACCTGAGAGTGTCCTCCTTTAAACTTCTGGGCCAGAAGTGAAGAATTCAAATTTAACTTTTAATGTTACATTGTAAAAATGGTTTTAATAAAAGCAGTAAGTCTTACACGATTCAAAATGCTGATAACGGCTTTGAATTGTTGCCCCAAAGTCATGCTGAGCACCCATAACTCCCTGACTTTCCTAAGAATCTAGGGTGCCCAGCAACTCAGGGTCAGTTCATTAGCAAGTAATTAGTGTCATGGAAATACCGAGGGACTGCACTTGGTGCTTCTTCCAGCCAAGTAACTAGAAAAAAACAAATGAGGGTTGATATTGAATTTCTGTCCTCAGCCCAGCAATTTCTCACCTACCTCCATGTTTTCAGAACATATGCTATCGAATTTGAGTTCGCACGTGTCAATAGTGATAGGGCTGATGACTTACCAAGTTGGACAAAGCTTAAAAATAAATGTACGGTAGGGTTTAGAAAGAGAATTTGGACTGATTTTCAGACTGTATTTATGGTTTAGCTCCCGTATGTTTTCTGTACTTAGCCATACTTTGAAGTGTCAAGTTTCATGGGCAATAGAAAGAGAGGTGCTAATTTGGAAGCTGCTCTGCACAGGCTGACCCCAATGCCACGCAGTGCAATTTGCAGGATCTGGGCCAAAGGCTACCTACTTTTGAACAGCATTTCCTGGAACCCTTGAGATTAGGGTATATCTCTTATACCTTGTAGAGATAATTTGTATTTGTCTTTTAAAAATGAGAGTAACACTACAGTTTAAACAAGTATGGAGAGATTTCATATTCCTCTGTAGCTGAAAATTGAAGCAAGATTCCCACTATTAAGTCCTGGACCATACAGCAAAATTTATCTGGCCTTCAAGTCAAGCTCTAACAATCCTGCATTTGCTCTTTGATGTGCCATTCTCTACCCTGGCTTGTTGAGCCAAAAATGGAGTCCCCAAAGTAGAACCCTGTCCTGGACTTACCACGCAGCTGCCCTGCTCGCTGGATAGCTTGATTTACGGATTTGAGATTGTTTAACAGCTCGGTGTGGTTGGTGCAGCGAATTTTATACTCATTAAGTAAATCTCTGTTAAGATCATAGAGTTCCATGTACCGTTTCTTCATATTTCTCCTGTGAAAATGAACAATAGAGACAAGGGAGACTCAAGGGACAAGGAAACCAGGCGACAATTCATGTTTTGTTAATGTAAAAAAGCAATAATATTTAGTTACTATGGTTACGGTGGCTACCTGCTGTTCTCAAGTTGTCTGAAGCTAGAAGGCTGAATGCATCAGAGATAGATGGGTATCCAATATAACTCCACAGCTAGTCATATATGTTATTCCTCATTACTTACACCAGGAAAACAAAGTCACTCAATATATTTACTCTATTCTCTCTCTCTCTTTTTCACATCCCTCCCCCCATTAGCATTGTGCTCCTCAATACTGGATATATTGGACTTGGAAAAGGTTCAGAAAAGGGCAACAAAAATTATTAGGGGTATGGAATGGCTGCCATATGAGGAGAGATTACTAAAACTGGGACTTTTCAACTTGGAAAAGAGACGACTAAGGGGGGATATGATGGAGATCTATAAAATCATGACTGGTGTGGAAAAAGTAAATAAGGAAGTGTTACTTACTCCTTCTCATAACACAAGAACTAGGGGCCACCAAATGAAATTAACAGGCAGCAGGTTTAAAACAAACAAAAGGAAGTATTTTTTCACACAACGCACAGTCAACCTGTGGAATCCTTTCCAGAGGATGTTGAAGGCCAAGACTAACAGGGTTAAAAAAAGAACTAGATAAGTTCATGGAGGATAGGTCCATCAATGGGTATTAGCCAGGATGGGCAGGGATGGTGTCCTTAGCCTCTGTTTGCCAGAAGCTGGGAATGAGCGACAGGGGATGGATCACTTGGTGATTCCCTGTTCTGTTCATTCCCGCTGGGGCACCTGCATTGGCCACTGTCGGAAGACAGGATACTGGGCTAGATGGACCTTTGGTCTGACCCAGTATGGCTGTTCTTATGTATGTTCTTAGTGACTGGAAGCTCTGGGAAAAGGAGTTAGTTTCCCCAGAAGAGTTAGTCTTGCTGATCATTAGCTGCATTAGATCCGTCGACTGCTTGCAAATAGACAGTTGTGATGTGGACATTAGCCCTTAGCTTCAGGAGGACAGAGCTGTTCAGAGCAAAAGATTAATGCCCTGAAAATACAGGGAACAAACTCTTCCTCAGCCTCCTGCTCTGAGTCCTTCCCCACCCTGCCCAGCTACTGCTCCCTTCCTCTTCACACAACGGACTCCCTCTGGCCCAGCTGAGAGCTTGACAACACTACCTCACAGCTGATTCACACTGCCCACCCCGCACCGAGTCATCCGCCTGCTGGTTCTCAGCCTAAAGAACAGGTCAGGAACCCAATGATCATGTGTAAATAATATGCACCTAGATTTAATGCAGCCTTGATCCACGCAGCTGTTTCTATCTAAAGGTGCTCTTCTCTACCAAAAAGCTATGACTGGCCACCAAAGCCAGAGAATTATACAGAAATGCAAGGGCTGCTCACATGTCTCCCATGAGGCGTGAATCTTCTGCTCGAACCAACATACTGCGGATAAGGTTGGAGTGGTCCGCCATGTCGGCAGTGAGTTTCTGATGGACTGTATGAAATTCATCCACCTATCAAGAGTAAAGACACCCAAGCACTTTGTGAAGTCCATGCAAATCGGAGAGTTTCGCTTTGAAAGGTAGAGACTGCACCAAGTTAATAGGGAACAGCTTCCTATCCCTCCGCCTGGATCCTTACCCAGGAAGAGGAAGGCTAGATGAGACTTTCAGGGCCTATTGACCTCCCTGATTCACACCATCAACTTCAATGGATTTTGAATTTCCTGGCCAGTTTACAGAATGAGGGAATTGCCCTAATCATCAACAGCTAGGAGGGGACCTGACCCTGTTTTGGATAACAAGACATTTTGGAAAAGGGGGGCTGTCACCTTCTCTAATTCACAGCACAGTAAGCCATGGTTGCAGGTTTAAATGGCAGAAAGCCACAGAAAGTTTAGACATAGAAAGAGAGAAAAAGTCATCAAATCCTGAAGCCACCATCCACCACCAAATCAACCCCCATTTAGACATGCTTGGTGCCTCCTCACCTTAACTAGCACTTTCCGCAACTCCTCAAAGTACGCAGGGAAATCTGCTTCCACCTGCAAGTCTTCAATTGCCAAGAAGGAGGCCATTGACTGGATAATGTCACCGGCTAGATCTATATCATCCGTGCTGATAGAAATCTAACAGGTATAAAAACAGTAAGTTTCAGATTTCCCCTCTCTTCAAAATTCTCCCTTCACAACCATTAAATAGGACCCCTTTTGCAGCATATTCAACCTAATGCTCAAAACAGTTAATACTGCAAGATTTCCATTGGAAGGCCTATTAATCTGATACTACATTTTGCTAGAATTAAGCACTGTGGGCTAGATCTGAAGTATATGGGAATCTTTCCACTGACTTCAGGGGACTCTGGATCAGGACCTAAGGGAGAAATGCATCGCTATGCAGAGGGCCAGCACAAGGATCATGCACTAGTTACATCCCATCTAAACCCTCAAAATAGGGCTTAAGTGGTGGAGAGCCTCTGTTCTGCCTCTCTGCACCAGAGTGAATTTCACCATAATTGAAGGGCCACCACGCTGTATTGTCCATATCACTGGCTGAGCTTGGAATTTTACTCCCAGATAGGAAAGTGGGCACTGCCATTGAGGACAATATCCTGCTTAAAACACTAGCATTTCATCTGCCTGTGCAGTCACATAAAACCATGAGACACTTTGATGCTATGATAATCAGAGGAGCAAAGAATCGTAGGACTGGAAAGGACCTCAAGAGGTCATATAGTCCGGTCTCCTGCACTCCTGGACTAAATATAACCATTCTTAGCTGGACAGAAATAGCGTAAAGCTAGTGGAAATATTAATGGCTTGGTCCCTCCTCCCCTTTGTACCTTTCCTCCCAGTTCCACTGCTCTTTGATAAGATTAGAGCTAAACAGAGTACGGTAAGAGTAAAAATTACCTCCCCATTGGGTTTGATTTTTATGCACAGCTGTCCTGCATCACGCAGGGAAGTGAAACAGACTTGAAAAGGTGCGCTTTGGAGCTCTGCATCCTCTGGTAACAGAAAGCTCTGGTTCAACCACATGACAACCTAGAAAAATTAATTCATAACATAACCCTTCCCATGGAGAAACTGTCTGCAATATATTTGCTCTAGTGGATATTATGGGATACACTAGACAAGAGCTGCAGAGCACCCAGCTCAGAGCATCTTGTGATCATATGCACAATCCTACTCTGGGTCGTGGAATAAAGTGTCTCTATTAGAAAACAGAACCCAACTGGGAGTTTATTAGGATCACAGCACCCCCACTGGACAGGACAGGATGACTCATGATTAATTTTGCTCTCTCCCATCTAGTGGAATGGAGACAATTTGCTATGTTATACGTCGGCTGTTCAAAGCATGATTTTGTATAATATTATGAATAAGAGAATCAAGTATGTAAGAAAGTCACGTAAGCCCTTCGGGGCAGGCACCATCTTTTTGTTCTGTGTCTGTACAGCACCCAGCACATTGGGTCCATGACCAAGGTTCCTAGGCGCTACACTAATGTAAATAATACATAAGAAGAAATTGACAGAGGAAGGATTGTTCAGTGGTTAAGACAGTAGCTAGGACTTGGAAGGCCAGGGTTCAAATCCCTGCTCTGTCACATACTTCCTGTGTGACCTTGGGCAAGCCACTTAGCCTCCCTGTGCCTCAGGTCCCCATCTGTAAAATGGGGATAAAAGCACTGCCCTACCTCACAGGGGTGATGTGAGACTAAATACATTACACATTGTAAGACGCTCACGTAACGGAAGCCATAGAAGTACCTAAGATAGATGGAGCTCAGAGGGGCAAGGCCAGAAAAGGAATACTTTTCCTTAGAGAAGAGTATTACATCTGATCAATCTGCCATCAACCACCAAGTTAGAAGTATTTTTGTCCCAGGAATTTCTATGCAATGAAAGTTACGTATGCGCCAGAGAGCCTCACTAAGCCACTCCCAAGAACTGGCCAATTTTCAGCCCAGGCTGTAGCGAGCTGCCATCCCACCATATTTCCAAGACACACTACAGAACATTTACTGATCCATTGTGAATTTGAGCTGAATTGAACCCATGAAGTAAGATGAATTATCTAGATACTTTAGATATTGCACTTTTCCCCGTTTGCTAATTTACAAAATTCAGTCATTCACTCCGGGGCCCTTTCATTAGTGCAAGTTGGCCAAGTTCTACTAGATAAAGTACAATGAAGGGACGAGTAACTACTAGAACTTCTGGGCTTAAGCAGCTATTTCCTGCAGATGCATAGAAACTCTGGGAATGTTTCTGCTATGCCAGCATTTAAAAAGAAGATGCATGAACTCAATCTGTAAGCTGTTAAACACAGACTCTTATTGATAGTAGTGGAGTAAATTACATTATTTCCCTTTGCTCTAGGGATTCCCAAGTTAATTACAAACTCTCCACCTTATACAAAAGCAGCAACTGTACTCAGAACCAGAAAATAAGATGCAGAGCATAAACTCACCCTTTGTACCCTCTCACTGATGGTAAAGTTAACAAAGCTTAGAGGTTCAGGGGCCGAGTCGGGGCTGCTCAAAGCATACATTGAAAAGCGGGGTAGCTGTCTTGTCAGTTCAAAGACATGGAACTGTGTGCTGGAAGGAATCCAAAGGAAAAAGAGAGAGAGAAATTTACCAACAGACCAGTGATTTGTCTATTGCACCCTTCCATTAACAAATTCAGGATGATTCACTTTACATCACAGATTCTGTCACCACAATCCCTGCAATGAATATAATATTCATAAGGACTATACACAGAATATATAAAACTGGAGACTTTTTATTAACAAATACAATTAAGACTTATTAAAAGTAACATTAAAGATGAATGGAACCCCCTGAATTCAGTTCTCTGCATTGCTCCTGCAGTGGATTGATGGCCCCTGAAACAGTAAAGGAAGCTCTAGTCCAACCATGCCTTACGCTTTTGGTAGAGATACCACTAGCTGGAGCAGGGGAAATAGAACCTTGAACTCTGGTCTTGGCAGGCAAACGAAAAGACAAAATGATTCTCAAACGTTACTTCAGATGCATTTTATTTTTATAGTGATTTGTACAAATTCTGCGCTCAAACATGGATCCAGGACTTGTGCTGAAGTCAAAGGGAGTTGAGGACAGTCAGCAGCTGACAGAGAACAGCCCATATGCAATCACAGAAATGTAGGGCAGGAAGGGACCTTGAGAGGTCAAGTCCAGCCCCCTCCGCTGAGGCAAGACCAAGTAAACCTAGACCATCCCTGCCAGGTGTTTGTCCAACCTGCTCTTAAAAACCTCCAATGACAAGGATTCCACAACGTCCCTTGGAAGCCCATCTCAGCATTTAACTACCCCTAGAGTCAGATGGTTTTTCCTAATATCTAACCCTTGATGCAAATTAAGCCTCCATTTTCAAACGTGCTGAGCACTCACGGCTTCAGCTGAAGTCATTGGGAGCTGCAGGTGTTTAGCACCTCTGGAAATCAGGCATCTCATTTGTGTTTCTAAAGAAGCATTTCAATTCTCTTTTAAATAGGAGTCAGAATGCACAGGAACTAGGTCTGAAGAAATTAACGACTGTACTTGCCACAGACCTTCTACCACGCAAGGGCACAGAAAGCTACTGAGACTACATCATTGCTACATTTCACACCAAACGCTGCTGACGTCAGAAATGGGGCTTGACGCTGTACTATACTGCAAACCTTACCTGCTTCTGTAACCCACAAAGGCTTTGATGTGTAAATCCACAGGGACATCTTTGGGAGGAGTAAGGGGAACCTGAATGCGACCCGAGAGGTTCTGGAGACTGGGATGAACCACATGGCTCTCGCCTTCAAATATCCCTTCAGCAAAGATCAGCACGGCTCGGATCATTGTGTCTTAGGAAAGGGGAGAAAGTGGTTTATTAATTAATAGTTCTCCACTGGCAATAACTCTGCTTCACTTTCAAAATTAAGTAGGGGAGGGTTTTCTGTGAGAGTGGGGGAGAAGATATTGGATTACAGACATTTAGCCTCCATGCTGAGACCCAGATTTGGCAGTTTGCTCAGCCTCAGGTTGGCACACAGCTGCATTGTTCTCTAGCCACTCCTACAGGTGACATGAGGAAGGCGGCAGGGATCAGCAAGACCAATTTACTTCACTTCACGTATCAATTGCATGGAAGAAGGAACAGGCAGTAAGGAGGTAACAAGACTTCTGGATACCGTGGTGATGAGGGTCACAGAAGAACCTATTCAGATGGATGGAACATTGGTTGATTCAAAACTCTGTGAAAGGAAGGCACCCAGACAGAAGAAATTGAGAATGACAGACCAACTAGGGGAGAGGCAAACCACTGGCTAAATGCACCAAAACATTTGCATGTGAGGTTACAAGAAACCATCATCATCAGCTGCAAATTATTTCTCACCATTAGATGTGGAAATACACAACTCTACGTGGGCAGCCTGACTGTCAGAGCCCAGGTTCACTGACAGGGCTGTCTGCAGCTGGGTGTTAGCTGGAATCACTCCCCTCTGCCCGTCAGCTTCGTTCACCTGAGCGCTCAGTTCAGCCTGCTGCAAAACACACACTTCCAGCTCAGCATCACAAGAGCAAGGTTTTCATTAAAGCAGTTCTGAAGATACAGCCAAGAGCCCTCCACCACGGGAAGGGATCTATTACAGCAGCCTTCATACATTTTAAACATCTGTGAAGAATGTTTTGATTAGGCTTCTCCTCAAACGCTCTTGGCTGAATCTGACTTATACAATGCCTTGTTGCCAACTGCGATTCTCTTTAGGAAAGCATGAGAGGGGTTGCTTGGGACAACCCTAAACTTTAAGCACATCAGCACATACTTAAGTGCATTGCTGAATCCAGGCCTTAACCATTACACCTACAGCATGGATCTACTCTTCCTTCTGCCTGTTCTCAAAGCTCAACATAACTCTGTCCTTTGCTACGTATCCCGCATTTGTCAAGGTTGCCCTGATCCACTGAACTCTGCCCATGTTCCCAACCACAGCCGTTTGTCAGATTCCCACCCAATCACCTCTGTGCCCTCTTCTTCTCACCCATGCATTACCAACAATAAAGATCCTGCAATCAGAACTTAAGTTAATCATTCAATTACATGAGCCAGAAGAGAATCCAGCTCCCTCTCCATTAGCTCTGCAGAGCCAATGTATTCAGTAGAGTAAAAAAGTACGGAAAACGTTAGGTATTAAAGTAAGAAGAGCTGGCGCTGAATACACGCAAGGAGCAGGCCTGTTGCATCCGATGTCTCTATTGTACATTGTCACTGCACTCTAATTCTTCTAACAGCCTATGGGTCTGGGGGAGAGACCAGAGTCAGGCCCTACATCTTGTTTTGAGAAGTACCTTTGAGTTTTCCTCATAGTTTCGTAATTCCAGCAGCAGATTTTGTTTCTTTTGACTAAGTTCCCGAATCAGATCCTGTTCCACACTGGTATCCATCAAGTTTCCTTTCATCTCCTGGCTTCCTGGCAGGTAGCCACGTACTGCACAAAAGTAAAGCACAGAGCATTTCAATCAAGTCTTTAGCAGCAATCTCTAGACTTCCACTTTTGCAGCATGAATCACTACTAACAGATCGACTGTAGAAATAATATCGGGTCAGCCCCTCAGATGGCATAAATGGGGGTAGCTCCACTGAAGTAAATGGAGTTATGCTGACTTACACCACCCGAGGACATGGCCCACTATCCTTACCATGACAACGTGGCTGGACATTTAAAGGGACACTGATGACTTCTAGTGCATTTGGAGACTTCCATGAAAGTGTCTCCTGCCTCCTTCAAGCTGACTCTCACTGATCAGAATGAGTAACAGAACAATGTAGATCTCTCTTTCTGAATTCTTTTAGTTTATTTTATAGTTAGTTTAGTTTAGGTGAGGTTTAAGTTACTTACAAGCAACTCTCAACATTACTCCATCCTGACCAAGCTTCTGTCTGGGAATTTTACAGGGGCCAAGTGTTCTTGTTATGGTCTTGGTATGAATGCAACTCGCCATTTCCATCTATTCGAGCTAGCCAACCCTCCTAACCTAGCTCCTATTTTTTGCTCAGGGAGACTTAGCTTCAGGGCTAAGATTTGTTTCATAATGGTCAGGATGAACGGAGGGTTGGATCCAGCCAGGCAGGATCCAGAGGGAGTCCCTGCACCCAAGAATCTGGGAAGGGATACTGAGGCAGGAGAGTTCAAGTAGCAAGCTAGGAACCACAGAACTGCTTGCAAAGGCCTTTCATTTTACAACAGGTCTGTTCCCTGTCCTTTCTGTTAGTTCTGTTTGTAAGAGAAGATGAAATCCTCAGCGCTCCTGTTGAATGTTCTGCCTGACTGTGCAGTGCCAAGAAAAAGGTATGGGGAAGCTGAAAATCTCAATGTGATTCTGAGTTTAAAGGCAGACCGCCCCAATGAGAAAGAGAAACACACACATGAAGGAGGGAGGGAGACAGGGAACACTGAAAGACAGAAGAACAATGGCCGTGATCTTGCAACTGGCTCAGCATGACTGGATCTTGTGCCCATGCAGAGCCCCAATGACTTGCATGAAGCCCTGTGAGGGTGTAAGGTTCTGCGCACATGCACCTGATTGCAGGATTATCATCATTTAGTGTCTGTACTACAGTAGTGCCAAGAGGCTCCAATGAAAATAAAGGATCCCACATTGCCATGTATTGTGTATATATAAATACATGCAGCAAGACAGCAGCCCATGCCTCAAAGAGCAGGATCAAGGCCTATGATGTTAACCTATAGGGCTTATTTAAGATAAGTTGCCTTATTAATATGGCCCTATTCATTGGTTCTTTACTCCGCAGCAAAAAAGGCTTACATGCCCAAACATAAGCAGGGGGTTCTCCTGATGACGTTTGGTAAAAGCACTCAGGAGTACGCATAAAGAGTGGTATGCTGTGCTACTTTCTTTAATATGTTTGGACTTGTGTTCCAAATAGGTTGTGCCAGGCTCATGTGTTACTGCTGAGCGGGTTTCAGATGGTTAAGACAGTCACCTGTGAGCCTTTCCTTTGACCCCCATGCTTATCTGTATATTCAGTTTGAGAAAATTTATTTAAGTAGTTTGAATAAAAAAATACCTCCCATCTCAACTAAGTTTCACTTCCTTAGAATCTGACGATATAAGTTTACAAGATCTCCAGTCAACCACACTGTCTTCCATAAAACACAAGGTTGTTATTTCCTAAATTGCTAAATAAAAAAAACAAGCAAGAACATACATATTTTTAAAAAATAAACCTCTTTCAGATCTTCTTTATCTATCATGAAGAAGCTGAAGAGATCCCGCACATATTTATTTTTTCCCTCGCCATTCAATTTTAGCAGCATGGCTTGAAGTATCCCTGCATATATGGAGTACAATTCTGCTTCACTCTTAGTGGAAGATCACTTCTGCTAAGCAACTGAACTTTGTAGGCCCACAGGTCATCATATAGAAAACAGGTTTGATTGTTTATCGTCCAGGAGGCAGTATTCAAAATCTTGTTTGTGGAAAGCTTGACCCTTCTATTCCCTGGATTTTGCAAAGGACGATGACAGATTTGGCAGGCAAAAATACATGCAAACTCAAAAGGCATTTAGCAGGTATCGTAACAATAGAATGTATTAGTATTAATGCTTTGTGGGTAACGCTCTTGGCATTTCTGCTTAGCTTAAACTAACACACTGATGCGGCAAAGGAATTTTCATGCTCTTACCTTCACCATCAACTGAACAGCAGATTAACTGGGTGTTACCATCCATTCTATAATCCCCCTCTACCACTCCTGCAATTGAGGAAGCAAAGTTGTCCTTAAAGATGACCTCCCCAGTTCGGTCACTGCGTGCGTCAACCTGGAAAAGAAGAACATTCCCAAGACACAGGATGGAAATGAAAGCTAACCTCACTGGATAAATTATGCAGCACTCTGGGACATTAACTGAGGGATCCCGCTGCACTTATGGAACTGCAGGTGAACTTGCAGCTCCGTTGATCAGATAAAGAAAACACCACCAAAAATTAACTAGCAATGAAATGACAGATCCAGACACACACGTAAAAGTGAGCCGCTCCTCGGAGAGGCTTTCCCCTGAGCAAAGTAAAAAGAGAAAGAAAGAGGGGAATTGCAAGCCTGTGCTGTCAAGGTGATACATACTATTGAAGCAGCAATGACAGGACCAAACTGTAAGTAACCTTAAGGCAGCATTTACAGTCTCCAGCCTTATTCATAGTCTTTGTCTGATGAAATGTATTACTTTTATGCACAAATATCATGACCTTTAATGATCATTCCATGGGGGGATTTTTCAGTTCTGCATAGCTTTGCTCTTCCAAGGCACAGGACACAGCAATGTTTTTCTAGGAGCTGGAGTCTTTCAAATCAATGACCAGTGAGGATACTGTAAATGAAAGACTAGACAAAGAAGGAATAAGTGTGTTGAGGTTTCCTACACAACAATGTTGTATAAAGTCTAGCAGCTCCACACCAAAGGTTCCAATGAATCCTGGGGCTCTAGGTTGCTAACCTGAGGCAAATGAAATCAAATTCTCCTGAGATAATGAAAGAAGACATTGTGAAAGGAGTGTAGATTTACAAGAAAACATTGGCAAATGGTGTCCATGGGAGACCTGGCAGCTAAATCAGCCATTTCTAGCAAACGACAATGCTAAGCAACTGGGTTAAAAGGGAACGGAATTGAGTTTTATATAATGAGTTTACATATTAATTATATTATCCAATGTATGATGGATTTACTATGGAGCGGTAATAACCCTTCCACAGTTAAGATTGACGCTACCTTCTCTATTATCTAATACGTTTCCTTCATTTGTCATTTAAGAACATCCAGGAAACACGGGAGAAGGATACTAGGGTGTTTTCAATATACAGAGCTGGAAGTGGAAGTAGCACCTCAGAAGAACTCTGCAATCTCCACTACCACAGAAATAACCTACTACACCGTAGCGATTGATTTTGAAAATATTCAGGGGACTGTTCTTCCTGTAAATGATGGAGTATTTGACAGGGTATTCAGAAGCTGAGCTAGGCTCATTGTAATATTTCTTCAGAGCTCAGTCTAGTCTTTTGAATAGTTTCTCTGTTCAGCCTTGTACAACTAAACAGCTTTGTCCAAATGCAATCTCTCGATTCACAGCTACTCATTTTCTCTCCATTTGAACTCACCTTCCCATTGGACCATCCAGTAATCAATTCACATACTCCATCAGAGTTAAGGTCAAATGCATGTATGCTCATTGCATGATTTTTAGACTGGGGAAAAAACAAAGAACAAATGCATGAAGCTATTGCTATTGGTACTGGAGTACGTATCTATATAGATTATATACAGGAGTAACAAGATGTCTCCTAAAAGAGTGTCAGGGCATCCATACCTATAAATCATGTACCTCTGAAATCTGAGCACCTGCATTACAGATACAGGCCAGTGTTCTCCAAGGATGTAATCTTTCCCTCCAATATGTTTCCATCCAAGAAGATGATCAATGCCCACCTCCTCCCACAAAAACAGTGGACTGTACAAGAGCCTGATTCTCTGAGACAAGAGTTACAGTCCCAGAGTTCTTATAAATCTCGTTTGCAGTTGGGAAATACCCTTAGCACAAAGGAAATCATTTCCAAATGATTTTTTAATAGCACAACTTCTCCAGTCAGTGGCAATAAGAAATTTACACTGAGTATCCGAAAAGGATCTTCCTAGCAGCAAGATCTATTAGGCTGTGGAACAGTCCCTCAACGAAACTTGGGGAAGCCCCATTACTTCAGACATTTAAAACTACCCTGGCTAGAGCACTTGGAAACATACTGTGCAGGGAACAATCCTGTGCTGATCTCTGGGAAATGGACTAGATGAGCTAGTAGGTATTTCCACCTGTCCATTATCATTTAGTTTGCTGTATTCTTGTTAAAACACATTTCATTTGGTCAAATCAACAGCAGTCCAAACAGAAACACATTTGTATCGAAACAATCTCATGTCAAGTTGTGCAAGGTGGGTGGAATCCTAAGATAGGAGACCAACCTGTGTTCAGAGAAGTCTTGGGAACAGCAGCATTCTGCTATCTGGCCTTTCCCAAAGCCTTATCTTTGGGCATTGTAACCAATACACAAATCATACTGAAGCTATTATGTGAGACCTCTCACCTCCTTTGTGGGCAGAATAGTAATACAAACATGCTTACTTCCTGATCACCAGCACACCTGCCAGCAGCACTGATGTAGTTACAGAAAAGGCTGCAAATCCCTCACAAATCCCATGTAAAATGACGGTACCTCCGAAATATTTGTCAACAGTATCTCCACTGAATGAATTCAGTATGAACAAGGAACTCAAAATCCCCCATATGATTGCAGTCCTAATGGATAGTCCAATAGCAATTGGCCCAGCAAGGCAGATGTTAATAAATTTTGTATAGTGACATTTTATACATATAAAATAAACCAGTTCCATAGTACACATAGGCTGCGATTTCCAAAACCAAGAGATTTGGACACCCAATTCCCATTAAAATTAACAGGGCACCCAAATCTGCAAATTGGCTTTGAAAATCTCAGCCATAAGGTTCCAATTTCTTTCTTTAGAACGTATTTGATTGTACTAACTTTAATCCTCCAGTAGCGGGCTGTCTTGTCATAAACGCCTACTGTACCATTAGATAGGGCATAGCCAAATCGACTGCCATACATGGGGCTCAGTGCAGTGATAGTCTGAAAAAAGAATATGTAAGAGTTAGAATGCATCTCTACTTCTAGAATTTAAAGTAACTGATAATAGAACGCATGCAATTTCTGTACCAAATTAGCTGTTTTACACATTAATTAATTGGGGATAACTTTCCCCCTTAAAGAACATTACTACACTAGGTATACCAAAGGTTAGTTTAAAATCACTATGGGCTCATCCTTCTTACTAAGATTCTTTGGCAAAAGTTTTGTGCCAGTGAGAAAACGCCTGTGGTCACTGGTGTTTATAACATGGTGTCATTTAGACCCGCTGTGGTTAGACAAAACTCTCTTTAAAACACAAATGGCTGTGGGTGCCTAGTCTAAACTAGTGGCCCAATGTTACTAACACTGATGGAGCTGGCCAGGTGCTATCAACAGTGGGAAATATTTGCCACAGATCTCCAGGCCTAAATCAATGAGATAAAACAAAGGTCTGTTTCCAGGATCAAGCTCTTGTACAGGAAAGAACACTGGTGAACATCTATGGCATTACAGAAATAATAAAACACTAATAAACATAAATGGCAGAACCAGGGAAGTGCCTACAAGACCATAACTCTCCCGTAACTCAACTTTTTTTTCCTTCCTAGGTGCACCACATAAGTTAGCTATTAGAGTAGCCCCTCAACATGATTATAAGAAGTGGTCTGATGCTAAATCAGAGTTACAGACGCATCAATTCCAAGATCACAAGGGACTACGGTGATCATCTAGTCTGACCTCTTGCATAACACCAACCACAGGACTTCCCTGAATTAATTCCTGTTTGAACTATAGTGTGTCTTTTAGAAAGACATCCAGTCTTGATTTAAAAATTGCCAGTGATGGAGAATCCATCACAATCCTTGGTAAGTTGTTCCAATGGTTAATTACCCTCATTGTTAAATATTTGCACCTTCATATTCAAGTCTGAATTTGTCTAGCTTCATCTTCCAGCCATTTCGTCTTCTATAAGTTTGTCTGCTAGATTGAAGAACCTTCTATTATCAAATTTCTGTTCTCAATGTAGGTACTTGTATACTAATCAAGCCACCTCTTAACCTTCTCTTTGATAAGCTGAATAGGTTGAGCTCTTTGAGTCTATCACTATAAGGCATGGTTTCCAATCCTTTAGTCATTCATGTGGATTCTCTTTGAACCTTCTCCAAGTTATCAACATCCCTCTTAAATTGTGGACACTGGAACTGGACACAGTATTACAGTACCGGTCATACCAGTGCAAAAACCAGTGGTGATATAACCTGTCTACTCCTACTCCATATACTCATTTACACATCCAAGGATCATATTAGCTCTTTTGGTACAGCATCACCAAAAGGTTACGTATTGGTTTGTTATGGACCACAAACAATATTTAAAAAAAAGAACACTGCAGTCTTTTAAAATGAGTACACTATATAAAAGCCATCATGCAAACATGTTGCACGGAATTTACCTTCCTCCAAGGAAGAGTTTGTGGAATGTTGAGTGTCCCTTTAATTTAGAACTATAAGATAAGAACAAGCTTCTTAAGGAATCTGTAAGCATGGCTTTAAAACATGTAGGTTAAGAAATAAATCATGTATGAGCTTGATCTACTTTTAACTCTGTACAACTTCCCCTTTAACTATAAATCACAATATTACTCCAGAACATAACTTTGAATTAAATACCAGGCTTCAGGTATTGACCAGCTTTAGGCATTTTAACAGATATTCTCTGCTGAATGCTACACAGCTTTGCTAGCTAAATCATGGTCTTGCTGCACTGGGAAGTGCTGAAAACAGCTAACCTAGCAGCCAGACCTAACTGTTTCAAAAGTACAAATGGCATAAAATATTCCAGGCCAGGATATCCTGTTAAATTCTAATTCTAGCCACCCTCATCTAACAAAAGTGTTCTTCTTTAGCTTTAATAGCTCTTTCATAAGTGGTTTAGTAGCTAAGCCTTTTATCCCTAACTCCAGCAGTGAGTTTCCTCACACAATACAGTTCTCCTCAGATTTTCGAGGAGGGAAGTCTCTAGGGTGTCCTTCCCACTCCACTGCAAGTGGCAGAATTAAGAATATTCCTAAATTCAACCACAAGGCGCTTTTCCCCCCTAAAAGCAACTAATCCCTAATAGTGGGGATCCTCTCTCTGCCACTAAACTGAAGAGTGACAACCCCACACCCTTTTACATTCTACCCATACACATTCCCTCCCTAAAAGCCTTCCTGTCCCACAACTGTAATTTAGGCCCTGTCTATGCTACAGGTGCAGCCATGTTTTTTAACTGCTGCATGTCACTCTTATCTGACCTGGTTACAACAAACAACCTTCAGTTATGTCCATACAGCATAATTTTTTTTTTAAATGTAACCTTGCTTAATCTGTATTTGTGCATCCACAAGCTGCTTACTCGTGTTTCTGTCAATGCATTCTAGAAAAATCTTGCGCCACTAATCTGAGACAATACCAACATAAAATACTGAGGTTGTCTTATTAACTACTGAACTTCTTGCCCAAGAGATACAGGCACTGACTTCTTAGCCATGATCTGACCCTACCTATCCTACGATTTTTGGGGAAAATATTGTAACTGAATGAGCTCTCTTGTTTACAGCTTCTGACTGAGGGTCAGATCCATAGCCAATTGACGTCAATGGGATCATTCCAGTGACTTCAGGGTGGTTGGATGGAGCCCTAATTTTCTGACAAACAATATTTTCTTTTTAAAACCTGGCAGACTATCTGTAAAACAGCACAGCAAAAATCACACTCCAGATGGCTTAAATCCATTATTAAATTGTAACTTTTAAAATGCTAATAAAATAGGTAAGATTAAATAATTAACTCAACTGGTCATCATAGTAAAGCTAAGCCACTGTAGATTTATGGTGGGCAATATTTTGTACTCCATCTGACCATACAATAAACACTGCTTAGAAATAATTTACCTCTGTTTCGGACATTTCTGCCACAATCTCATCTTCTTTAAAAACCCTGATGTCAAAATCCTCAGACCCAACAAGAAGCTAAAAAGAAAGAAATAATCTTAAAATAGTTTATTTAACTCACAGTAACAAAAAACAAAGACACACAAGAATTCAGAGGCAAGCAGAAAGTTTTTACTGAGTAAACAAATACGCTAGGCCCAGGCTTCAAGAGTATTTAGTGGTGATATGAAAAGTTTGTAAAGTGCTTTGGGACCAAAAGGTGCCACAGACTCTCTTTTTGTTCAAGTATTATTTACATCTGTTTTGGCAGTGTAAACTCTAAGAACACATACTAAAATACCTAAGGCAAGGATGAGGGAAAGCACTCTAGTACTGCCAGGATATATTTTGGTCTCACTGTCCACAACTCAGTATTAGCATTCATAACTGTAGTTCCATACATAAGAGAAACTATATCCTCTGTATTGGGGTAGGGAATCTGCAGCTGAGTTGCTGCTCTCTAAGAGCCATGTGGATTCAAATAGATCATGACCTGCAATGCCAAGCGTTAACCACGCTCATATGAGCAGACAGATGAATGCCATTTTATTTTATAGCACTGATCATCCCACAATCAAAGGCCTCTTGTTCTATGCTGACCCCAAATCAGCTAATCCGAGGGTCCAGTTCATTGTTGCCCTGCACCTTAGTGCTTTACACCAGTGCAAAAGTGGGTGCAAAATGCTACCGTTCTGATTTAGCGTAAATGATTGCATGAGGTGCAGGACAATGTTGACTTGGGCCCTGGTTCTTACTGCTCATGCACTCAGTTTTCTCAGTTCCTTTCCTGCACCCGACTTGTTGGAACAGGGAGTGTTAAAGAAGGCAATGTGGAAAACCATTTTACAAATATGGGCAAATGTCATCACCTCCAGGTTATAGAAACTGAGAAGTTGAGTGACTTGTCCAAGGTCACACAGTGAATCAGTGGCAGAGCCAAGAATACAATTCAGTTCTAACCCCCTCTCTGGTGCCCTTCTCCACTGGACCTTGCTAGCCTAGAATCAGCTCCAGCATTGCTTAGTACATGCCTTTACTTGTCCATCAGCCTGCTCAGTTCCCGCAAATAAGATGGAGGAAGAGAAGTGAGACTGTGACACCAATCCTGCAAATAGATTGCTTCAGTGAGACCCCTATAGGTGAATGGTCTGTATATTTGTAAGACTGCATCATGGGTAAGCAGAAGAAACTTGGATTACATCTGTAGTATGCACAGGACAATGGTACAAGTCCTTAGCCCACTAAAAATGAGGTTTTCCCAGGTAATAAGGAGGAAAGAGGAAGTGATCATTATAAAATTCAAAGATCAATAAGAGACAGAAACGCCGTTTTTTAGAAACTAGAAGTTTGCACACTGATGTAATAGCCTATACACACACTGTCAATTGCGCCAGCTGGGCATAACAGTTTTCCTTACCCTTGTCTTACATGGTCCCAACAGCAAGAAGCTTGTTAAAATTATTTTCAGTCTTACACCAATGCAGTGGGTAACAGTTAATCATTGTGTCATTATTGAAAAGATGCACTGTGATTGGCTTTGAGAATGGCTACATCAAAAACAAGTTCAACCATAAATGAGATTATTTGTAATACACTTTTACAATTGTCCACTATAATGAATAACTAACTAACGGTTTCTTTGCCATTTAAACTATATCTAAATATATCAGTCATTAGGGGGTCCAGCAATCTGTCCGCTTTATGTATTTTTTACATATATTTAATTGGATTTGAGAGAAAATACACACTGTAAACTGCAAAGAACTGCTTCAGAATTATGATTAGTGATCAACACATCCAAAGCAAGGCTCCAAATCCTGCAAAGACTTATGTCACGATGACTAGTTGCATTGAAGTCATAGTGAAGTTTAATACGTGCATAAGTGTTTGCAGGATCAGGGCCTAAGAAAGAACTATAGCTCCAAGCAGAGTTAAATCTAACCAGCAACAGAAAGGAGTCAAATATGATAATTCAGTTATTTTCTTTCAACATAAATTCACCGCAGGACAATACTACAGCTGAATTCACAGAAGAACCATCCACAAATAAACCAACCTCTTTTTTCCCATCACCATCGAAATCACACAATGCTAATGAACGAACATTGTCCCCAGTAACCTAAAATTAAAAGAAAGGAGTCATCAATACTTATGCTAGTTTAGCCTATGACAACTACTTTTATGTTCTGAGTTGCCAAGAGAACAAAGACTATTAGAATATAGTTGGTTCAGGCTCAAATTGTTGTATTTACTGAATAAATTACAAATACACATAGTTTATCATGAATCTTAAATTAAGAAAGATTTCTGAGCTATTCAAAAATCAAATTAATATTGATTTTATTAAACATAATTTTGATCTATCAAAAATACTCTTGTAGCAGCATCAAAAGGACTGTGTGTATCTTTACCGTCCAAAAAAGATCATTTCCTTCATGATCAAAGCCCTGCAGAGCACAGTTTCCACCAATAATAGCAAGAGGAGATGAAATATCTCCTAGCATTCCAAGCACTATCGCATTAGCTCCATCTGTAACCTGCAGAGAAACATTAAAGGAATATAGAAACATAGCAAAGATTCAGATATACATATGCATACTGTACCTGCAAAGAGAAAGCATCCAGCATTACATTAACTTAATACTGTATGTAATAACTCAGAAGTTATTCATCAGTTACTATAAAGTATTTGTAGACTAAAAGGTTGAAGCAATAACCAGAAATTAAACAAAATAGAGATAACCAACTGCAAACTTCAAACATAAACAGCAAAATCTGTGCTGTATTTAATTGTACATGATGAAGGTTGTATGTAAGTCACTTCTACGGCTTCATGATAAAAATGCAACTTTTAGGGTTTTTCATAATGTTTAACACTCTTTATAACCTACTGAGCATGTACTCCATGTACTCTTACGAAATTGGCTCTGTTTACATCCACTGTAGTGGAGTAAGAGAAAGTAACCTGAACTGTTACATTTTTAGTATCTCTTGTTTTATCATACCCAAAACAGTGTTACCTGTGAAGTGCTTAGCAAAGACATGCTCACTGCCCCCAAAGAATTTATAATCTAAAGTCCCAATCTGACAACGAGATCTGTGCAAGTGTTCCCCCAGGCATGTGCAAAGGCCTGTAGACTTGAATGAGACTTGCGCACGGGCAAACCCTTTCACTCCTAGCATCTCATTGGGGGATGGAGGCCATAGGAGGCCCTGACCTTGTAATCAAATCTCCATGGGTTGACCCCTGTGGCCATACAGATTCAAGGGCAGGATTGGGGCCTAACTATAAAATGAGACAAGTGAGAGTAACAAACAAAGGGGAGAGGTTACAGTACTAAGGTAGGTCAACCCAGTTACTCACGTTGGCTAGGATGAAGGTTACAATAAGGTCAGTCTGCAATTACTCAGGCTGTTTGTTAATCTTATATGTACAAACTCCTTTCCCCACTCGCACACCCTGTTAGTCTTTTTTTAAATCTATAATTTTTATTATCCTGTTCCTATTTTTAAAAGAAACAAAGAAAATGGTGAAATATTTAATGAACTAGTTTTAGATATTTAACTGAAAAATAAAGAATAGTATGCCCAGAATAATGTAATGTTTTAAATGTTTCCTACAAAATCTGTGAGTCAATGATAAACTCACGGCTTTTCCAAAATACTGTTCCAAGCAGACTTAGTTAGGATATCAGATTGGAATATATAATTCTACTCTAATGATTTTATTTCAGCTCTGAATATTTTCAAAGGCTTTTAAGTTTTGACTTGCAACTGGTATAGCATATTATAAAAAAAAAAAAAACCTCACTCGCTCTCAGACAGTGTGTCACATTAGCATTAGACTGTCCTCTTAAAAATTTAATACTGATTTTCAAAACATGCAAGTCCTCTGCTCAGAAAGTCCTGAATCTAATTATATCACTGATATGCAAAAAGCAAAGCACGGCAATTGAATAAATTAACTTAGAATTTATGACTCCTAACCTGGTTTATAGGAAAGAAGGAAAGAAAGACATGAAGACTAAGAGTGAAATTAACTTGCCTCTCTGTAAAACAAATCCGAGTTGTTGTACACATCGTAAGCCAACAAGTTAGTCTGTGTTCCAACTAGAAGACAATCATAGCCAAGCTGGGGATTCAGCACTCCGGCTGCTAGGCAGCTGACTCCCTGGTTAATGTTGAGAAGAGAAATATCTGAATCCTGGCTGCTTTGCATCATACGATTTGCACTTACATGCTGGCCACGGGCATGAGGATTATGAATAAAAACCTGTAAAAACAAAATGTACATTTCAAAGATTGTTCGAAATCCTGCTAGCCACCACGTATATTCAGAAGCAGTAAAACTTACAGTCCTCGTATTCAGGCATGGGTTCTAGAGTCTAACAAAGAGACATAGACATGTTAAGATTTTTATTTTTTTGCTGTTGCTGTTTCTTACAGCCCCTTTTAGGTACCTTCTTCACTACAAAACCAGCAATTTCCAAAATTTGTTACAAGCACAATTGTGCCAGCTTTGCAGAGGTGTAATGTTGTTGAAACCATTTTGAAAATTGAGACTGACTAGTATTAAGAATGTTGTATGCAGTGTAGTTGTAGCCATGTTGGTCCCAGGATATTAGAGAGACAAGGTGGGTGAGGTAGTATCTTTTACTGGACCAACTTGATGAGAAAGACAGGTTTTTGAGCCACACAGAGCTCTTCTTCACATCTGAAGAGTTCTGTGTGGCTCAAAAGCCTGTTTCTCTCACCCACCTAGTCTCTCTAGTATTTAGAATGATTATTTTTAAAATATTAAGAAAGTTATGCCCCATCTCTCCTGGTAATGGTATTAGCAAAAACAGGGCTATTAGAGTAATTTATGTGCTATACGCAAGTAGCGCAATATCACATGAGATTGGAAAATCATTAGCCTCCTTTTTCTGTACTTATCTTCTTCAAGGTTAAATGCTTTAATAGTATAATTAATCCAAGCCCAATTAACACAAATGCCTAGAAGCAGTGTTTACCCCCAACGTTTCTTGTGTTAAAACCCAAATGAAGTTTTACGCCACAATCCTGCAATTGGATCCATACAGCCAAAGCACTGTGCCTGTGTCGAGACCCACTGTAATCCAGGGCCCTCTACGTGTGCAAAAGGGTTCACTCAAGCAGATCTGATTCAGGGCCTGGAACCTTGGTTTGCAAATGGAACTGATGGATTTAAAAGCAGAACTATGAAGACAAAGGTATTATACTCCTACTCACACATTAGAATACCTTTGCTACAGTTTTTTTAATAATAAAATACCCACCAATCCCCATCCCCTTCAAAAAGGAAGGGAAAAAAGGCCATCACTCTGTTTGTATGTTATTCATAGATTCTAGGACTGGAAGGAACCTCGAGAGGTCATCGAGTCCAGTCCCCTGCCCTCATGGCAGGTCCAAATACTGTCTAGACCATCCCTGATAGACATTTATCTAACCTACTCTTAAATATCTCCAGAGATGGAGATTCCACAACCTCCCTAGGCAATTTATTCCAGTGTTTAACCACCCTGACAGTTAGGAACTTTTTCCTAATGTCCAACCTAAACCTCCCTTGCTGCAGTTTAAGCCCATTGCTTCTTGTTCTATCCTTAGGGGCTAAGATGAACAAGTTTTCTCCCTCCTCCTTATGACACCCTTTTAGATACCTGAAAACTGCTATCACGTCCCCTCTCAGTCTTCTCTTTTCCAAACTAAACAAACCCAATTCTTTCGGCCTTCCTTCATAGGTCATGTTCTCTAGACCTTTAATCATTCTTGTTGCTCTTCTCTGGACCCTCTCCAATTTCTGCACATCTTTCTTGAAGTGTGGTGCCCAGAACTGGACACAATACTCCAGTTGAGGCCTAACCAGCACAGAGTATAGCGGAAGAATGACTTCTCGTGTCTTGCTCAAAACACACCTGTTAATGCATCCCAGAATCATGTTTGCTTTTTTTGCAACAGCATCACACTGTTGACTCATATTTAGCTTGTGGTTCACTATAACCCCTAGATTCCTTTCTGCCATACTCCTTCCTAGACAGTCTCTTCCCATTCTGTATGTGTGAAACTGATTGTTCCTTCCTAAGTGGAGCACTTTGCATTTGTCTTTATTAAACTTCATCCGGTTTACCTCAGACCATTTCTCCAATTTGTCCAGATCATTTTGAATTATGACCCTATCCTCCAAAGCAGTTGCAATCCCTCCCAGTTTGGTATCGTCTGCAAACGTAATAAGCGTACTTTCTATGCCAATATCTAAGTCGTTGCTGAAGATATTGAACAGAGCTGGTCCCAAAACAGACCCCTGCAGAACCCCGCTTGTTATACCTTTCCAGCAGGATTGGGAACCATTTATAACTACTCTCTGAGTACGATTATCCAGCCAGTTATGCACCCACCTTATAGTGCCCCATCTAAGTAGTATTTGCCTAGTTTATCGGTAAGAATATCATGCAAGACTGTATCAAATGCTTTACCAAAGTCTAGGTATACCACATCCACCGCTTCTCCCTTATCCACAAGACTCGTTATCCTATCAAAGAAAGCTATCAGATTGGTTTGACATGATTTGTTCTTTACAAATCCATGCTGGCTATTCCCTATCACCTTTCCACCTTCCAAGTGTTTGCAGATGATTTCCTTAACCACTTGCTCCATTATCTTCCCTGGCACAGAAGTTAAACTAACTGTAGTTTCCTGGGTTGTTTTTATTTCTTTTTTATAGATGGGCACTATATTTGCCCTTTTCCAGCCTTCTGGAATCTCTCCTGTCTCCCATGATTTTCCAAAGATTATAGCTAGAGGTTCAGATACCTCCTCTACTAGCTCCTTGAGTATTCTAGGATGCATTTCATCAGGCCCTGGTGACTTGCAGGCATCTAACTTTTCTAAGTACTTTTTAACTTGTTCTTTTTTTTTATTTTATCTGCTAAACCTACCCCCTTCCCATTAGCATTCACTAGGTTAGGCATTCCTTCAGACTTCTCAGTGAAGACCGAAACAAAGAAGTCATTAAGCATCTCTGCCATTTCCAAGTTTCCTGTTACTGTTTCTCCCTCCTCACTGAGCAGTGGGCCTACCCTGTCCTTGGTCTTCCTCTTGCTTCTAATGTATCGATAAAAAGTCTTCTTGTTTCCCTTTATTCCTGTGGCTAGTTTGTGCCTTTGCCTTTCTAATCTTGCCCCTGCATTCCTGTGTTGTTTGCCTATATTCATCCTTTGTAATTTGTCCTAGTTTCCATTTTTTATATGACTCCTTTTTATTTTTTAGATCATGCAAGATCTCGTGGTTAAGCCAAGGCGGTCTTTTGCCACATTTTCTATCTTTCCTAACCAGCGGAATAGCTTGCTTTTGGGCCCTTAATAGTGTCCCTTTGAAAAACTGCCAACTCTCCTCAGTTGTTTTTCCCCTCAGTCTTGATTCCCATGGGACCTTACCTATCAGCTCTCTGAGTTTACCAAAATCCGCCTTCCTGAAATCCATTGTCTCTATTTTGCTGTTCTCCCTTCTACCCTTCCTTAGAATTGTGAACTCTATGATTTCATGATCACTTTCACCCAAGCTGCCTTCCACTTTCAAATTCTCAACAAGTTCCTCCCTATTTGTTAAAATATATTATATTCCTTTCCCTATCCTTTTTCTAAATAGACCCATGTCTATTTAGATTGCAAGGTCTTTGGGGAAGGGACCATTTACTGTACAGTGCCTAGCATAATGAGTCCCTGTTCTTGATTGGACCCTCGTCACTCCCATAATGCAAATAAATAATAATACTAACAGAAAGCCTGGGAACTACAGGGGTGAACTGTGTGCAAATTGCAGCAGCCTAAGTGCATTTCTATGCTTTTGTAGGTTTGTATTTCAGCCTATGTTTTATTCTAACATAACTGTGTTAAGCTTCCTTTGTTGGGTTTAAAACTGTTGTAGAGCTTGCACGTAATAAGGTTTTCCAGTGTTGCAAAGTAGTCATCTGAGGATTTACAACAAACATGCATTTCCTTTAACACTGCAACATCTCCAGAGTTAAGTCAGTGAGGATGCTAATGTCCATTACAGTAACT
Source organism: Emys orbicularis (assembly GCF_028017835.1). Taxonomy (NCBI): domain Eukaryota; kingdom Metazoa; phylum Chordata; order Testudines; family Emydidae; genus Emys; species Emys orbicularis. Next base: position 36,143,184 of record NC_088696.1, read on the forward strand.
GAGAACAGTATAACAAAACACATAACTTGAAAAATTACAGTTGCCCGCTTACCAATAGAAAATTATAAACTTTCTTTGATGAGTGGGGTGGGGACTTGTCATTCATTTTTGCAGAATTTTACCTTTCATTTAAAAAAATTAAGTCTCCAGTGTTGTCTTTCTATGTTTGCAGATAGCTTCAGTGCCTCTGCTGCTGCTAATGGCTTTCCCCCAGCAGCAGAGCAATGAAATTAACAAGACTCTAGTCCTTTGCAGGGCCCTTAAGAATCCTGTGGACATCAGTGACAATTTCATTCTGCAGCTGCTATTTCAAAAAAGCTAGGAGCACTAACTGATACAGACACTGGAGGAAGTTACAGAAAATCAGGACCCAAAAATCTTGATATAAGCAGCTGAAGGTAGGTCTGCTTTTAGCCATACCAGAACTGAAAAAAAGCTTCACTGATTTAAATGTACATATTTTATAACTTGTTAAAATACAAAAAATGAAACATCAGAAGCAATCAAAATATTGAATTATTATGGGGTAAACAAACAAGTTAAAATGTGAGAAAACAGTCCCATGACCTTCCAGAATCTAGAGTCTAATCTAACAACATACATTAGCACAAATCTTTAATATATCGCTAAGATGCCAAATGAACTAAAGTGACATAGGTACATTGATTTAACTGTTTTATGGCCCGATCCTGCTATGTGCTAAACATATTCCATTTGGTGCTCAGCACCCTCAGTTCAGGCAATGGGGGTTGCAGATACTAAGCACATTGCAGAATCATGCTCTTGGGGGAGGGGGTCAACACTAGCCTTTACGTGCACAACTCAATCTCCTCACTGTGGCAGCTCCACTGGAGGCAGCAATGGCTGGGAGAGCTAATGCAAACCAATCACTGGTGTTTTAACTAGTGTTTCATCTAATGCTGCAGACGATACAATGGTTAAACACCAGCAGAATGCAACAGTGGGAAATTTTAGATCAATAATTCTAGTGTAGACAAGGCTACTGTAGGGCTGCAGTGTTATTGCCAAGATTCAAAAGCCAAATATATTAATGGTAAATAGGAGCTTCTGGCTATCAGCCTGTATAATACTGCACAGGCTGCTAGAAAAGAGGTGGTTTTGAGCATATTTATTTATTTTATGGTTTCACATTTCCATCTTCTAAGAATGAGTCAATTTTCAGCAACCAGGAGGTACGATAAAATCAACCACAGCAAATGGCAAATCTTTCCAGGCCCAATCCTGCTCCCACTGAAGTTAAAGCCAAAATTCTCATTGGCTTTACTGATTGCAGGATCAGCTCCCTGGTCCTCAAGTGACATCCTTTAAAGCAGTGGTTCTTAACCCTGGGTGCACGCACCCCCTGGGGGTGCAAGATGCCCTTTCTGGGGGTGTGAGACATGCCACATTTTTTTAGAAGGTAAATCATTGAAAACACAAATTAAGCACAGGCACATAAATACAACTACTTTGTTTCATCAAACCTATGTATTTATTAACATTATACATTTTTAACGATTACTGTAATATACAAACAAAAAATATATCTAGGTTTAAGGGGTGTGAGAACATATTTTTTAGGTTTAAGGGTGCAAGAACATATTTTGATTTTTGATAAGGGGTGCGAGAACATATTTTGAGAACCAAAGGGGTGCAGGCTGCAGTAAAGGTTAAGAACCACTGCTTTAAAGGGGCGAGAAGAGGAAAGAGGTGTGTGTGTGTCATGTATTTTTGCTGAGCTGGCTTATGCAACACCAGACTCATCCACAAGCAGCACTGCTCTGCAGTACAAGCTGTATGAAAGCAACATCTCATCCTTCTTTCTGTAAAAGGCAAGCCAAAGCCACTAGGGACACATCAGGGAGAAGAAAAGGGAGGCTTGTAAGATTCATGTGCATGAAAAACAAGGCTGACACTAAAACCCTGGCAGACATGAGCCAAAAATCATTTTCAGATTAGGCGTTTTCATTTATTCTTGTAGGAGCATTGTTCAGTTTGGGTTTTTCTCCCCTGGAAGTTACTGTGTATGACAAACAATGAAGAGTCATTTCACAGCGAAGGGTTTTGAGGGAAGGTGTGGCAGCTGACATCGTATTTGTGCCTGTTGCCATTGGCATGGAAAGAAATGGGTTTGTGTTTGTTGCTCCGACCAACGCAAGCTTTGCAAGGTTTACTGTGGGTATGAATTAATGGTCTGATTTTCACCAGTCATGAACACCCACAGATCCCACTGAAGTCAACAGATGCCAGGGGAGCGGGGAGACTCTGTGCCTAGGGGGTGTGGTCCCTGTGCCTCGGGGTGCCTCCGTGGCAGGGACTGGGGATGCCGGAGTAGGTGGGTGGGGGTCCCCGTGTCTATGGGTGTCTCTGGCAGGGATTGGGGGCAGTATCCATAGGGTAGGGTGCCCGTGTCTATGGCTGTCTCCATGGAGGGGTCCCTCTGTCCAGGGGTTTCTCCATGGAAGGGACTCGGGGATGTCTCAGGAGGTGGGTGTCTCTGTGTCTGTCTCCATGGGGGTCCACATGGCAGAGAGTGGGGGCAGTCTCAAAGGGGTCCCCATGTCCATGGGGGGGTGGTCCCTGTGTCAGGGCTTAGGACAGTCTCAAGGGAGTCCCCGTGGCTGGAAGTGGTGGCAGTCTCGAGGGGGTTCCCATATGCAGGAAGTGGGGCTGTCTCCCTGGGGGGTCCCCGTGTGCAGGGACTGGGGGCAGTCTCAGGGGGTCCCTGTGGCAGATAGCGGGGGCAGTCTCGGTGGGTTCCAGTGTGCGGGGCTGTCTACCTGGGGGTCCCCTTGGGGGGAAGCAGGGGCTGTCTTGGGGGGGGGGTGTCCCCCTGGCAGGAAATGGCAGCAGTCCCAGGGGTGGTTCGGGGGATCCCTGTGGCAGGGAGCAGGGGTAGTCTTGGGGGGGTGTCCCCATGGTGGGGAGCGGGGGCAGTCTGGGGGGGTCCCGTGACAGGGAGCGGGGCAGTCTGGGGGGAGGTTTCAGGGGGGCCTGTGGCAGGGAGTGGGGGCAGTCTGGGGGGGTCCCATGGCGGGGAGTGGTGGCAGTCTTGGGGGGGGTCCCCGTGGCGGGGAGCGGGGGCTGTCTCGGGGGGGAGGGTTCAGGGGGCCTGTGGCAGGGAGCGGGGGCAGTCTGCGGGGGTCCCGTGGCAGGGAGCAGGGCAGTCTGGGGGGGGTCCTGGTGGCAGGGAGCGGGGGCAGTCTCGGGTGGGGGCCCAGTGGCGGGGAGCGGGCAGTCTCGGGGGGAGGGTTCAGGGGGGCCTGTGGCAGGGAGTGGGGGCAGTCTGGGGGGGGGTCCCGGGAGCGGGGAGCGGGGGCAGTCTCGGTGGTCCCGTGGCAGGAAGCGGGGGCAGTCTCGGGGGCGGGCCCAGTGGCGGGGAGTGGGCAGTGTCGGGGGGAGGGTTCAGGGGGGCCTGTGGCAGGCAGTGGGGGCAGTCTGGGGGGGGGGTCCCGGTAGCGGGAGCGGGGGCAGTCTCAGTGGTCCCGTGGCAGGGAGCGGGGGCAGTTTCGGGGGCGGGCCCAGTGGCGGGGAGTGGGCAGTGTCGGGGGGAGGGTTCAGGGGGGCCTGTGGCAGGCAGTGGGGGCAGTCTGGGGGGGGGGTGTCCCGGTAGCGGGAGCAGTCTCGGTGGTCCCGTGGCAGGGAGCGGGGGCAGTCTCGGGGGGGGGGCCCAGTGGCGGGGAGTGGGCAGTGTCGGGGGGAGGGTTCAGGGGGGCCTGTGGCAGGGAGCAGGGGCAGTCTGGGGGGGTCCCGTGGCAGGGAGCAGGGCAGTCTGGGAGGGGGGTCCTGGTGACAGGGAGCGGGGGCAGTCTCGGGGGGGGGGCCCAGTGGCGGGGAGCGGGCAGTCTCGGGGGGAGGGTTCAGGGGGGCCTGTGGCAGGGAGCGGGGGCAGTCTGGGGGGGGGTCCCGGTAGCGGGGAGCGGGGGCAGTCTCGGTGGTCCCGTGGCAGGGAGCGGGGGCAGTCTCGGGGGGGGGGGCCCAGTGGCGGGGAGCGGGCAGTGTCGGGGGGGGGGCCCAGTGGCGGGGAGCGGGCAGTATCGGGGGGAGGGTTCAGGGGGGCCTGTGGCAGGGAGCGGGGGCAGTCTGGGGGGGGGTCCCGGTAGCGGGGGCAGTCTCGGTGGTCCCGTGGCAGGGAGCGGGGGCAGTCTCGGGGGGGGGCCCAGTGGCGGGGAGCGGGCAGTGTCGGGGGGGGCCCCAGTGGCGGGGAGCGGGCAGTGGCGGGGGGGGGGGCAGTGGCGGGGAGCGGGCAGTGTCGGGGGGGGGGGCCCAGTGGCGGGGAGCGGGCAGTCTCGGGGGGAGGGTTCAGGGGGGCCTGTGGCAGGGAGCGGGGGCAGTCTCGGTGGTCCCGTGGCAGGGAGCGGGGGAGGTTTCGGGGGTCCCCGTGGCGGGGAGCGGGGGCAGTCTCGGGGGGAGGTTTCGGGGGGCCCGTGGCGGGGAGCGGGGGCTGTCTCGGGGAGGGGTCCCCGTGGCGGAGAGCGGGTGGCGGCTCCGTGCCGACCGGAGGCAGCCCGTGGGCGGTTACCTTGCCCGCTTGGGTGGCGGCCGCCAGGCACGGGTGGGTCCCATCGTACTTGCCCAGCGCCACCATGCGGGGCAGGATCCTGTGGTTGAGCTTCAGGGTGAACACGGGCACCAGCATCTCGGCGGGGCAGCAGTCGGGCCAGCGTCACTCGGGGCCCGCCCGCCCAGCGCGCCGCGGCCTAGCGCTGCCTCCGCCCCGCTCCAGCGAGGGAAGACGCCGAGGCGATGCCGCAGCGTGAGCCGCGGGGCGAGCCGGGCTGCGGGGGGGAGCTGGCGGGGGGGTAGGGAAAGGGGGCATTTGGCTGCGGAGGCACCGGGCGGGCACTGACAAGGGAAATGGCCGGGGGGGGAGTTGGCCAGGAAAGCAGGAGGTGGGGCAGTTGGCAGAGGGGTGGGGGCAGTTGGCAAGGGAAGCGGCAGGTGGGGCAGTTGGCAGAGGGGTGGGGGCAGTTAGCAAGGGAAGCAGGAGGTGGGGCAGTTGGCAGAGGGGTGGGGGCAGTTGGCAAGGAAAGCAGGAGATGGGGCAGTTGGCAGAGGGGTGGGGGCAGTTGGCAAGGGAAGCGGCAGGTGGAGCAGTTGGCAGAGGGGTGGGGCAGTTGGCAAGGAAAGCAGGAGATGGGGCAGTTGGCAGAGGGGTGGGGGTAGTTGGCAAGGGAAGCGGCAGGTGGGGCAGTTGGCAGAGGGGTGGGGGCAGTTGGCAAGGGAAGCGGCAGGTGGGGCAGTTGGCAAGGAAAGCAGGAGGTGGGGCAGTTGGCAGAGGGGTGGGGGCAGTTGGCAAGGGAAGCGGCAGGTGGGGCAGTTGGCAAAGGGGTGGGGCAGTTGGCAAGGAAAGCAGGAGGTGGGGCAGTTGGCAAGGGAAGCGGCAGGTGGGGCAGTTGGCAGAGGGGTGGGGGCAGTTAGCAAGGAAAGCAGGAGGTGGGGCAGTTGGCAGAGGGGTGGGGGCAGTTGGCAAGGAAAGCAGGAGGTGGGGCAGTTGGCAGAGGGGTGGGGGCAGTTGGCAAGGGAAGCGGCAGGTGGGGCAGTTGGCAGAGGGGTGGGGGCAGTTAGCAAGGAAAGCAGAAGGTGGGGCAGTTGGCAGAGGGGTGGGGGCAGTTAGCAAGGAAAGCAGGAGGTGGGGCAGTTGGCAGTGGGGTGGGGGCAGTTGGCAAGGGAAGCAGCAGGTGGGGCAGTTGGGGCAGTTGGCAGTGGGGTGGGGGCAGTTGGCAGAGGGGTGGGGGCAGTTGACAAGGGAAGCGGCAGGTGGGGCAGTTGGCAGAGGGGTGGGGGCAGTTGGCAAGGGAAGTGTCAGGTGGGGCAGTTGGCAGAGGGGTGGGAGCAGTTGGCAAGGAAAGCAGGAGATGGGGCAGTTGGCAGAGGGGTGGGGGCAGTTGGCAAGGGAAGCGGCAGGTGGGGCAGTTGGCAGAGGGGTGGGGCAGTTGACAAGGAAAGCAGGAGATGGGGCAGTTGGCAGAGGGGTGGGGGCAGTTGGCAAGGGAAGCGGCAGGTGGGGCAGTTGGCAGAGGGGTGGGGCAGTTGGCAAGGAAAGCAGGAGGTGGGGCAGTTGGCAGAGGGGTGGGGGCAGTTGGCAAGGAAAGCAGGAGATGGGGCAGTTGGCAGAGGGGTGGGGGCAGTTGGCAAGGGAAGCGGCAGGTGGGGCAGTTGGCAGAGGGGTGGGGGCAGTTAGCAAGGAAAGCAGGAGGTGGGGCAGTTGGCAGTGGGGTGGGGGCAGTTGGCAAGGGAAGCGGCAGGTGGGGCAGTTGGCAGTGGGGTGGGGGCAGTTGGCATGGGAAGCGACAGGTGGGGCAGTTGGCAGAGGGGTGGGAGCAGTTGACAAGGGAAGCAGGAGGTGGGGCAGTTGGCAGTGGGGTGGGGGCAGTTGGCAAGGGAAGCGGCAGGTGGGGCAGTTGGCAGAGGGGTGGGGCAGTTGGCAAGGAAAGCAGGAGGTGGGGCAGTTGGCAGAGGGGTGGGGGCAGTTGGCACGGGAAGCGGCAGGTGGGGCAGTTGGCAGAGGGGTAGGGGCAGTTAGCAAGGAAAGCAGGAGGTGGGGCAGTTGGCAGAGGGGTGGGGGCTGTTGGTAAGAGAAGCGGCAGGTGGGGCAGTTGGCAGAGGGGTGGGGGCAGTTGGCAAGGGAAGCGGCAGGTGGGGCAGTTGGCAGTGGGGTGGGGGCAGTTGGCAAGGAAAACAGGAGGTGGGGCAGTTGGCAGAGGGGTGGGGGCAGTTGGCAAGGAAAACAGGAGGTGGGGCAGTTGGCAGAGGGGTGGGGGCAGTTGGCAAGGGAAGCGGCAGGTGGGGCAGTTGGCAAAGGGGTGGGGCAGTTGGCAAGGAAAGCAGGAGGTGGGGCAGTTGGCAAGGGAAGCGGCAGGTGGGGCAGTTGGCAGAGGGGTGGGGGCAGTTAGCAAGGAAAGCAGGAGGTGGGGCAGTTGGCAGAGGGGTGGGGGCAGTTGGCAAGGAAAGCAGGAGGTGGGGCAGTTGGCAGAGGGGTGGGGGCAGTTGGCAAGGGAAGCGGCAGGTGGGGCAGTTGGCAGAGGGGTGGGGGCAGTTAGCAAGGAAAGCAGGAGGTGGGGCAGTTGGCAGTGGGGTGGGGGCAGTTGGCAAGGGAAGCAGCAGGTGGGGCAGTTGGGGCAGTTGGCAGTGGGGTGGGGGCAGTTGGCAGAGGGGTGGGGGCAGTTGACAAGGGAAGCGGCAGGTGGGGCAGTTGGCAGAGGGGTGGGGCAGTTGGCAAGGAAAGCAGGAGGTGGGGCAGTTGGCAGAGGGGTGGGGGCAGTTGGCAAGGAAAGCAGGAGATGGGGCAGTTGGCAGAGGGGTGGGGGCAGTTGGCAAGGGAAGCGGAAGGTGGGGCAGTTGGCAGAGGGGTGGGGGCAGTTAGCAAGGAAAGCAGGAGGTGGGGCAGTTGGCAGTGGGGTGGGGGCAGTTGGCAAGGGAAGCGGCAGGTGGGGCAGTTGGCAGTGGGGTGGGGGCAGTTGGCATGGGAAGCGACAGGTGGGGCAGTTGGCAGAGGGGTGGGAGCAGTTGACAAGGGAAGCAGGAGGTGGGGCAGTTGGCAGAGGGGTGGGGGCAGTTGGCAAGGGAAGCGGCAGGTGGGGCAGTTGGCAGAGGGGTGGGGCAGTTGGCAAGGAAAGCAGGAGGTGGGGCAGTTGGCAGAGGGGTGGGGGCAGTTGGCACGGGAAGCGGCAGGTGGGGCAGTTGGCAGAGGGGTAGGGGCAGTTAGCAAGGAAAGCAGGAGGTGGGGCAGTTAGCAGAGGGGTGGGGGCTGTTGGTAAGAGAAGCGGCAGGTGGGGCAGTTGGCAGAGGGGTGGGGCAGTTGACAAGGAAAGCAGGAGATGGGGCAGTTGGCAGAGGGGTGGGGGCAGTTGGCAAGGGAAGCGGCAGGTGGGGCAGTTGGCAGAGGGGTGGGGCAGTTGGCAAGGAAAGCAGGAGGTGGGGCAGTTGGCAGAGGGGTGGGGGCAGTTGGCAAGGAAAGCAGGAGATGGGGCAGTTGGCAGAGGGGTGGGGGCAGTTGGCAAGGGAAGCGGCAGGTGGGGCAGTTGGCAGAGGGGTGGGGGCAGTTAGCAAGGAAAGCAGGAGGTGGGGCAGTTGGCAGTGGGGTGGGGGCAGTTGGCAAGGGAAGCGGCAGGTGGGGCAGTTGGCAGTGGGGTGGGGGCAGTTGGCATGGGAAGCGACAGGTGGGGCAGTTGGCAGAGGGGTGGGAGCAGTTGACAAGGGAAGCAGGAGGTGGGGCAGTTGGCAGAGGGGTGGGGGCAGTTGGCAAGGGAAGCGGCAGGTGGGGCAGTTGGCAGAGGGGTGGGGCAGTTGGCAAGGAAAGCAGGAGGTGGGGCAGTTGGCAGAGGGGTGGGGGCAGTTGGCAAGGAAAACAGGAGATGGGGCAGTTGGCAGAGGGGTGGGGGCAGTTGGCACGGGAAGCGGCAGGTGGGGCAGTTGGCAGAGGGGTAGGGGCAGTTAGCAAGGAAAGCAGGAGGTGGGGCAGTTGGCAGAGGGGTGGGGGCTGTTGGTAAGAGAAGCGGCAGGTGGGGCAGTTGGCAGAGGGGTGGGGCAGTTGACAAGGAAAGCAGGAGATGGGGCAGTTGGCAGAGGGGTGGGGGCAGTTGGCAAGGGAAGCGGCAGGTGGGGCAGTTGGCAGAGGGGTGGGGCAGTTGGCAAGGAAAGCAGGAGGTGGGGCAGTTGGCAGAGGGGTGGGGGCAGTTGGCAAGGAAAGCAGGAGATGGGGCAGTTGGCAGAGGGGTGGGGGCAGTTGGCAAGGGAAGCGGCAGGTGGGGCAGTTGGCAGAGGGGTGGGGGCAGTTAGCAAGGAAAGCAGGAGGTGGGGCAGTTGGCAGTGGGGTGGGGGCAGTTGGCAAGGGAAGCGGCAGGTGGGGCAGTTGGCAGTGGGGTGGGGGCAGTTGGCATGGGAAGCGACAGGTGGGGCAGTTGGCAGAGGGGTGGGAGCAGTTGACAAGGGAAGCAGGAGGTGGGGCAGTTGGCAGAGGGGTGGGGGCAGTTGGCAAGGGAAGCGGCAGGTGGGGCAGTTGGCAGAGGGGTGGGGCAGTTGGCAAGGAAAGCAGGAGGTGGGGCAGTTGGCAGAGGGGTGGGGGCAGTTGGCAAGGAAAACAGGAGATGGGGCAGTTGGCAGAGGGGTGGGGGCAGTTGGCACGGGAAGCGGCAGGTGGGGCAGTTGGCAGAGGGGTAGGGGCAGTTAGCAAGGAAAGCAGGAGGTGGGGCAGTTGGCAGAGGGGTGGGGGCTGTTGGTAAGAGAAGCGGCAGGTGGGGCAGTTGGCAGAGGGGTGGGGCAGTTGACAAGGAAAGCAGGAGATGGGGCAGTTGGCAGAGGGGTGGGGGCAGTTGGCAAGGGAAGCGGCAGGTGGGGCAGTTGGCAGAGGGGTGGGGCAGTTGGCAAGGAAAGCAGGAGGTGGGGCAGTTGGCAGAGGGGTGGGGGCAGTTGGCAAGGAAAGCAGGAGATGGGGCAGTTGGCAGAGGGGTGGGGGCAGTTGGCAAGGGAAGCGGCAGGTGGGGCAGTTGGCAGAGGGGTGGGGGCAGTTAGCAAGGAAAGCAGGAGGTGGGGCAGTTGGCAGTGGGGTGGGGGCAGTTGGCAAGGGAAGCGGCAGGTGGGGCAGTTGGCAGTGGGGTGGGGGCAGTTGGCATGGGAAGCGACAGGTGGGGCAGTTGGCAGAGGGGTGGGAGCAGTTGACAAGGGAAGCAGGAGGTGGGGCAGTTGGCAGAGGGGTGGGGGCAGTTGGCAAGGGAAGCGGCAGGTGGGGCAGTTGGCAGAGGGGTGGGGCAGTTGGCAAGGAAAGCAGGAGGTGGGGCAGTTGGCAGAGGGGTGGGGGCAGTTGGCAAGGAAAACAGGAGATGGGGCAGTTGGCAGAGGGGTGGGGGCAGTTGGCACGGGAAGCGGCAGGTGGGGCAGTTGGCAGAGGGGTAGGGGCAGTTAGCAAGGAAAGCAGGAGGTGGGGCAGTTGGCAGAGGGGTGGGGGCTGTTGGTAAGAGAAGCGGCAGGTGGGGCAGTTGGCAGTGGGGTGGGGGCAGTTGGCAAGGAAAACAGGAGGTGGGGCAGTTGGCAGAGGGGTGGGGGCAGTTGGCAAGGAAAACAGGAGGTGGGGCAGTTGGCAGAGGGGTGGGGGCAGTTGGCAAGGGAAGCGGCAGGTGGGGCAGTTGGCAAAGGGGTGGGGCAGTTGGCAAGGAAAGCAGGAGGTGGGGCAGTTGGCAAGGGAAGCGGCAGGTGGGGCAGTTGGCAGAGGGGTGGGGGCAGTTAGCAAGGAAAGCAGGAGGTGGGGCAGTTGGCAGAGGGTTGGGGGCAGTTGGCAAGGAAAGCAGGAGGTGGGGCAGTTGGCAGAGGGGTGGGGGCAGTTGGCAAGGGAAGCGGCAGGTGGGGCAGTTGGCAGAGGGGTGGGGCAGTTGGCAAGGAAAGCAGGAGATGGGGCAGTTGGCAGAGGGGTGGGGGTAGTTGGCAAGGGAAGCGGCAGGTGGGGCAGTTGGCAGAGGGGTGGGGGCAGTTGGCAAGGGAAGCGGCAGGTGGGGCAGTTGGCAAGGAAAGCAGGAGGTGGGGCAGTTGGCAGAGGGGTGGGGGCAGTTGGCAAGGGAAGCGGCAGGTGGGGCAGTTGGCAAAGGGGTGGGGCAGTTGGCAAGGAAAGCAGGAGGTGGGGCAGTTGGCAAGGGAAGCGGCAGGTGGGGCAGTTGGCAGAGGGGTGGGGGCAGTTAGCAAGGGAAGCAGGAGGTGAGGCAGTTGGCAGAGGGGTGGGGGCAGTTGGCAAGGGAAGCGGCAGGTGGGGCAGTTGGCAGAGGGGTGGGGGCAGTTGGCAAGGAAAGCAGGAGGTGGGGCAGTTGGCAGAGGGGTGGGGGCAGTTGGCAAGGGAAGCGGCAGGTGGGGCAGTTGGCAAAGGGGTGGGGCAGTTGGCAAGGAAAGCAGGAGGTGGGGCAGTTGGCAAGGGAAGCGGCAGGTGGGGCAGTTGGCAGAGGGGTGGGGGCAGTTAGCAAGGAAAGCAGGAGGTGGGGCAGTTGGCAGAGGGGTGGGGGCAGTTGGCAAGGAAAGCAGGAGGTGGGGCAGTTGGCAGAGGGGTGGGGGCAGTTGGCAAGGGAAGCGGCAGGTGGGGCAGTTGGCAGAGGGGTGGGGGCAGTTAGCAAGGAAAGCAGAAGGTGGGGCAGTTGGCAGAGGGGTGGGGGCAGTTAGCAAGGAAAGCAGGAGGTGGGGCAGTTGGCAGTGGGGTGGGGGCAGTTGGCAAGGGAAGCAGCAGGTGGGGCAGTTGGCAGTGGGGTGGGGGCAGTTGACAAGGGAAGCGGCAGGTGGGGCAGTTGGCAGAGGGGTGGGGGCAGTTGGCAAGGGAAGTGTCAGGTGGGGCAGTTGGCAGAGGGGTGGGGGCTGTTGGTAAGAGAAGCGGCAGGTGGGGCAGTTGGCAGAGGGGTGGGGGCAGTTGGCAAGGGAAGCGGCAGGTGGGGCAGTTGGCAGTGGGGTGGGGGCAGTTGGCAAGGGAAGCGGCAGGTGGGGCAGTTGGCAGTGGGGTGGGGGCAGTTGGCAAGGGAAGCGGCAGGTGGGGCAGTTGGCAGAGGGGTGGGGCAGTTGGCAAGGAAAGCAGGAGGTGGGGCAGTTGGCAGAGGGGTGGGGGCAGTTGGCAAGGAAAGCAGGAGATGGGGCAGTTGGCAGAGGGGTGGGGGCAGTTGGCAAGGGAAGCGGCAGGTGGGGCAGTTGGCAGAGGGGTGGGGGCAGTTGGCAAGGGAAGCGGCAGGTGGGGCAGTTGGCAGTGGGGTGGGGGCAGTTGGCATGGGAAGCGACAGGTGGGGCAGTTGGCAGAGGGGTGGGAGCAGTTGACAAGGGAAGCAGGAGGTGGGGCAGTTGGCAGAGGGGTGGGGGCAGTTGGCAAGGGAAGCGGCAGGTGGGGCAGTTGGCAGAGGGGTGGGGCAGTTGGCAAGGAAAGCAGGAGGTGGGGCAGTTGGCAGAGGGGTGGGGGCAGTTGGCAAGGAAAACAGGAGATGGGGCAGTTGGCAGAGGGGTGGGGGCAGTTGGCACGGGAAGCGGCAGGTGGGGCAGTTGGCAGAGGGGTAGGGGCAGTTAGCAAGGAAAGCAGGAGGTGGGGCAGTTGGCAGAGGGGTGGGGGCTGTTGGTAAGAGAAGCGGCAGGTGGGGCAGTTGGCAGAGGGGTGGGGGCAGTTGGCAAGGGAAGCGGCAGGTGGGGCAGTTGGCAGTGGGGTGGGGGCAGTTGGCAAGGGAAGCGGCAGGTGGGGCAGTTGGCAGTGGGGTGGGGGCAGTTGGCAAGGGAAGCGGCAGGTGGGGCAGTTGGCAGAGGGGTGGGGGCAGTTGGCAAGGAAAGCAGGAGGTGGGGCAGTTGGCAGAGGGGTGGGGGCAGTTGGCAAGGGAAGCGGCAGGTGGGGCAGTTGGCAGAGGGGTGGGGGCAGTTGGCACGGGAAGCGGCAGGTGGGGCAGTTGGCAGAGGGGTAGGGGCAGTTAGCAAGGAAAGCAGGAGGTGGGGCAGTTGGCAGAGGGGTGGGGGCTGTTGGTAAGAGAAGCGGCAGGTGGGGCAGTTGGCAGAGGGGTGGGGGCAGTTGGCAAGGGAAGCGGCAGGTGGGGCAGTTGGCAGTGGGGTGGGGGCAGTTGGCAAGGGAAGCGGCAGGTGGGGCAGTTGGCAGTGGGGTGGGGGCAGTTGGCAAGGGAAGCGGCAGGTGGGGCAGTTGGCAGAGGGGTGGGGGCAGTTGGCAAGGAAAGCAGGAGGTGGGGCAGTTGGCAGAGGGGTGGGGGCAGTTGGCAAGGGAAGCGGCAGGTGGGGCAGTTGGCAGAGGGGTGGGGGCAGTTAGCAAGGAAAGCAGAAGGTGGGGCAGTTGGCAGAGGGGTGGGGGCAGTTAGCAAGGAAAGCAGGAGGTGGGGCAGTTGGCAGTGGGGTGGGGGCAGTTGGCAAGGGAAGCAGCAGGTGGGGCAGTTGGGGCAGTTGGCAGTGGGGTGGGGGCAGTTGGCAGAGGGGTGGGGGCAGTTGACAAGGGAAGCGGCAGGTGGGGCAGTTGGCAGAGGGGTGGGGGCAGTTGGCAAGGGAAGTGTCAGGTGGGGCAGTTGGCAGAGGGGTGGGGGCAGTTGGCAAGGGAAGCGGCAGGTGGGGCAGTTGGCAGAGGGGTGGGGCAGTTGACAAGGAAAGCAGGAGATGGGGCAGTTGGCAGAGGGGTGGGGGCAGTTGGCAAGGGAAGCGGCAGGTGGGGCAGTTGGCAGAGGGGTGGGGCAGTTGGCAAGGAAAGCAGGAGGTGGGGCAGTTGGCAGAGGGGTGGGGGCAGTTGGCAAGGAAAACAGGAGATGGGGCAGTTGGCAGAGGGGTGGGGGCAGTTGGCACGGGAAGCGGCAGGTGGGGCAGTTGGCAGAGGGGTAGGGGCAGTTAGCAAGGAAAGCAGGAGGTGGGGCAGTTGGCAGAGGGGTGGGGGCTGTTGGTAAGAGAAGCGGCAGGTGGGGCAGTTGGCAGAGGGGTGGGGGCAGTTGGCAAGGGAAGCGGCAGGTGGGGCAGTTGGCAGTGGGGTGGGGGCAGTTGGCAAGGGAAGCGGCAGGTGGGGCAGTTGGCAGTGGGGTGGGGGCAGTTGGCAAGGGAAGCGGCAGGTGGGGCAGTTGGCAGTGGGGTGGGGGCAGTTGGCAAGGGAAGCGGCAGGTGGGGCAGTTGGCAGAGGGGTGGGAGCAGTTGACAAGGGAAGCAGGAGGTGGGGCAGTTGGCAGAGGGGTGGGGGCAGTTGGCAAGGGAAGCGGCAGGTGGGGCAGTTGGCAGAGGGGTGGGGCAGTTGGCAAGGAAAGCAGGAGGTGGGGCAGTTGGCAGAGGGGTTCGGGCAGTTGGCAAGGAAAGCAGGAGATGGGGCAGTTGGCAGAGGGGTGGGGGCAGTTGGCACGGGAAGCGGCAGGTGGGGCAGTTGGCAGAGGGGTGGGGGCAGTTAGCAAGGAAAGCAGGAGGTGGGGCAGATGGCAGTGGGGTGGGGGCAGTTGGCAAGGGAAGCGGCAGGTGGGGCAGTTGGGGCAGTTGGCAGTGGGGTGGGGGCAGTTGACAAGGGAAGCGGCAGGTGGGGCAGTTGGCAGAGGGGTGGGAGCAGTTGGCAAGGAAAGCAGGAGATGGGGCAGATGGCAGAGGGGTGGGGGCAGTTGGCAAGGGAAGCGGCAGGTGGGGCAGTTGGCAGAGGGGTGGGGCAGTTGGCAAGGAAAGCAGGAGGTGGGGCAGTTGGCAGAGGGGTGGGGGCAGTTAGCAAGGAAAGCAGGAGGTGGGGCAGTTGGCAGTGGGGTGGGGGCAGTTGGCAAGGGAAGCGGCAGGTGGGGCAGTTGGCAGTGGGGTGGGGGCAGTTGGCAAGGGAAGCGGCAGGTGGGGCAGTTGGCAGTGGGGTGGGGGCAGTTGGCAAGGGAAGCGGCAGGTGGGGCAGTTGGCAGAGGGGTGGGAGCAGTTGACAAGGGAAGCAGGAGGTGGGGCAGTTGGCAGAGGGGTGGGGGCAGTTGGCAAGGGAAGCGGCAGGTGGGGCAGTTGGCAGAGGGGTGGGGCAGTTGGCAAGGAAAGCAGGAGGTGGGGCAGTTGGCAGAGGGGTGGGGGCAGTTGGCAAGGAAAGCAGGAGATGGGGCAGTTGGCAGAGGGGTGGGGGCAGTTGGCACGGGAAGCGGCAGGTGGGGCAGTTGGCAGAGGGGTAGGGGCAGTTAGCAAGGAAAGCAGGAGGTGGGGCAGTTGGCAGAGGGGTGGGGGCAGTTGGTAAGAGAAGCGGCAGGTGGGGCAGTTGGCAGAGGGGTGGGAGCAGTTAGCAAGGAAAGCAGGAGGTGGGGCAGTTGGCAGAGGAGTGGGGGCAGTTGGCAAGGGAAGCGGCAGGTGGGGCAGTTGGCAGTGGTGTGGGGGCAGTTGGCAAGGGAAGCGGCAGGTGGGGCAGTTGGCAGTGGGGTGGGGGCAGTTGGCAAGGGAAGCGGCAGGTGGGGCAGTTGGCAGTGGGGTGGGGGCAGTTGGCAAGCGAAGCGGCAAGTGGGGCAGTTGGCAGAGGGGTGGGGGCAGTTAGCAAGGAAAGCAGGAGGTGGGGCAGTTGGCAGAGGGGTGGGGGTAGTTGGCAAGGAAAGCAGGAGGTGGGGCAGTTGGCAAAGGGGTGGGGCAGTTGGCAAGGAAAGCAGGAGGTGGGGCAGTTGGCAGAGGGGTGGGGCAGTTGGCAAGGAAAGCAGGAGGTGGGGCAGTTGGCAGAGGGGTGGGGGCAGTTGGCAAGGAAAGCAGGAGATGGAGCAGTTGGCAGAGGGGTGGGGGCAGTTGGCACGGGAAGCGGCAGGTGGGGCAGTTGGCAGAGGGGTAGGGGCAGTTAGCAAGGAAAGCAGGAGGTGGGGCAGTTGGCAGAGGGGTGGGGGCAGTTGGTAAGAGAAGCGGCAGGTGGGGCAGTTGGCAGAGGGGTGGGAGCAGTTAGCAAGGAAAGCAGGAGGTGGGGCAGTTGGCAGAGGAGTGGGGGCAGTTGGCAAGGGAAGCGGCAGGTGGGGCAGTTGGCAGTGGTGTGGGGGCAGTTGGCAAGGGAAGCGGCAGGTGGGGCAGTTGGCAGTGGGGTGGGGGCAGTTGGCAAGGGAAGCGGCAGGTGGGGCAGTTGGCAGTGGGGTGGGGGCAGTTGGCAAGCGAAGCGGCAAGTGGGGCAGTTGGCAGAGGGGTGGGGGCAGTTAGCAAGGAAAGCAGGAGGTGGGGCAGTTGGCAGAGGGGTGGGGGTAGTTGGCAAGGAAAGCAGGAGGTGGGGCAGTTGGCAAAGGGGTGGGGCAGTTGGCAAGGAAAGCAGGAGGTGGGGCAGTTGGCAGAGGGGTGGGGCAGTTGGCAAGGAAAGCAGGAGGTGGGGCAGTTGGCAGAGGGGTGGGGCAGTTGGCAAGGAAAGCAGGAGGTGGGGCAGTTGGCAGAGGGGTGGGGGCAGTTGGCAAGGAAAGCAGGAGATGGGGCAGTTGGCAGTGGGGTGGGGGCAGTTGGCACGGGAAGCGGCAGGTGGGGCAGTTGGCAGAGGGGTGGGGCAGTTGGCAAGGAAAGCAGCAGGTGGGGCAGTTGGCAGAGGGGTGGGGTAGTTGGTAAGGGAAGCAGCAGGTGAGGCAGTTGGCAGAGGGTGGGGGCAGTTGACCAGGAAAGCAGGAGGTGGGGCAGTTGGCAGAGGGGTGGGGCAGTTGGCAAGGAAAGCAGGAGGTGGGGCAGTTGGCAGAGGGGTGGGGCAGTTGGCAAGGAAAGCAGGAGGTGGGGCAGTTGGCAGAGGGGTGGGGGCAGTTGGCAAGGAAAGCAGGAGATGGGGCAGTTGGCAGTGGGGTGGGGGCAGTTGGCGCGGGAAGCGGCAGGTGGGGCAGTTGGCAGAGGGGTGGGGCAGTTGGCAAGGAAAGCAGCAGGTGGGGCAGTTGGCAGAGGGGTGGGGTAGTTGGTAAGGGAAGCAGCAGGTGAGGCAGTTGGCAGAGGGTGGGAGCAGTTGACCAGGAAAGCAGGAGGTGGGGCAGTTGGCAGAGGGGTGGGGGCAGTTGGCAAGGGAAGTAGCAGGTGGGGCAGTTGGCAGAGGGTGGGGGCAATTGGCAAGGAAAGCAGGAGGTGGGGCAGTTGGCAGTGGGGTGGGGCTGTTGTCAAGGGAAGCGGGTGGTGGGGACAGCTGCCAAAGGAAGCATGGGCAGAGTTGGGGAAGTGTATGATGTAGAGGGGAATTAAGAGTGAGAAGTGGAGTTAGGACAATAGAGCCAGCTCTGCTCTTCCAAATTACTCAGGTACCGATTTCAGGACAATCTCCTGGTAACGTCCATAGCATTCTTCCCAATAGCCATATCCTAATCCAATCTAGAGCATCATGATGCCGAGGCTGGCAGCCAGGGCCAGTGGGGTGACCATTCAGAGACAGTGCCCTGGGCTCTTGCATTCTAATCCTGACAGTGTATAACCTGGGGCAAATCACTGACCCTCTCTGTCTGTTTCCCATCAGTAAAATAGGTTAACAAAACCTCCTCACAGGGTAACATTTACTGACAGTATTCACCTTTTTACTGGCACTCCATCTTTCTTTATTGAGAAAATTTCAAGCCAAGAAAAAAGCGAGTAGAAACAGATCGTGTATTAAAATATACCATATAGCCTGGGAAAGAGCAACTTCAAAGCAATTTTGCAATTATGCTGCTTCTGTTTATGAGGCTATATGTCGATTTTTACAGAATCCATAATATCTAGCATTAGGAAAAACTTATACATCTAGATTCCATAGGGCAAGTACTCAATATAAATCTGAAGAGTTATATAGATTAATAATAGTACTTTGCACTTCTGGGGCTCCTCCCTACTGCGGCCCTCAAATAACTTTACAGACATTAGGGGGCAATTCACTTGCTCACATAAAGCCCAAATACATAGAAGTGGAGAGGTGAAATCCAACCCCAACCCAGGGCCAGGATGGACGGCTCCCTGCAGTGCACCCTCTGGCTGCTGTTCCTTCAAGCCTATTGGACTGCAGTAGCAAACACAGCCCCTCCCTCCACAAGCAGTTGCCCAGGTTAAGGTCGTATTAACATGAATCAGTGGCCCTCCCTGAGTCCATCCACAAAGTGACCTTTCATCAGGGCCGTAGCAACAAAGAACGTGGCCCCCTCCGAACGGTGGCCCCCTCCGAACATATGTCCGGGCGGGGCCCCTTACAATGCAGAAACTGGCATGCGGTATTTATTTTGCCACTTTTAGGGGCCCCCTTCCTTGCGGGGCCCCCTCCGGTCGGAGGGTACGGAGGGCGCTCGCTACGCCTCTGCCTTTCATGATGGCATATATAAAGCCGATATAGGGACTCTTGCCACAGCAGGAGCACTCGTCAGCAGGGATCCTATAAATGAGTTTGCCAGGGAAAAACACAGAATTTGCATTTTTACAGAGAATCTTTAGTTTTTACTACTGCCGCCTAGGGCTGACAGCCCAAGCCCCAGTCGTCTGGGGCTGACCACTCGAGCCCCCATGGCCCATTTCATTATAATCGTGGATTTTTATGTTTTTTTATCGGAGAATTTTGGGTTTTTTAATCACAGAAAACTAGGATCCCTGCTTATCAGCCAGATGTGTCTATGCAGGTTTTCAGTGGAGTGGAGGGCCTTACTCCAACCATCTGTACCAGGGTAAATTTCACCCTCATTGACTTAAGTCTCACAATGTCCCTATGTGCTAGGAAAGTATTATCCATATTTTACAGACAGAAAAACTGACACACACAGCTATTTGGTCCAGATTCAGTGAAGCACTGAAGCAAGTGCTTAACTTTAAATATGTGAGTAATCCCATCCCTAATCATTTCTTAAAGCATGTGCTTCGCTGCTTTGCTGAAATGGGGCCTGAATGATTTTCCCAAGGTCACACAGCGACTTGGTGGTACAGCTGGGAATAGTACAAGCTTTAACAATGCCCAGTTCTGTGCTTTAGCCATCAAACCATCTATTCCTTAGCTAACCCACCTTTCAGAGCCATATATGAGAACATTTCAACATGATGTTGCCATTTTTTACTGACAGTTGTTGTTCGCCTACCAACAGTCAATACAGAACATGAGCATGTGTTCTTGGGACAGGATTGAAACACGGCACCTGAACACATAAGGGTGAGAAATATGTCGGTGCAGGTATTCACATTGTGTACTGGATTTGAAGTAAAAAACGTTTGAGGGTCCAGAGACAAATTGGGGTAGAAAAAATAACTGATTTATCAAGAAGCTTAATTAAAATGCACAGGCAGAAGAGCTGGAGTCCAATCTACTCTCTGCAGCGAAATATCAAGGAATATTTTTGAAGCAGAGCTAGGAGGCAAAGGTCTGTTAAGCAAAGCCAGGTTATGGGGTTGGCTGGCAGGAAAAATCAGGCCATCCAGTAAGGTTGGGCTATGAAGAGCAGTCTTTATAAGGATTTTAGAAGTGATCTGAAATGCTTTGAACAATAACATGGTTAGGTTTTAAAAAGAACAGAACAATATAATGACCATGAATAACTTTTGTAGCTGACATAATTATAAGGGTATTCAACTCTCAGGCTTTAGGGTACGAGTCAGTTGTCTGCAGAGATCAAGAAGGAAAATTTCCTCCATCTGCATTGTACAACTGGCGAGGTGCATTATGGAAGGTTTTCATCTTTGTCACAAGTATCATCTGTTGGCTTCTGCCAGAAGCACTGTACCGAGCTCGATAAACTAGTGGTCTGGTCCACTGGGAAAAGTCTTTGTTCCTACTCAATTTTTCTTCCTTTCTCTAAAAAGACTTTCAAATCACTTGCATGAAAAAGTTAAGTTGCTTTTAGAAAAGCCAGTTAGTACTTCCTGATTCGCATCTAGAAATAGGTAGCATATAACCCCCTGGTTGCTAATTTTATGGACTATAAAACCCTGTGATTTTGTGTTTGTAGGACACTGGTCAACAGTAGCTGTACTGTTCTGAATTTGAATGATAAGATCTCAAAGGGAGCATTCATGTGAAAAACAACAAAACAAACAATACAAACTGGGTTGCACGTTGCAGGCCTGGCTTTGGTTCAAGTTTAGGTGAAATCATGCGACTCTAAATGTGGAAACAAACTTTTGCTTTTTGAATAGTTTTTATAAAGTCTTCTGGAAACTATCTAAATGTGTCACTATGTTGTCTAATAATGAGGCATATGCTGTATGTAGCATATTAAAGAGAAGTTTCCCTTTTTTGTAACTGTTGTGGATAAGTACAACTTTCAAGTCCAGTCTTGCAAACTGTTGTAGCCAATGAGATGCCTTGTGTGAGTAAGGGTTTGCATAACAGTCTATGGGCATAATGTCAGCATAAACTCTAATCATCAACAGGTTGTTTCAAAAGTCCAGAAACTACTACTGTCCTTTCAGGGAATGTAACAACAAAATCATTAGTTCAAGCCCTGGAAATTTGGAGTATGTTCTTTCAGGGTGGTGTAAAGCCAATCAAGTGGAGCTATTAAAAGGAAAAAGCTATGCTAACGTAATATTACAGATAGGTACTATTTTAAACACATAGAAATTCAAGGTTATAGTGTGTTCTCGCTCTCTCTCTCATTATATAAAATATGGCCTAACATATATATTATTTTGTGTCACTGTTATAGGATGTTAACTTTTAGACGTTAATGTATATAATCTGGATGAATTATGGTTGCTCATAGAGTTGTAATTTAGAATTTCCAGGCTTTGTGGCTTTTAAAATCCAAACCGTAATTTTTCTTTTCTGTCATTTTTGAATTTATTTCCCTTGGTTTAAAAAGTGTAATCCTGTATACATATAAGAGCAGTCAGCTAAATGCACGTGGCTATCTTAAATGCAGTATCAATCACAGTTCTGCTAGGCTCTAAGCTTGCATCTGGATCTGGGCAGGCAGACCCCTGTTCCCACACAGATCCAGTTGTAAGACTGGGGTCTTAGTTTTTTATTCTTTATTTTTTCCTATGAAAATAAATGTCAGCTATTGATTTATAAATATGACACCATCCTGATGTTTTCTCAGGTGTGAGTAGTTGAAATACCACTCTGGAACCTAAAATGGTTTTGCATTATTGCATTATTATTTATTGCATTCAAGCAGGTTTTGGTATATAAGTAGGTGCATTCAAATCCATTGGCTGCCTCCATACAGATATCAGCATCTTTAGTTAGATAGCACTCATGCAGCATCTGGGGGGAAAATTGGGAACGTGGGCCGCAAAGACACAGCTCCCCTCAGACATGAGAAACAATGGAACTAAGGGCTGGTCTACACTGGGGGGGGGGGGGGTGTCGATCCAAGATACGCAACTTCAGCTACGCGAATAGCGTAGCTGAAGTCGAAGTATCTTGGATCGAATTACCTGGGGTCCAGACGGCGCGGGATCGACGGCCGCGGCTCCCCCGTCGACTGCGCTACCGCCGCTCGCTCTGGTGGAGTTCCGGAGTCGACGGTGAGCGCGTTCGGGGATCGATATATCGCGTCTTAACGAGACGCGATATATCGATCCCGGATAAATCGATTGCTACCCGCCGATACGGCGGGTAGTGAAGACGTACCCTAAGAGAGAATCTATACCAGCTAGCAGTTGTAGCAGGCTTTTATCTGCCTTGTAGGTAAGCCAGAAGAGGGAGACGGTCACAGCCATGTGATCCGGTAATTAATTGTGTTAAGAGAGAACAGCCTACAAAATACATACCATCCATTGTTTGCTGAAAATAAAATAATTTTAAAATATTTTCATAGCTCTACAAACAAAATGTTAGAGGGACATACTACATAGGAAAAAGGTGAGGGTAAAGATTCTACATGTGTTTCTCATACAAGACATCTTTGAATAAAAGGGTTTTTTTAAGTGTCTCTCAAAACAACTGATTTTTGTCCCATTTAAAAAAAATAAATTTGTTAATTCAATTCCAGAGCTCAGTCTTCTAATCTATTAGGCATTGATTTCATTTTTTTAAAAGGTTTTCATATGAAATGTTATCAGCTATTGAACTGTTCTAAATCACAGCGTCTATCTAGGGACCTTTCTCCCCTACTTTTATTTCCTTTTAAATCCCTAGAGAAGCCTTTAGGCATCAGCTTAGAGAAAAGGGGTTTACTGTAGCTTTGTAACAGAATATCCCACAGCAAAAGCAAAGTCATTGCTAATATAGTGCAAGCCTATACCTCGGAAGCAACTGAACCAATGTAATGAGATTTTTAAACGGCTCAATGTCCTTCATGAATTCACACCATGGTTCATGGTGCTTGTACTACCTCTATTGTAGTCTTTACAACAGTGACAAGTGTACCACCCAGGACCAAATCTTAAGAGTGAACAACCTGGGCTTCCCATGCACTTGGGGTACTGTGGTGATGATTTGCAAAGGATATAGCGACTTGTAATGCTGTAACCTGTGTCAGAAGATTTCAAAGTGGAATTGGAATTATCTCATGTTATCACTCTGTGGTGGGAGTGTTCTTTCCCATATAGTGCTGCTTTGCTATTTTATACTAGTGTGTTCCTGTTCTTGTGATTGAAATAAGTGGATGATCTTGTCACCTGTATTTTATTTCTTTTGATTTCTAAAATTTGCTTATCAAAAACTCTGTGAGCACATGTAGATATTAGCAAATGTATTAATTAACAAACTGGCAGGCAAATAAAGGACCATGACTAATTAAACTACTTGGGCGTGTATCACAGTATGTATAGCACAGGGGTCGGCAACGTTCGGCACGCGGCTCGCCAGGGTAAGCACCCTAGCGGGCCGGGCCAGTTTATTTACCTGCTGACGCGGTAGGTTCGGCCGATCACGGCCCCCACTCGCCACGGTTCGCCGTCCCGGGCCAATGGGGGCGGCAGGAAGCCGCGGCCAGCACATCCCTCGGCCCACGCCGCTTCCCGCCGCCCCCATTGGACCGGGACGGCGAACCGCGGCGAGTGGGGGCCGCGATCGGCCGAACCTACCGCGTCAGCAGGTAAATAAACTGGCCCGGCCCGCTAGGGTGCTTACCCTGGCGAGCCGCGTGCCAAACGTTGCCGACCCCTGGTATAGCACATGCCAGCACTTGCAATATCAGTAACAACAGCGAGAGCTTTCCAAGAAAGCTTGGCAAAGTGCTTCAACCCTGACCTGGAGGGACAATCTCCAGAGGTTACCAGGGCTGAGACTGAGGTGCCAGTTGGGTTGGTGTTTCAATCAGAGGTGAGGGCTCAGCATTTCACAGGAGGAGCTCAGCACCTTACATGCTCAGGGATACCCAGTTCATCAAAGGAGGTTGTAGGATTGGACCCTATATCTATGCTCTCACTCCCCTCCTCTGTTTCGAGCCTACACAGTGTCACAGTTCAGGGCAACTTCATCTATACTCTCCATCCATAATGCCATGAGGGCACACGCTCTCAGCTCCAGGCTCCTCACCCGTCACCTCTCTTGGGCAGAGCCCCGTTGTGTCTCTCTCCCTCCTGATCCGGGTTTTTCCAGGCTTCACAGTTCCCCTGCTACACTGTGATATCCCCAGCAAGCCAGACTGCCTAAAGAGGCCAGCGTCTGAGCTTTTCTTTCTCTCCAAAGACTATGGTGATTGCCAGCAGTTATAAGTTATCACACCGCCCTTTATAAGCAAGCACATTTATTCTTAATGTGAAAGCATTACAGAGAAAACATAATAAAACAATAAAAGAACCTACAGGCATACTAATAAACTTACCAGATCTCTCTCTCACACACACACACACACCTGCCAACCTCTCCATCAAGGGCTCTGGTAGGAGTCAGTCCTTCCAACCTCAGCAAGGGTTTTTTCTGTGGTTACAGAGTCATAACAGCCTCAGGTGAAAACAGGCACACTGACTGGGCAGCTTGACATGTTTTTTTAATACAGCTTTGGCCTTTGATCTCCAGCTTTCCGGAACAGGAAATAATAGACAATCACCTGCTCCTCCAGGCATAGTTTCAAAAGGCCGAGTTTTTTGCATAAGCAGAGGTGGGAAATTTGCATTCACCTCCCCCTAGATATTTCCCAGGAAAGTCACTACATACGTATTGTCATAAAAGACCATTCTTGACTGCCACATTGTTCAGTATAGTCCTTTGATCATTCAGACCCATAATAGTGCATAACCTTTGCGTTTAATACAATGGACTCCAAAGATACTTAAACTTAATTCAGTAAGGTCTCCCAAGGATGCTGCGGGAAATTGCCCTGTCACACACAATGTCCCCGATTTTAGTGAAAACATCTCTAAAGCCACATCTGTTGCAGGAACCAATCCAGCACGTTCCTATCTATCTCAAAAAATTCTTGCATGAAAGCTACAATTCCAAGATTTCTTGTACACAAATTGTCTCCTTATATTGATATGGCTATCTTTTCCTCTTTATTGAAACATGTTTCAACTTTCGTACTTGTTGAAAAACGCACTGACCAGCTACGCGTTGTCATTAGAGTCACAAGGGACCCAACTATGTGGTTATTGCAAGGGAGTTCATTGGGAATGACTAATGGCTGATGGTCCTATATCACTTTAGCAAAGATTTAATATAGTAATCTTAAAAAGGGCCTTGCAGGATCAGGTGAGTGGTAATAGGTTATTAAGTCTTTCACCCCTAGGTCACTGTTTCCATTCAGACCCTGGATATCAGAGCTACGTTATGGAAGTTGTTACCATCTAATGGCTGTTTAGTGTCTTCTAATAAGTGAGTTGCCTTGTATTAGTCTGGGGATTAGATTTTTATCAGTAAATGTTGATTTCACCGTACTCACAAACCAATGAAGAAATATTTCCATGGATAATTGACATTTATAGATAGGCAGAGTAAGAAAAATGCTGCTTGTGAGCTTATTACAGTTTGATTTAAGGATATTTACTTTGTGTAGCTTGACATATGATATTGACCATTTGTGTTTTAACGGTTATAAAGCTTTATCTTTTTGAATCTCAACATCTACTCT
This sequence comes from Emys orbicularis, assembly GCF_028017835.1. Lineage (NCBI taxonomy): Eukaryota > Metazoa > Chordata > Testudines > Emydidae > Emys > Emys orbicularis. The sequence goes on from NC_088696.1 coordinate 36,167,483, forward strand.
CATTAAGTAATTGTTGTATGACCACCTCATACTTTCCCACAACTGTGAAAATGCTTAAAAATAAACCTCAACATTATCCAACAAAATTATAAGACCATAAAAATCCAATTCTGATAAGCTTACCAATAGAACAGGTATGAGAACTCTGCCTGACCAGTAGTTATTGTTCCTGGGCAAAGACACCAAATAAGGGCTAATTTAATGTTTTCAAAACTTTTTTCCCCAAAATTTGTCAACTCAGGAGATGCATTGAAACCGTCCCTGTTTCGTGAACAATTTCAGTTTCAATGAATAGGCATTTTTCAGCCCAAAAAAATAAATAAATAAGTTGTTGAAAAACTCCCGACCATGAAAACCTATGCTTTCCTTTTTGACTGGCAAGGAGCAAGGGATCCTGATGTTTGGTCTCTGTTGAGATCTTACGCCTTGTAACGTGCCCACATATCTTGGTGACAGATGGCTAAATAAATGTAAAACTAATAATCACTGGCCTCAAAGGAGAGATCTTCTCAGGAATAACCACCTGGGTTGAGAGGAGTGTGGGAAAGTGAAAGACACTAACTATGCACCTCAGTGTTCTTTGTAATATGTTCTTGCCTGAGACTGTGTCTAGTTAGTTTCCCTTGTTCTGTTCAACAACTTAGGCTAGAGTGGAGGAATGTAGGGTTCCCACTGATTTGTATATTTAGGGCTCTGATCCTGCTCTCATTGAAGGCAGTGGCAAAATCTCCATCAACTTCCATGGACATATGATCAGGATCATAGTTTGTAAGAGCTTTGGTCATTTTACAAATGCAGAGTAATGAAGACATCATGGAGTATATTGTATGCACTTTTTTTTATTACATTGAAAGTGCAGAGTAATGAAGACAGCACAGAGTATATTGCATGCAAATTGGAGTATTTTTTACGTTGGTGTTTTACAAGCTCAAACAAGCATCTTCTCAACATTGTAAAGTTTTATTGAATTGTTTGGGCTTTTTACAGGCTGCATATATTATGAAAATTAATAAGTAGGAAAAATAAATAAATGCATCCAGTGTAACGATACTGGGAAGCTTCAGGTCACGTTTCAGTCAGGAGAGAACTTTAATGGATGAGTTTGAAGTCTGAACATGGGAGTCTATAAGAGAGGAGGGGAAAGAGAAGAACACAAGGGAAGAGCGGAAAGTAAAAATCCTACACAAGGAGAATGTCAGTTTTATAAGTATATGGTGGCTGAGGTTAAACCCCCAATCAGACTGGAGTGTCATGCAGTGGTGGCAGGGCAGTCCGTAAGCCACCACTAGCCTGCCAGTCAGAAAGCACCTGCTGCCATAAGACCCTACCAGCCTGCCCATTCTCTATTGCTCCTGCCCCCAGCGTGATGCCAGAAGCAACGAGGTGCTCAGACTCTACTGTTATGAGTACCAGTATACAAAACCTAGATAGATAGCACATAAGGAATCAGATCAGGACACTGCCAGCCCTGGCTCCCACACTCAGAGAGACACATGGGGCGAATGCAGTTGAGACTTTCCACCAACGGCGATAGATCCTAAGAGTAGAAAGGGGGGAAGTCCCTCTTCCCCCTATGTACCTGTCAGTGGAGAAGCTGGGCAGAGGGTGGGATTGGGGATTCAAGTGAACAGGGTTTCTCAGAGAATCTAGGGAAGGAAATTCAAGCAGCAGAAGAGGGCTCTCGGCAGTGGGAGGTAGAAGAGAGATTCAAGCAACCCGATGTGGAAGGGGAATTCAAGGACTAAGCTGGATGGATGATTTAAGAGTAAGGGAAGTCAAGCAGCAAAGGAATAGGGAGTGAAAGGAGACACAGTCAGGACTGCAATGGCAAACCTTTTCTTTTTGGTAGTCCCTTCCCCAACACTAGTTTCTTCAGCCACCTGGAAATATTTTGTGGCTGACCTAGCATCAATCCACCCTCAACTGATGCCAAGCCAGTGACTGGAGACTGAAATGGCAGCTGGTGGGGACGGAAGTTCATAAAGATGGAATACAAGGTAAATTCCAGGTCTACATTTTGTCTACTAGAGGCTTTTCCAGCCTCACTCCACCTCCTTTCCATATGGGGGAGGAATTAAATTCTCCCCTCATCAGGCACTGATGTAACTCCCATTAACATGAGAGTTACATGCACACATCAAAGGAAAAATAAATACTTTAATCAGCGAGACATGTCCAAACCCACACTACCCAACCCAGAAAGTGCTAATGACAGTATAGCTCTAGCGAGGCCCATCTCAGTTGTTTAGTTGTTTCACTATACACACCCTATGCGCACACACAAAATGCCATTACTGCAGAAAAGGTTTGGACCCCCTTTTGTAGCATCACAAGAGATGAGGCAAGTCTCTGAGGCCTAGAGAAAAAAAGTTCAATGTTTTCCCTCTAGATCAAGTAATCAGTTCATCCCTGACGTAACTAACTCCACTGACACAGAGTGTGAATTTGCTTTCTCCTCCTAAAAGAGAATAATAATTATTATTGCTCTCTAAGCGCTTTTGTAGGGGGATAAGCACCCTGATCTTCGGTTTGCAAACCGAAGTGCAGGAAAGGTAAAGTGACTTGCCCAGGGTTGTAGAACATGTCAGTGATAGAGCTGGGACTAGAACCCAGGACTTACGTGATTCACAAGCCTGCGTGCAATCTGTTGGTTCACACTGCAAGTACTTAGTAACCCAAATAAAATCAAAATAATATGTCGTATTATGCTGCACCCTGAACTGTTATTTATGAACAAATCATTGATTATATCCTTCGTACAGTAAAATATTGCTAATTTGCACTAAGGACTGGGAGACCCATTGTGAATTACTGGGTTTTGAGACTTAGTGGGGGAGTGAAACAACCACTTGTGTGGCTTGCTCATGCATTGAGTAAGTTTAGTTTAGTTTTAATAATAATACTTCCTAATTTGCTAGCGAATATTCACTAGTACCTTCTTCCTTGAGTCAATCCCATCAGAGGGGTCTGCTCTACAAGTCCTCTTCCTCCAAAGTGCTCTGTTCAACGCCATGTCCTCTATAATGCCACATGCTAACATGTCTTCCCTTATGACATCCCACCACTTCTTCTTAGGTCAGCCTCTGTCTTTTTCCTTCAGTCTTCATTTGTTGGACTCTTACACACATCATTGTGAGGAACGTGCCAGACCATAACCAAACCATCTGAGCCTGCACTCCCTCATTTTTTCATGTATGGGTGTTACTGTGAACATGTCTCTAACATACACATTCCTCATGTGATCTTTCTTGCTTATACGATTCGTCCATCTCAACATTCACTTTTTTTTCTTCTTCTTTGCTGCCCAATGCTCAGTGCCATATTAAAATTGGACAGACCACCATTTTTTAGACTTTCCCTTTTAATCTTACTGGTATCTTACTGTTACATACTACACCACTTCTCTCTCTCCATTTGAGCCAAGCATTTATTATCTTGGCTCTAATTTCATTCTCCATGTCACCATTTTCCTGATGCTTGAAACATTGCATTTTAGGTATTACCTGCCCATCTAGTTTCAAGAATAATTCTTCAGTGTTCACATTATTTAAATTACATTGTAAAAATCAAGAAGCCTTAATAATAGATCATCTCTTTACAGCTCCAACCTCTGCTATGAATCATGCCTAAGGGGTCGTAGATTCATAGATTCCAAGGCCGGAAGGGACCATTGTGATAATCTCATCCGACCTCCTGTGTAACACAGGCCACGGAACTTCTCCAAAATAATTCTTAGGGCAGATCTTTTAGAAAAATATCCAATCTTGATTTTAAAATTGCCAGTGGTAGAGGATCCCCCGTGATCTTGGTAAATTGTTCCAATGGTTAATTAATCTCACCGTTAAAAATTTACATCTTATTTCCATTCTGAATTGGCTAGTTTCAATGTCCAGCCATTGGATTGTGTTACACCTTTCTCTGCTAGACTGAAGAGCCCATTATCAAATGTTTGTTCCCCCATGTTGGTACTTCTAGACTGTAATCAAGTCACCCCTTAACCTTCTCTTTGTTAAACTAAATAGATTGAGCTCCCTGAGTCTATCACTATAAGCATGTTTTTAATCCTGTAATCATTCTCATGGCTCTTCTCTGAACCTTCTCCAATTTATCAACATCCTTCTTGAACTGGACGGTATTACAGCAGCAGTCACACCAGTGCCAAATACAGAGGTGAAATAACTGCTCTCCTCCTGCTTGCGATTCCCCTGTTTATGCATCCACCGATCGCATCAGCCCTTTGGGCCACAGCGTCACACTGGGAGCGCATGTTCAGCTGATTATCCACCATGACCCCCAAATCTTTTTCAGAGCTACTGCTTCCCAGAATAGAGTCCCCTGTCATGTAAGTATGGTCTTCATTCTTTGTTCCTGCATGCATACAGTTAGCCATATTAAAGCACATATAGTTTGCTTGTGCCCACCTTACTAAACAATCCAGATTGTTCTGTAGCACTGACCTATTCTCTTCTTTATTTACCACTCACCCAATTTTTGTGTTTTCTGCAAACTTGATCAGTAGTGATTTTGTTTTCTTCCAGGTCATTAATAAAAATGTTAAATAGCACAGGGCCAAGAATGAATCCCTATAGACTCCCGTTAGAAACACACCTATTCAGTGATGATTCCCCATTCACATTTATATTCTGAGACCTATCAGTTAGACAGTTTTTAATCCATTTAATGTGTGCCATGTTCATTTTATATTTTTCTAGTTTTTTAACCAAAATATCATGTGGTACCAAATCAAAAGCCTTACAAAGTCTAAGTATAGTACCTCAACACTGTTAACTTTATCAACCAGCTTGTACTCTCACCAGAAAAAGATATCAGCTTAATTTGACAGGATCTATTTTTCATAAATCCATGTTGATTGGCATATATTATATTACTGTCCTTTCATTCTTTATTAATCAAGCCCCGTATCAGCTGCTCCCATTGTTTTGCCCAGAATTGACATCAGATTTACAGGCTTATAATTACCTGGGTCATCCTGTTTACCTTTTTCAAATATTGGCACAACAGGAGCTTTCTTCCAGTCTTTGGAACTGCCATGGTGTTCCAAGACTTATTGAAAACTAACATTAACGGTCCGTTGAGCTTCTCTGCCAGTTCTTTTGAAACTTGGATGCATGTTATCCAGACCTGCTGATTTAAAAAATGTCTAACTTTAGTAGCTGCTGTTTAACATCTTCCAGAGATTGTAGTTGAATGGAAAGAGTGTTATAGGATATGAATACATCATCTGTTTTTTCCCCCAAATACAGAACAGAAATATTTATTGAACACTTCTGCCTTTTCTGCATTATTATTGTTAATTCTACTATTTCCATCTAGTAATGGACCACTACAATTGTTAGGATCCTTTTTGTTCCAATATGCTTAAAAAAACTCCTCCTTATTGTTCTTAACTCTGCTGGCCATAAATTTCTCCTTTTGTTCCTTTGCTTCCCTTATCAATTTCCTACAATTCCTAGCATCTGATTTATTTCCATGACTGTAAGGAGTTTGGACTCACCCCTGCAGCGCCTCCTGCTGGTCGTCCTCAGGAATTAGCTCATTTTCCAGCCAGGAGCGCCCTCTGCAGGACAGTGATCCGCCTTACCTCACTCTGACCCCCGTGTCCCTCCCAGGACCCCAGTGCCCTTTTCTCTGGGTTGCTGCCCCCCTGGCAGTACCCCCACACTCTGGGTCTCCCCACCCACTAACCCCACCTCAGTGTAAGGCTACTGCCAGTCACCATCTAGCCCCACTCCCTGGGGCAGATTGCAGTATACGCCACTCATCACAGGCAAGGTTGGGTTTGGACCTGCTGCCTTTGCCTACCCCTGGGCTGCCCTCTGCAACCCCCAGTGCCCCTTGGCCTTCTGCTAGGCCGCAGCCTGGGGCTTTCCAGGCTGGAGCTCCCCAGCTCTTCTGCCTTTCCCCAGCCCTGTGCCACTCAGGTACCCTGTCTCTATCTCCCTACAGCCAGGCCCTTCTCCCTCTACAGCTAGAGAGAGTCTGTTGAGCTCTTGGCTCCCAGCCTCTTATATAGGGCCAGCTAAGGCCTGATTGGGGTGTGGCCCAGCTGCGACTGCTTCCCCAATCAGCCCAGCTTTTAGAGCTGAAGCCCTTTCCAGGGCTGCTTTTACCCTTCAGGGCAGGAGCGGGTGCCCACTTCCCGGAACCCAATATGTACAATGACTATCAACTTCCCCTTTTTCCATTTGTTATATTTTATTTTTTTATAGCTGCCCACTCTTCCCATCTAAACCAAGTTTCAGAGTAGCAGCCGTGTTAGTCTGTATCCGCAAAAAGAACAGGAGTACTTGTGGCACCTTAGAGACTAACAAACTAACTAAACTAACAAACAAACTAACTAAACCAAATCATTTTTTTAAACCAATACAGCCTTCTTTCTCGATTGTGGGGTTTGGGCAGCTAGTAATTTGAAATTGTTAAGAACACTTTATCATTCACATTTTTTTTCTGATTCAATTCTTCCTCCCACCTGATTTGTCTCATAATTGTTTTCAGCTTTGTGAAATTGGCCCTTTTAAACCACCAGCATATATATCACTGGTCTGAACTTTATTCTGTTTGCACATGATAAATGTGATCAAGACATGTTCACCTGTACCCAAATTCCTCTCTATCTGTCATGTGTAGACTTGTGTGTGTGTGTTGCCTAGCAAGATCGGCCAGTTCATCGTTGCCCTGTATCTTATCTCGTCATTCGCTCCGAAGTGGATGTACACCCACTTTGCACTGCTGTAAATGACTAGACAAGCTGTAGGGCAAGGATGAGTTGGGCCAGTCTCCCTAGTCAACACTCCCACAATGCACAGCAGGTATCCCAGAATACCATGATGCAGTGGGCCTGCAGGCATTGTGCGGGACACAGTGCACCATGCGTACAGCTGTGTGGACACAAGCCTTGCGACATGGGCTGGTCCAAACGGCAGGTGTGAACAAACTCTGCAGAAATAGTTTTTCCAGTGGCACTATACCAGTAACTCCTATATCAGTGCCACTTCTGCATGTAGACAAGCCCTTAGGCCCAGATCTTCAGAGGTATTTAGGTGCCTAACTCCCACAGATTTCAATGGAAGTTAGGCGTTTAATTACCTTTGAGGATCTGGGCCCTAGTGTCGGTGCTCCAGTAATTGATGGGCCATATGCTCAAGTTTTGTTAGTATCACCTAAAGTGCAAAAAACATGTATTGGTAAGAATATAGCTTTGGGATGCTATGCACCAAGGTGGTTTGTGTGACAATTAGATGGTCCTACAATAGGTGCATCCTTCACTTTTACTTGCTCACATGCTAGCCTGGTTGCATCATTCTGGCCTTTAGTTTTATGGCTGATAGCCACCAGGCCACAGCCAACCCACTGGGGAGCATACCAGTCAAAAGCACATATGGCATAGCTCATTCCAGCTAGAATCGAAGTTATGTCATCTGTACATGATGTACATGGTAGGAAGTATCTCCAGAGGAATGTCCCGAGAGGATTCATAGAGTGTCCTCACACTGAGATGCATTCCACACCTAAGGGAGTGTGGAGGTTGATTATGGTGATATCTGTGTAGGCAGGATGAATGTTTATTGTTTACAATAATACACCTCTACCTCGATATAACGCGACCCGATATAACACGAATTCGGATATAAAGCAGTGCTCCGGGGGGAGGGGGGGCGGGGCTGCGCACTCCGGCGGATCAAAGCAAGTTCGATATAACGCGGTTTCACCTATAACACGGTAAGATTTTTTGGCTCCCAAGGACAGCGTTATATCGAGGTAGAGGTGTATGTGAAAAGCATTGGCTTTGTGTGTTAACGTCCAGAGATCACCTGTATCGATAGCTTGTGCATGTTACAGAAGAGCTGACACAATAAGGATTAATGATGACAGCAATAGCAGTTTCATTATTCACTGTTGGATGAGTGCCAGAGTATGTCAGTACTACTGGGCTCTGTGAGTGCATAGGACTTCTGAAAAAATCGGCTATAAGGGCACAGTCCAGCTCCCATAAAGCAACTGATTTCAGTTGGAGTTGGATCAGGCCCTTAACGTCTCGTCTATCTTAGACATCAGTAAATGACACTGTAGTTCAAGCAGGAGTATCTGTCTCCATGGAACCTCACTAAGGCCACAAGCCTTAGTCCACAATGGAGACTTTTATCATCTCTCCCACAATCACTTGTGCTCATGCATCACTTATTACATGGTTGTGCATTGGGTGTTGTCCACCTGGCAATTGTCATTGCAAGAACCATAACTAAGTCATTGCTGTATCGATCGCCATCTTGTCATTTCAGACAGTCTTGCCACGTCGTTCCATGCCCCTCTCTATGTCTGAAACCACCTCCCAAGTATCATTTGCAGAGCTCCTCCTCAAAAGTCACATATTCTGTGTCACATGCCAAATGCACGTTCCCTTGTCATTCTGTTTCTCACATTGTTCTGTTTATTTTGGAATGCCCTGGCATGTAGCCTTCAAAATAGGCTCTTTGAGGCAGAGACTCTGTTATTTCTCTGGCACAAAATATTTGTCCTACTATACTGTACCATGTGAACCCATGGTTCTATATCAGTAATAATAAATATTAATATCTAAAGGCCTAATCTAAAGCCCATTGAGGTCAATGGAAAGACTCATTGGCTTCAATGAGTTTTGGATCAGGCCCTAAGCAATATTCTGTGGTTCTGTGGGATCCACATAGCCTGTGAATTCATCCATTAATATTTCCTCTTATAGACAAGTTTGCACGGTCAATATGTGATCCAGCTACTCAGCTGCAATCTTGGTTCTAGAGGTCAGACGTGAGTCATACCTCTAATGAAGATGAGTCTTTCATGAAATAGGGCATGCAAATGAATATATCCAGCAAGGTGTTGATGCTGATGGACAATGAAACAGTACTTCATTAACATACTGAAGGGGTCCCACCGTGTCACATAAGAGTGGTGATGTGATGGTGTGTGCCTCAATGGTATGAAATGTGAGCGGGTCTTTATCAATCCTCAAGAACATACATGCTGAGTTGGACTTCAGACCTATCTATTGTCTATAGTGGGCATTGACAGAAGGATGTGAGCATATGACTGGAGGAAGTAATATGGCTAACAGAAGGTGGAGCTGAGACCTATTTCCACTCGGCTTCCTAAGAACTCAGTTTGACTCCAGCCTTTGTCACTTAGGTAGCTTTATCTGGCATACAGCAGTGCTACTCTGAGTTGATCAGACTCAAGTGCAGGGGAGATGGATGCAGGGTACATCACAGGTTCTCCCTTTATATACATTACACATCTCATTGCATTTACTATAGGTTGCATCTTGGACTGGCTGGGTTACTTTGCAGGAACCAATCCCTGTACAGCAGGCACTGTCCATGCTTCAACTTCCTCTTTACCTCATCTCTACATTCCTAACTTATTTTGTCCCTTGTTATCTAGTTCATAGTAAATAGTGCCCTGCATGTTCTCCCGCTTATCTCAGTTGGCTCAGAGATTCTGCCTTCTTAGCCTGCTAACCTATTTATTTAGCACAAACATTCTGTTTTCAAACTGATGATTCATTTATGTCCCTAGTTCTATCTTCCAAAAAATGACGCCTCCCTCCATGTGTTAATTATTCATTGCAGGCCAGGCCTCAGCTATAATCCATAATACCAGTAATGTGTTCCAGTCACTGCATCTAGGCATCTGTTCAGCCTCCTCCAATAACCAAACTATGGTCAAGAGTGACTATTGTCTAGGTAACAAAATGCCTCCCAGAGAATATTGCCAATTGGCCCATGATGAGATTACGGCTACTTGAAAGTAATAGTGCTATCAGGTCCAGCATGCTATCTCAATAATGATTACAAGAGTAACCTGTCCATACAGACTGAGTGCGCAATGCAGGCAAACAGAACTGGTGTGATATATACAGAACATCAGTACAGAGCTGCGCAGAATTATTGAGCGGATCACCATGGATTTATTATGATGACGGTTTAATTTGTATTTTTTTGCTTTTCTGCCCAGATACTTTGTGATGATGGGTATGCAATCAGTAAGTCAATCATTCAATCACCTTGTATCTTTATCCATGCATATCCACCACAGAAACAGAATGGAAGGTTTAGAAAATTCTGCTTGCCTATTTGCCTTGGACAAGTTATTTATTTAATTTAATTTATTTATTTATTGGGCATGCAGGCAAAATATCAGAATTTTAGTGAGCAGATTTTGTATCTGGCCTGGTACATTTTAATCCTAGTTTGACAAGGCAGTATTCCAGCCATGCTCTTCTGAATAGCTTTGCAGCAGATAAGTGCACATGGTTCATTGTCTGACTATGTGTCCCTCAGATCTACCTATGAGTGGCTGGTGGTGGGTTGCCAGCCTTCCCTTGATAAATTTCTTGATGCAATATTGTTCACAGACTGTGTCTGTTGTCACCATTGGGTTGTTGATGGCTTTGGGTTGCTTGTGGCATGATCACATATTTGTATGCATCACATCCAAACACATAGCATCCTTTAACATGTACTCTAGGAAACTCCTCTTAACAATGATGTCTCTGTTATGTGAAAACAGGTTGCCAGCAGGGCTTGTAACCCATCAAGTGGCTGTGCGGTAACATGTCCAACAGCGATCAAGTGGCTCAGGGCAAGGGCATGGCCCAGTGAATCATGGTTCTTAGTGCATTTCAGCGTTCCACCAGATGCCAGGTATCTGGTAGACATCTGGGCATCAGTGTCATACATGCTTGTTCAGTGCATGCAGCTATCATATGTAAGTGTGAGCAAACAGTCGCAACATGCAGCCGTTTATGTGTTAGCACTGACACAGCAGTTAGCAGCGTCCTTTCCAGTGGAGCCTTTCCAGTGTGTGACTCACAGACTCGTTCTAGTTAATCTGCACAGCAGTCAGAAAAGAGGCTCTTGGTGATACTTCAGTCATGATTGCTGGAGCCCCACGTTTTTCACAAATGTGAAATAACATGAAAGAAAATGATAAATACATAAAAAACAAACAAAAGACCTGACACACAGGGTCGCAGCACCACTCAGGTTTGGCCCGGCTGCCCCTCCATCGTCATGATGGACCGGTGGCTTGGCCAAACTTGAGCAGCGCAGCAATCCCATGATCAAATCACAATGCCTGGAGTGGGGAGCCCCACCCAGTGCTGTGGGATGATCTCACTCTCCAGCTCCCTCCCCCACCCCAGGGCCCTCCCCTCCTCACCGGGAATTTCAGACATTTCGTTTTCTTTTGTTTCATCCCCTCCCCAGCCCTGCCACACCCCCAGAGGGGACAAAACAAAATAAAATGTAATTCCTGGAAGGTAAAGTAAAATAAAAAGAATTTCCTGGGGCTTTCATAATTGCCATAGAAATGCTATAGATTTATTAGTTGTATAAAACTTGTAGGCATACATGGGATGTATCCATCAGGATATATGTGTGACACCCTGGCACCCTAGTATTCACCATTGTCATGTAATTAGGATATGTTTTGTACAAAGTACGCCTTGTGAGGTATCATTCTAAAAGTCTTGATCGGCTAGACATTAATATCTCGTTGGATTGTATGTGCTATCGTCGTATGTGAAGTTATGAAGTTTGGCTATGTATGTGTTACTGAAACATGTTGTAAGGTTGAAAACACCCACAAGCAGCCTTTCAGGTACAACAGTAAAAAGGCCAAACAATGTTAATGGCTTATTGAGGAAATGCACACAAGCACAAGGATTACCCCAAGAACTGTGTACAATAGAAACCTCTCAAAGATATTACTACACAATGGGAACTGTTTGACCCAGGTCACAGCAAAAGAGCTTTCCAGCAAGGGGGAGAAGATATAAAAGGAGGAAAATTACATCATGGGGGTACCTCATTCTCCCTACAACAACACACCTGGAAATACCTGAGGAATAAAGACTGAACAGGGGGGACCTGATTGTCCCAGGCTAAGGGATTGCTAGCCTGGGTATGAAAACCTGGGAAACCCAAGGTGCAAAGCCAAGGCAGCTTGTGCCTTAAGAATCTGCCAGCCTGTTTATCACTCAGGGTGAGAGTTTGCTAATTCATATCCTACTTATCTAGTGGGTTAAGCTCAGTTTGCGGTTTTGTTTATTTACTAAGTAATCTGCTTTGATCTGTTTCTATCACTTATAATCACTTAAAATCTATCTTTTAGTAGTTAAACTTATTTTATGTTTTAATCCAAACCAGTGTGCATTTGACTAAGGTATCTGGGGAAAATCTCAGCTTGGTTACCACAAGTCCTCTTCACATTGAGGGAGAGGCGGACTGGGTGTTAAACCCATATACTGGCCAGATTTGACCAGGGAAGGACGGTACTGCTCTGGGGTTCTAGGCTGAGAGGCTGGTGGTTAGGGAGCCTGTGTGTGACTGCAGATGGGTGTGTCCCTACCTGTGTGAATGCTGGTGAAAGTGTAAGCTTGGAGGGCTTTGCAACTTGTCACAGCAGCACAGTGTGAGAGGGAGCCCAGGTTGGTGGGTCAGAGGGCTCAGTGGTACCCCAGTTCCAAGTGGCACCCGGGGGGAACCTGTCACAATATGCTTCAGAATTTACAAAAAGGTTCTCAGATAATTTCCACCACTGTTCACATAGATGTGCTCACAGCACCCCGGGAGGTATATCAATCTTGATTAAAAGTAGGGAAACTGAGGCACGGAGTGGCTATGATTTGCCCAGGGTCACTATAATGGGGTCGTCTATCCCTTTAAAAGCCAGGGAGCAGCTGATGTGTTCTGGAAAGGGGCCCAACAGGCAGGGGCTGAGAATCATCTGAACCAGCTAGATAATAGCATCAAGTGATTTGGGTCTGATTATTCCTAGCTGGGGAATACAAAGGAGGGCCCCCCTCTCCGAGGGAGCCTGGGACCAGGAGAGGGTTGGGAGTGGATTCTCCTGTGGCAGCAGCAGAAGTCTGCGAGATGACAGGCAAGCACTGAAGACCACCCCCGAGGCTGGAGAAGATCCAGCCCATTAAGCAAGAGAAGGCCAGAGAACCTCACAATCTCAGTGAAGAATGGGACTGTGGCTTTTTGTTATTGTTCCACATTCCCTTTTTGTGACTAAACAAGGCCCTGAGGTAAGGGCTACAAACGGAACTGGACGTGGCCAGTTCTTTGTCCCAATCAAATTCACAGCAGAATCAAGAACAGAAGCCAGATCTCCTAGGTCTTGATCCAATGCCCTTTACAATCAATGAGAGTCTTTCCATTGGCCGCAATGGATGCTGGATTGGACCTCTAGTGCTTTAGCCACAAGATTATCCTTCCCCCTAGCTCGTTAGTACTGTTTGCTGATATAACACTGGTGCGATATATCTGTTCATGAACCCTTGCCTAGGCCTGGAGCTGTGCTGTGGTTGTATTGCAGCACACTCAACAGCCAGTGTGCAGGGAATGCAGGCCATGCCATAGTCTGTAGTGGTTCATAACAACGTAATATTGTAATGGTTCCTATAGATATTTCTGATCACACGCTAATGGCATAGGATTTTGCCCTAAACTCCACATGAGACATTGTGCCTGGCCCCAGCTGTTGTTCCATATCCTTTCATATCCCCTGTTTATCACTGAGTCTTACAGGTAAGGGCTGTGGTGTGATTATTGTATGTCATGTTTCCTACTGCCTCATACACCTGTTCATGGGGTATGTGCAGCACAACTGACCATTGGTGCCTCACCAGGCCTCTTCCCACATCCTAGTACATGACTGACGGTGGCGGAGGGTTAGGGTAATCAGGCAGACAAGCAGTTGTTTATGGAGTACCTCTCCATTGGTATCCTACAGGTGTGGCCTACTTTCCTGCCTCTTGCAACATCTGAATGGTAATCACATGGTAATGATCTTTTTCTGTAGGCTACAGCCACGTGTTATTGTGAGTGTGGGTTGTAGTCTACCCCCACAACATGGCTTGGACAGAGCTAATGCAGGCTACCACCTTTGTTGGGAGAACACTACTTGTGTTAATCCTTGTGGTGCTTTCTATAATTGCAGAAACGTTGGTCATGACTTGTGCACTGCCTTGTCAGTCTGGTGTTCATGGAAATCCCTGGTTCTCTCTGGATTATTTCCTGGTAGTGTACAAACGGGGAAGGGGGCCGTGTATAGAACAAGAACTTGCACTCCAAGGTAGCTTACACTATATGTGCATTTCTGATTCTCAGTACTGTGGCTGGCTACAGCTGCCCTTGTTCAGTGCCCGGTTGTCGCTGCCTTTTCCTTACCAGCAGTTCTTGCTGTCAAATTCTGTCCAGTGATTAACAGCCTTTACTTTAGTTTTGTTTGCAGTGTGGGGGTGGCTGCTTTGGTCTCAGGGTATTAGAGAGAGAAGGTGGGGGAGGTGATATCTTTTACTGGACCAATGTCTGTTGGTGAAAGAGACGCGCTTTGGCGCTTACACAGAGTACTTTTCCCAGACCTGAAGAAGAGCTCTGTGTAAGCTCCAAAGTGTGTCTCTTTCACCAACAGACATTGGTTCAATAAAATAGATCACCTCCCCCACCTTGTCTCTTTACTATAATGTACTGATCTCTAGGAATGCTTCTGAGCTAGGTGATTCAATGTCCTTCCCAGTGCTGATTAGATGAGCCACCCAGCCAATCTGCTGGAATGATGCCTACTTAATATCAGGGCTAACTGAATGCAAGTCTGCGTCACACTTTTAGACAGGAAGCTTTTCTGTGGGTTCATGGCTCTTATCACCCCTCAATATAGATATTAGAAACAAAGCCCTGAATCCCTAGATTGGTCATAAGATCTTTTATAGCAACTGTCAAGCAGTATAGAGTGGCTCACAAGTATAAAGACCAACCTCAGGGCAGACTGTGAAGTAGGAGGGCACAAACCCAAAACTGGTTGTGAGTTCTATACTTAGATTTCACTAACCACGTATCAAATGTGAACTCCTCAAGTGCTATAACAGCCTAACCATAGAATCACAGACAGTCCCCTTGGGCACTCCAGTCTATCTTGCCACTCAGGCAAGCTTGCCTTTGCGATAGATGGTCCCTTACCTCAAAAATCACAACAACATTCAAGTTACTCCCAGAAGGTCCAGTCACTTATCCCAGGCCAACTGCACCTCAGCTCCTATACCAAAGGCAATGCTTGTAGGCCAATCATATAATAAATTAACTAAAAATATATTAACTAAGAAAAAGAAATGAGACTTATTTAGAAGGTTAAAACAGATAAACATACATGAACAAATGAATTACAATCTTACATTCCAAAAGGGTAATAGAAGCTGCTGTAATATGCAAGCTCTGTATGTCCTTTAGGCCTAACCCAGGCCAAGCACTGGGGAACTCTTGCTTATGCTTAGAAATCTTCACCCCTCAGAGTTCCAGCATCATAGATATAATTTCTTCTTAACAAGGATTTTTATTCCCTTCCCCCAGAGTTCAAGGTGATGGGACATGTGCTTGTCCCATCTCTTCATTGGTGTGGTGGGAGCAATCAACAAAGTCTTTTGTCCGCTGATGTTCCACAATGGCTTGTCTGGCATCTATGGGCCTTCTTTTCTTGGAGAGGAGATGACGCCTCTTAAGGTAAACTAGCATTACAACACTTGGTAATGCTTCTCTCCTGACTGTAGGCATTTACAGTTTTAGAGCAAACACTGTTAGTTACAGAGCAAACACTTAAATATTGCCTTATAACACGGGGTACAGATGTTATAAGATTAAGACATGCAGCATCCTACAAACATTTCATAAAGTCTAAACACATTTTTATAAATCCAATACCAGTTTTAACAATACTAACTCCCAGGTGATCCAGACTGGTTTCCAGCTATGCATTCGTCAGTGTTCAATTGAAGCCTCTGGGCCTTGGCACGAGCTGGCACCTGGACTGCCAGCATCACAGAAACTAGGTACATTTCCTTACTTTCAATACTTATTCAGTTGCTGCTCGTAGGAAATGCTTGGCTCTTGGTTTTCCATAGATCAGTATGAAATGAGTGGCACAACACAACATACACACACACATATTGCCTTTTAGAGTATAGCACACCACAGGGCTTGGCAGAGGCCCTGAATGGTATGTTAAGGATTGGGTGTAACTACTGCCCTTCATTTAATATTGTTGTAAGAAGCCTTTAAGCTCCTTTATGGAACCAGGTAGCTGAAAAAATAGGGACCTCCAAACTGCATACGGGCACATGTCCCCACTCAAAGCAAAGGTGCATGTGGGTGGAGGGCTTTCACAGGCTGTTAGTTTGTGTTTGTCTGGGAGAAAGACAGCAGAAAGACCAGAGAAGCTGAGAAAGAAGGCAGCAAGGAAGGAGTGATCGCAGCCTGAGCAAGAACTGGAAGTGCAACCTTGAGAAAGCCTAAAGAGAGTATTTTTTGGGCAGAGTGCTGGCTAAAAGAGGCTTGGAACTATCTCCTACTGTTGGATTCATGCTGCATTCAGGTAAATGGCACTTTGTACATTTTTTGTAAGAAAATAGGATTGCACCAAAGACACCTGCCTCCATCATCAATTTCTCCTCCTAACAGAAACAACCTGCAGGCCCCCAGACTTTGGATACCGGCTCAGATCAAAAAGAGGCAACCATACAAAAATTTTCATTGCACAAGGATCTATCAGCCTGCTCTTTTAACCAATTTTTCCATTTCCTCTGCCTAGATAGATGTTGGCTTCAGCTGGAGCCAAAAAGATCACACATGTAGATCGTGTTGGAGGAGGGGGGAAACCCTCTTTACCCAAAATCAAGCAAAGCAATCAAGAAGGTGCTCATGCCCCACTTGAGTATGGGCTGGGGTCAGTGCCAGAGGATATAAACCATCTAGTTCATATCTTGCCTTCGCTTTCCTCAAGGAGACCTGGACACTCTCTTCCACTCACTCACTCACTCACTGACTGGTCAGTCTGTCCCTGAGCTGAGCCTTTCCCAGGGAAGCTAAGTAGCTGTGAGTCTCAAGATCCTTCCTGCAGGTTTATAATCCTTGCTGTCAGCTTTCGGAAGCCTTTTATTTTCTGTTCTGCCCTTATTATTAAATACAGCTAGAGAGCTCTCCCTCCAGGCTTGACGTCTCTGGCAGGTGTTGCAGGGCAGGGCTGATTTAATTCCCTGTTTCTGGGACAGATTGTTAACCCCTTTCTGGTCTGGTCCAATGTGGGTTTGTACACCTCATTACACCAGCCTTTGATATGTGCCCCCTCGACCATCTCCTTGTAATGGTAACGCTCCTAGCGACGCATGTATATGGCCAGTGATGCTGCCATGAACTTTATTCCTCCCTTCCTGGGACATGGCTTGCAAGTCTTCTAGTGATGACTAGTGCTGTTGCTTTTGGTCTCGTGCTCTTTTTGGTACTGGGCCCCATTACTCAGTAAAGAGCTGATGGCTCTGAGTGGGTCTTCTGTTACCCTCAGGTGTTTTCCTCCTTGTGTCTTGTCCTCTGCCACCACTATCTCCAGCAGCGCAGTCCCGTGCCGTCAAAGGAGAGCGACGGGAAACTGCTTAGTGTGCTTGAACGCCGTCTCTTTTCTAGGACAGAACACCACTCACTTGGTGCCTGAGTGTTACGTAGGTCTGAGGAGTGTGATGTGTTTCCCAAGCACTTGAACCTTTGTGTACATTTACGCAATATGCCAAGTGGTGTATGTTGCTGTGTCCATTGACTCAGATGAGACAAGTTTCCATCCTTGCACTGTTATCCAGCTGTTTGCTGGTTTGATGCATGTGTGTGTTTTCCTTGTGTCTGGCGGGGGCGAGGACTACACTCTCGTTACGTTGGGCTTGTGAGTGACCCACATACCGACTGAGAGACAGCATGACTGTTCCCATGCCTAGCCATTGAGCTCTTATTGGAACCAGTGAAAACTGGTGCCGTTCTCATACATGGGATGTAGCTATGGACTTGGGTCACAATTAGGCATCATAATCACTGAGCGGAGCTGACTTTTCCAATCAGTTACCTTTCTGCAACGGTGTTACTGAATGCATCTGCCTGAGCACGTGGAACTGGGGCATGTGGAGTATCGTTGGAATGGTTTGACCACTGTGACAGTTGCTATGCCAGGAACAGACTGGTTGCCCGGGGAGTCGTTCTTTGACGTGCTGGCAGCTGTAACATGCACAGCCTTGGCCAGGACCAAGGAGCTGTGGTTCATTAATCATTGTTCAGTGGGGTGATGGTACTGAGGGCTAGATGGCAATGGGTGCCGTATAAATGCCAGACAGATAGATAAGCGGGTGCCTTACAATGTTTCCTTTGCTGGGAGGCACATGAGTTGATATCCCCAGGTGGACTCATGTTTGAATATATGGGGTAACTTTTAATCATCCTGTGGCCAGTGCTTCTGCAGTGCCACCCGCACTGAGTCCTTGATCCATTTTCCATCCCGTGGTTCTAGGCATGTTGGTTTGTGCAGTCAGGTTTCCTTCTACCCACCCAGTACACAATATCTCTGTCCAATAGCCAGCCGTCAGCATCATGGGTGATTAGTGCGTTTGGCGCCAGTAATCTCCTTGGCACGTGCTTGGTACTATGGATACTGTATAGGGCATAGGGTCACACACTAATGTCCTAGCAGCTTAATGTCTATATGACCTAACGTCCCTCAGGGCTACATAGTGGTTTGGACACTACAATCTGTCTTCAGATGCTTTGTGGGTAACTGGTAAACGGCCAGCCACACTCTCTTTACAGCAGCTGCAGGCATCTTGAACTTCCCTGGGGCAGTAACGTAAGGTGCTCGCACTGCTGGTGTCAGGGTGTGGGGATGTGATGGTTTCTTATGAGCCTACCATCCTTTTACTCTAGCCTCACTCTTATTGACCCTTACATACAATCTCCTGCTAGCAGCCTGGGCATCTTCACATGTGCATTTTCACACAACACTTTTCCTCCCGGGTGAAGTGGCTTCCATTACCTGCCTCACATGCACCTTTTCCTCTTTGTATGCCCCTGCAAGCTTGGGCTCTGATCCAAAGTCCATTAAAACAGAGGTCCCCAAACTGTGGGGCATGCTCCCCTTGGGGGGCACAGAGGAATGTTCGGGGGCAGGGGCATGGTGTGGCCTGGGCCAGCCCTCACAAAGGGCCACCCAGTCCCGCCCCACCCCCCAGCTCTGCTCCGGCCCCACCCGCAGCCCTGGCTCCTGGCCCCAGCCTCGGCTCTGCACCTGGCAGGTCAAGCTGCCAGCCCGCACTGTGGCCCGGCTGCAGTTCCGCTCCCGCCCCCCCCCGCCTCAGCCCCTGGCCGCGGCTCCGTTCCCAGCTCTGGCCCCGTTCCCAGCCCCAGCCCCACCCCAGCTGCAGCCCCAGCCTTGGCCCCCTTACCCTTGTCTGCGTCCCCACAGCCACCGCTGGGGGGAGGATATGGACAGGAAGAAAGGGGGGCATGACCCTGAAAAGTTTGGGACCACTGCATTAAAGGCAGTGGGCTTTGGATTAGGCCCTCAGAGAGAACAGCCAGTTCTACAGTCTTAGGAGCATTTTCTCCTTCTGTAAACATACTGGGCCAAATTCTGCTATCATTTCCTCCAGCAAAACCCTACTGAATTGAGTGGGGTTCATAGAGTCATAAAACAAGGGAAGTTAGAGATGGAAAAGGTCTATTGCATCATCCAGTCTATCTCCCTTCCAGTGCAGGAGGCTGGGGTGCCATCAGTGAAATTGAGAACATAATTGGCCCCACCGGCTGTGTCTATACTGAGCTTTTACTTAAAAATTTCCCACCAATGCACTAGCATTGGTGCAGTTCCACCCATGGGAGTATGAGTATAGACAGGGCACCATCATTTTTACTACTGTGTCATCTAACAAGCTCAGAACAAGTCTAGACAACCTGGTAGTAAAAGTAACATCAGCCACCAGCACCCAGTCTATGCTGGCATTCTTACCATCTGTCGTCACCTCCAGTAGAGTTGCACAAGTGAGGAACTTGAAGCAAAAGCTCAATGTAACAACAATCAGTGCGAAGGAGCTTCCTGACCAAAACACCTACGTGTGTGAAAGCGCCTCTGGCTGCTTTGCAAATGAGCGGGCTAGGTGAGGGAGCGAATGAATGAAGGAGGTGATTGTAATGCCGCTGGCTTACTCATCACTCCTCTAGGGAGCCGTGTGCAAAGAAAGCACATTTGCCTGCCCACTAGGTGCTAAATTATATTGTAGGTGTATAATATCATGTAATTAAAAGGGATCAAACACAGAAGAGTTGCTTGAACCTGCAGGACAAACAACACAGCCATTTTTTCCCTTCATCAGCTAATTTGTACGTAAGCGGCAGCATGGTCTGGAGAAGAGAGCATGGGCCTGGGAGATAGATATAGGTGCTTCTCATTCTGAGCCTGGTTCTGACATTAATTTGTTGTCTAGCCTAGGGCAAGAGTCACTTAGGCCACAATTTTCAAACCCGAGGTCCTATAGTTAGGCTGCTAATTCTATATTTAAGCACCTAGAAGTGACCCAATTTTCAGAAGTACTGAGTCCCTGTAAAGTCAGTGGGAGCTGCAGGGGCTGAGTAGCTCTGAAAATTGGGTCATTTTCATACAGGTGCCTAACCTTCGGCTCCCAGGCTTAAAAAACTCTGCTATAATTGCTGCTTGCCTGCCCCTTCTACAAAAGGGGGGATAACCACACTTGCCTGCTTTACAAGGAATATTGTGCGGCTTTTTTAGTTAAGGGTCATATAATGCTTTGAAAAACAACACTGTAAATTCTAGATATGATTATGTGATTTATAGTGGTATTAGAGTCGTGTTTTATAGTGGTATATATCTACAAACAGCCCTTAATTGCTTCTCTGGAGCTTACAAAAGCCTAGGTCTAACTCTGAACATCGGCAAAACAAAAGATCTCCACCAGCCAGTCCCTGGTCACTGGTCTACAATTTTTGAGAAGTCGTCTGCTTCAGAGATAAAATGTGCTATTTATTATGTATTTTGATGTGCTGAATTCAAATATGACAATTAAAACAACTGATTGGCTACTGTTTCTAAGATATTTAAGTTTTTACATTTTAGGTCTATGTATATTGTGTAGATAGTAGAGTTTTAATCATAAATTGTAAACCTAGGTCTTTTCATGTGTTTATGGTTGCTTTACATGATAATATTTCACCTGTCCTGTTTATGTAACACTTTAAAAATCAGCAAAAGGGTTAGATAAATAAAATTTATTATGAAACAAAAGGCAAAAAACTATTACGTACATAGTTTAGTCCTATTCAGTGTCTACTCGGTGCTTCTTGGCTTGTCTCTTGTATTCATTAAATGGAGCATCTCTTGTCACTGTCCAGCAATAGTCTGCAAGCATTGATGGGCTCCATTTGCCCTGATAGCGTTTCTCCATTGTTGCAATGTCCTGGTGGAATCGCTCGCCGTGCTCGTCGCTCACTGCTCCGCAGTTTGGTGGAAAAAAATCTAGATGAGAGTGCAAAAAATGTATCTTTAGTGACATGTTGCAACCAAGGCTTTTGTATGCCTTGAGGAGGTTTTCCACCAACAACCTGTAGTGTCTGCCTTGTTGTTTCCGAGAAAATTTATTGCCACTAACTGGAAGGCTTTCCATGCCGTCTTTTCCTTGCCACGCAGTGCATGGTCAAATGCATCATCTCAAAGAAGTTCACGAATCTGAGGACCAACAAAGACACCTTCCTTTATCTTAGCTTCACTTAACCTTGGAAATTTTCCATGGAGGTACTTGAAAGCTGCTTGTGTTTTGTCAATGGCCTTGACAAAGTTCTTCATCAGACCCAGCTTGATGTGTAAGGGTGGTAACAAAATCTTCCTTGATTCAACAAGTGGTGGATGCTGAACACTTTTCCTCCCAGGCTCCAATGACTGTCGGAGTGGCCAATCTTTCTTGATGTAGTGGGAATCTCTTGCACGACTATCCCATTCGCAGAGAATATGGTTCACTCTATATGCATCCGAAGAAGTGGGTTGTAGCCCACGAAAGCTTATGCTCTAATAAATTTGTTAGTCTCTAAGGTGCCACAAGTACTCCTGTTATTTTAGCAGTACTTTGTGTATCCAGTCTGCAGACCAAGCAAGAGAGCAACAACCTTCAAATTGCCACAAAGCTGCCACTGATGTTGGTCATAGTTTATGCACCTCAAAAGTTGTTTCATGTTGTCATAGGTTTCCTTCATATGGACTGCATGACCAACTGAAATTGATGGCAAAACATTGCCATTATGCAGTAAAACAGCTTTAAGACTCGTCTTCAATGAATCAATGAACAGTCTCCATTCATCTGGATCGTGAACGATGTTGAGGGCTGCCATCACACCATCGATGTTGTTGCAGGCTACAAGATCACCTTCCATGAAGAAAAATGGGACAAGATCCTTTTGACGGTCACGGAACATGGAAACCCTAACATCACCTGCCAGGAGATTCCACTGCTGTAGTCTGGAGCCCAACAGCTCTGCCTTACTCTTGGGTAGTTCCAAATCCCTGACAAGGTCATTCAGTTCACCTTGTGTTATGAGGTGTGGTTCAGAGGAGGAGGATGGGAGAAAATGTGGGTCCTGTGACATTGATGGTTCAGGACCAGAAGTTTCATCCTCTTCCTCGTCTGACTCAAGTGAGAATGATTCTGGTGCATCAGGAACCAGCAGTCCTTCTCCGTGGGGTACTGGGCGTATAGCTGATGGAATGTTTGGATAATGCACAGTCCACTTTTTCTTCTTTGACACACCTTTCCCAACTGGAGGCACCATGCAGAAGTAACAATTGCTGGTATGATCTGTTGGCTCTCTCCAAATCATTGGCAGTGCAAAAGGCATAGATTTCTTTTTCCTGTTCAACCACTGGCGAAGATTTGTTGCACAAGTGTTGCAGCATATGTGTGGGGCCCACCTCTTGTCCTGATCTCCAATTTTGCAGCCAAAATAAAGGTGATAGGCTTTCTTAACCATAGTGGTTATACTGCGCTTTTGTGATGCAAAAGTCACTTCACCACAAACATAGCAGAAGTTATCTGCACTGTTCACACAAGTACGAGGCATCTCTGCTCACTTTGGCTAAACAGAAATGTGTCCCTTTGCAAAATCAAACACTGACAAATAAGAGAGCACGACACTGTATGATTTCTAGAGCTGATATAGGGCAATTTGTTCAGCAGAGTGATGTAAGCTTCGTTATGATTGCATCATCCATGACTTCTAGGAATAACATGATGCAATTCCTATCATGTATGACGCAATACCAGCTTCAGATTGCATCATTCATTGTTTTGCCTAAAAAGCAAGTACTGTCCAAACCCAGTCATAGATTTATTCATAGATCCAGTCAAAGATGTATTTTAGTCATTTCTGGTTTAAATTGAGATCCCTTCCCTTTATAACTCACTTATCCTCCGCCATTCCCAAGTCAAGGGTCGTATATACTGACCCAATAGCATATCTTGAAAACTAGAGCCAATCAACAATTTTAAGCATCATTTTCGTTCTCAGTGACCCAGAATTAGTAAAGTTTGACTACATTTATTTCAGAAGCATTTTGGCTGTAGAGCAGTGTAATCAGACCCAGCAAGGAAAATCTACATTGACAGAGAAGAACTGGAAAATGTAGAAGACTTTGCCTATCTTGGCAGCCATCTCTCACAGAGGGCAGACATAGGCGTCGAAATTCAGCACAGAAGCCGCTGCACCAGCCTTGCCTTGGGCAGACTGTCTCGCCGGGTGTTCAACAATCACAACATCAGAACACACACTAGACTTTTAGTTTATAAAGCGGGCGTAATCCAAGTCTCACAGCCGTAGAGGAGAGTTGGGGTGACCTATAGAAAACACCTGAAAAACCTGGTATGTCAGCACCAGCGCTTTCTTTCAAAGATCCTCAACATAAAGTGGGAGGATCATCACACTAATGTCAGTGTCCTCACAGAGGCCAACATCTTCAGTGTTGAGGCCCTGATTATCCAGCACCAGCTGAGGTGGAACGGGTACTGTGTGCGCATGCCTGATGTACGCTTACCAAAACAACTGCTGCACGCCCAACTCACTGAAGGAGAAAGGAAACAGGGAGGCCAAAAGAAATGCTTTAAAGACACCCTCAAGATAAACATCAAGAGACCTGGCATCCACACCACACACTGGGAGACAGTAGCCCAGGACAGGGATAACTGGCAAAGACTTGTCAGAGCGGGAACGTCCACTGTTGAGGAAAATCGCCTTGCCCTGGTCACAGAAAAACACCAGAAAAGAAAGGAAAGAATTGTCACGCAGCAATCGTGTCCCAACCCTGACTTCCAACACCTCCTGCAATGTCTGCCAACGAGCCTGTGGCTCAATAACTGGACTCCTCAGTCACCAAAGGACCCATCAAAAAAAAACCCTGCGAAAGATCATCCTCGACCTTGAGGGAGCGCTGACGGATACAAAATCTTGTTCTGCCCAGCTTCGACAAGACTAAGGCCAAGATTTTCAAAAGCAATTAGTGATTTGGGGTATCCATTTTGAGGCACCTTAAAGGGGCCTGGTTCTCAGAGGGCAGGTGCTTAGCACTTTCTGAAAATCAGGTGCCTTCCAGGCATCTTAAATAGGGTCCCCAAAAATGAAGGCATAGGAAATCACCACTCCCTTTTGAAAATGTTGGCCAAAAGCAGCAGGTCAGCATTAGGGTCTAGAAAGGAAGGAAACAAAAAAAAAATGTGTTTACTGCTGGAGGATTTTCCCACATTGAAAATATATCTTGGACTTGTGCTTTTCAATTCAGCCTAAACTGCTCCTGTTTAAAAAGCAAGTCATTTATTCAGCACCTTCCATCCAAGATTCTCAAAGCCCTTTGCAACACATTAACAACGCCTAAGACCACCCATTATACAGATGGGGAAACTGAGCCACACAATAAGTTGAGTAGACCAGGAACAGAATCTGGTTTTCCTGACTCTCTCTCAAAAAAAATTATGTTGTTTCCAGAATAAACTAAAAGGAATGTGATGGAGCAGATACAGACAGTGCAGAACAAACCCTCTGCTCTAGCCCGTAGCTCACATGCCCAGTCCCCTTCAAAGACATGTGACTGCAAGATGAACAGTGTTACACACTTTAGAGGTGACATACCTAATATTCAGCTGTGCACTGCCAGAGTAGAGTGCAGGATGGCTCTGATCACTCCTGCATTGACTCCATTTTCTCTGGGCTGACTGCTGCTGACACTTCCATGTGAACACCCTGTGGAGAGTTATGGACATCTGACCAATGTAGCACTGGAAGGAGCATAAAGCTTCCCTAACCCGGGTTAAGGGGTAAGTGGCCAGTGGAGCAGGCTGGGCCATTCATTCCTGTACTGAGTACACATGGTTTTCTGTGCTATTGCCTGCTGCTGATCCGAACACATGACTCTGCCATGAGCTCAGAGTCCACTAACCGGAGGCAGCTCTGAGGAAGGAGTAAAGGGAGACAGGCTGTATCACTGCTGTGATGAGTGCACACAGTGCTCTGTGCTGGTGCAGACACGCTCTGGAAGGAGCCCAGAGCCCCTGGTGCATGTGGAGCTGTGTGGGTCACTGCTGTGATGAGTGCACACAGTGCTCTGCGCTCATACAGACACGCTCTGGAAGGAGCCCAGAGCCCCTGGTGCATGTGGAGCTGTGTGTGTCACTGCTGTGATGAGTGCACACAGTGCTCGGCGCTCATACAGACACGCTCTGGAAGGAGCTCAGCGCCCCTGGTGCATGTGGAGCTGTGTGTGTCACTGCTGTGATGAGTGCACACAGTGCTCGGCGCTCATACAGACACGCTCTGGAAGGAGCTCGGAGCCCCTGGTGCATGTGGAGCTGTGTGTGTCACTGCTGTGATGAGTGCACACAGTGCTCGGCGCTCATACAGACACGCTCTGGAAGGAGCCCAGAGCCCCTGGTGCATGTGGAGCTGTGTGGGTCACTGCTGTGATGAGTGCACACAGTGCTCAGCGCTCATACAGACACGCTCTGGAAGGAGCTCGGAGCCCCTGGTGCGTGTGGAGCTGTGTGGGTCACTGCTGTGATGAGTGCACACAGTGCTCTGCGCTCATACAGACACGCTCTGGAAGGAGCTCGGAGCCCCTGGTGCGTGTGGAGCTGTGTGGGTCACTGCTGTGATGAGTGCACACAGTGCTCTGCGCTCATACAGACACGCTCTGGAAGGAGCTCGGAGCCCCTGGTGCGTGTGGAGCTGTGTGTGTCACTGCTGTGATGAGTGCACACAGTGCTCGGCGCTCACACAGACACGCTCTGGAAGGAGCTCGGAGCCCCTGGTGCATGTGGAGCTGTGTGGGTCACTGCTGTGATGAGTGCACACAGTGCTCGGCGCTCATACAGACACGCTCTGGAAGGAGCTCGGAGCCCCTGGTGCATGTGGAGCTGTGTGTGTCACTGCTGTGATGAGTGCACACAGTGCTCGGCGCTCATACAGACACGCTCTGGAAGGAGCTCAGCGCCCCTGGTGCATGTGGAGCTGTGTGGGTCACTGCTGTGATGAGTGCACACAGTGCTCTGCGCTCATACAGACACGCTCTGGAAGGAGCTCGGAGCCCCTGGTGCATGTGGAGCTGTGTGTGTCACTGCTGTGATGAGTGCACACAGTGCTCGGCGCTCACACAGACACGCTCTGGAAGGAGCTCGGAGCCCCTGGTGCATGTGGAGCTGTGTGGGTCACTGCTGTGATGAGTGCACACAGTGCTCGGCGCTCATACAGACACGCTCTGGAAGGAGCTCGGAGCCCCTGGTGCATGTGGAGCTGTGTGGGTCACTGCTGTGATGAGTGCACACAGTGCTCGCCGCTCATACAGACACGCTCTGGAAGGAGCTCAGCGCCCCTGGTGCATGTGGAGCTGTGTGTGTCACTGCTGTGATGAGTGCACACAGTGCTCGGCGCTCACACAGACACGCTCTGGAAGGAGCTCAGCGCCCCTGGTGCATGTGGAGCTGTGTGTGTCACTGCTGTGATGAGTGCACACAGTGCTCTGCGCTCATACAGACACGCTCTGGAAGGAGCCCAGAGCCCCTGGTGCATGTGGAGCTGTGTGGGTCACTGCTGTGATGAGTGCACACAGTGCTCGGCGCTCATACAGACACGCTCTGGAAGGAGCTCGGAGCCCCTGGTGCATGTGGAGCTGTGTGGGTCACTGCTGTGATGAGTGCACACAGTGCTCTGCGCTCATACAGACACGCTCTGGAAGGAGCTCGGAGCCCCTGGTGCATGTGGAGCTGTGTGGGTCACTGCTGTGATGAGTGCACACAGTGCTCTGCGCTCATACAGACACGCTCTGGAAGGAGCTCAGCGCCCCTGGTGCATGTGGAGCTGTGTGGGTCACTGCTGTGATGAGTGCACACAGTGCTCGGCGCTCACACAGACACGCTCTGGAAGGAGCCCAGAGCCCCTGGTGCATGTGGAGCTGTGTGTGTCACTGCTGTGATGAGTGCACACAGTGCTCGGCGCTCACACAGACACGCTCTGGAAGGAGCTCGGAGCCCCTGGTGCATGTGGAGCTGTGTGTGTCACTGCTGTGATGAGTGCACACAGTGCTCGGCGCTCACACAGACACGCTCTGGAAGGAGCTCGGAGCCCCTGGTGCATGTGGAGCTGTGTGGGTCACTGCTGTGATGAGTGCACACAGTGCTCGGCGCTCACACAGACACGCTCTGGAAGGAGCTCGGAGCCCCTGGTGCATGTGGAGCTGTGTGGGTCACTGCTGTGATGAGTGCACACAGTGCTCTGCGCTCATACAGACACGCTCTGGAAGGAGCTCGGAGCCCCTGGTGCATGTGGAGCTGTGTGTGTCACTGCTGTGATGAGTGCACACAGTGCTCGGCGCTCACACAGACACGCTCTGGAAGGAGCTCGGAGCCCCTGGTGCATGTGGAGCTGTGTGGGTCACTGCTGTGATGAGTGCACACAGTGCTCGGCGCTCACACAGACACGCTCTGGAAGGAGCCCAGAGCCCCTGGTGCATGTGGAGCTGTGTGTGTCACTGCTGTGATGAGTGCACACAGTGCTCGGCGCTCACACAGACACGCTCTGGAAGGAGCTCAGCGCCCCTGGTGCATGTGGAGCTGTGTGTGTCACTGCTGTGATGAGTGCACACAGTGCTCGGCGCTCATACAGACACGCTCTGGAAGGAGCTCAGCGCCCCTGGTGCATGTGGAGCTGTGTGTGTCACTGCTGTGATGAGTGCACACAGTGCTCGGCGCTCATACAGACACGCTCTGGAAGGAGCTCGGAGCCCCTGGTGCATGTGGAGCTGTGTGGGTCACTGCTGTGATGAGTGCACACAGTGCTCGGCGCTCACACAGACACGCTCTGGAAGGAGCCCAGAGCCCCTGGTGCATGTGGAGCTGTGTGGGTCACTGCTGTGATGAGTGCACACAGTGCTCGGCACTCACACAGACACGCTCTGGAAGGAGCTCAGCGCCCCTGGTGCATGTGGAGCTGTGTGGGTCACTGCTGTGATGAGTGCACACAGTGCTCGGCGCTCACACAGACACGCTCTGGAAGGAGCTCAGCGCCCCTGGTGCATGTGGAGCTGTGTGGGTCACTGCTGTGATGAGTGCACACAGTGCTCGGCGCTCACACAGACACGCTCTGGAAGGAGCCCAGCGCCCCTGGTGCATGTGGAGCTGTGTGTGTCACTGCTGTGATGAGTGCACACAGTGCTCGGCGCTCATACAGACACGCTCTGGAAGGAGCTCGGAGCCCCTGGTGCATGTGGAGCTGTGTGGGTCACTGCTGTGATGAGTGCACACAGTGCTCGGCGCTCATACAGACACGCTCTGGAAGGAGCTCAGCGCTCCTATCTCCCCGCATCCGGTGAGCGGACAGGCGGGGTTCATCCCTGCCCGCGTTTCTCCCGCTGGGCTGCGCGCCCATGGCTCTGGCTGCGGGAGGCGGGGCGGGCTCTCGCCGGCGCGCGCGGTGCCCAGCCAGCCCCACGTGCGGAGCGGAGCGGAGACCGGCCCCCGTGCCAAGGCGCCTGGCTCAGCAGTGCCCCGGGCAGGGGCCGGAGCGGAGCCGTGCGCAATGGTCGGGGCCGGCAGGGGCGGGGGTTTTGCACCCGCTCCCTCTCCTGGGCCTGGATAAATAAGGGGCCGCGGCCGCCGCCCCTGAGCAACTTCTCCTTCGGGCCCCCAGCGTCTCTGCAAAGCCGGCGGCTGCAGCCAAGCGAGCAATGGACCCCCAGGACTGTCCCTGTGCGATCGGTGAGTGACCCCGCTCCCCATCCCCTCCGGGTCCTGCTCCCACCTGCCAGAGCCGGGGTCTCACCCGGGGCCGGAGTTCCCTTCCGCGCACGGTTGGAGTGACCGGGGAGGATTTTCAGCATTGTCCGACCAGGCTTAGGACAGGCGGGCGTCTCCTCTCCCCGCGGGCTGTATTCTCCTTGCTAAGCGCCTGGCTTTCCGGTGTGCTTAACCTCTCCGACCGCTTCGGTATCTGCTGCACTGTTTGTTCTCGAGCCTATAAACTGTCTTGTAAGGTGTCCAATTACTCTTTGGAGGCCCCCGAACTGTCCGAAATTACTAGCAACTACTGGTTTTTCGCCTTGAACTAGAGATCAGAGTTGGAAGCAAAAGTGTAGCAACCTGCATGTAAAAAACCGAGTCTTTTATATTTACTTTCAGTGGTACTGGGGCCACTTCTGATTCTTCCCGGAGACCTGTTGCTAAACTTCCCTTAGACAAAAGAATTAAAATACCACCTGCTGTCTGAGTTCTCTGGGTTGCTGGGGCTGATTGTCGAGTTTCAAAGGCAGTGTGAACATGTGGCTATTTATAAAGATGGGTAGGGGCCTGGAATATAACTTTTGAGAACTGTCTGGCTTCTACCCAAGGTGTTTTCATGGGATATTTCCCCCTTGTTTGTTCATTTTAGGTGGCACCTGCACCTGTGGTAACAACTGCAAATGCACAAACTGTAAGTGCACATCATGCAGAAAAAGTGAGTAGCTCAACAGATTTCAGTAACCAATCTAGTGGGTAGCATTTTATAATATTTACAGTCCCTGTATATATAAAATGTGCAGTTCTAACTTTTTTTAACAGAACCCATTGCTTGATACAGTAAGCCAAATGAGTCCTTGTGTTCCCCCCCTCCACCCCCCCAGTATGAATTTGGCCCCTTTCAAAAATCTTTTGCAAACTAACATCAAACAAATTCCTTCTTTAATTGTTACAGACCATAGAGCGCTGTCAGCGCTACCAGTTTATTCATTCAGCTCTCGCTGCAGTGTGGTCTCTTCAGCGGCTGCAGAACGGAGCTGGCTTCACAAGGGAAACTGACATGAGAGCCATGTCTGCCTCTCTTTGTGGCCACCTCCATGCTCCCTGCAAGTCCTAGTAATTCCTTCCCCTCCTCCACAGTGAAGTGCAGAAAGGGGGGCTGATAAACTGCTCAAAATATTAGTCCACACCTGCTGCCTTGCAAAGACCAAGGTGTGTGTAGCCATGAAAGGCACCTGCAAAATAGAAGAGGGTTGGAGAGAAGATGCTAAAGCCAGAATACACCCTAGGAGGTGGGTGTTTTAAATTGGGGATCTGGAATAGGAAGGTGGGGGATGACTAGACTAAACTGGAGATGGTGAGAAAAGAATAGAGAGGGGTTTCGGCACACATGGGAAGAGGAACGGAAGGCAGAAATAGCAGTGATTCCCCATATTGCTCTATGGTTTCCCACAGTGAATGCAATAGTTAAGGGCTCAACGCCGTATTCCTTGTTTAGATAAAATTCCCATTGAAATCAATGGGAGTTTAACTTGAATAAGAACTATGGGATTGGGGTCTCCAAGTGTTAGAATATGGTTAGGTTATCATTTACCCTCAGTGCAAAACTCCCATAGGGGTTCTTATGTAGCCTTGGCTGTGGATGCTTATTTGATCTGTCTCAGCCTGCGCCACACACCGCTCCAGGGTAGGGTCACTGTTTGGCTTGGACAAATTCTGACACTGCTTTGTTGTTTATTTGTTTGTTTTATTCCTTGTCAGGCTGTTGTTCCTGTTGCCCACCTGGATGCGCCAAGTGTGCCCAAGGATGTATCTGCAAAGGACAACCTTCCACCAAATGCAGCTGCTGCAAATAATGTATGCAACTTCCCTTCCTGACAATGATCTGTATATTTGGTGACATGAAAATAACCTTATTGTGCTTTTTGTATATTTGTCCAAATACGGTCCGTATTTGTGATGTGAGCATAAGCTACTTAAACCAATAAAATTACATGTATATACGTACCTTAAAATCTCTTGCTGGTCACTTTATTCTTGGAAAGCACGTCTCTCACCTGTTGCACTCCTCTCCACCTTGCACACAACAAGTCCCCTGCAAAACAGCATACAAGATGCAAAATAGCTTGTACATAAAGCTCAGTGTCACGTATTTCCCAGCTCTTTCAAAACAAATTACTGCTCCTCTCCCTAGTAGCAAGACACTTCGATTTCTGTTAGGTATTAAAACCTACCATTCAAGATGGGGGGTAATTTTCCTTCTTTAAATGTTTTTCTAGCACTGTTAAGATCACATCCTGTAGCCCTTCCTCAGACAAAATTCCCCCAGGGCCAAAGGCAAGATCCTAATTACAAGTGCTCACTGCAACTCTATGCTAGCTCTTGAGGCTTTAGGGGTCTACTTGGGTAAAACTCCCATTGCAGTCCATGGAAGTTGTGCATAAAGAATGCCTTTATCAGCATTTGCCCTATCCACATTCTGGTTATGTTACCTGTAAGAATCACTGTATTCTCTTTTCCCTCCTGCTTGCTTTACTTTCCATGCAGACTAGTCCCAGTAGGACATCACCACACCAGCCCAGAGACAATCTGGAAGCTGCTAGGCATTCTCAACTCCTGCTTGCTTCAGTGGAGAGCTGAAAGCACTTGAAGGATCAGGCCCTGTGCAAAGCAATAATTGTGATAGAGGGATTATGCTCTGAGTATAATATGTACATGGCAGAGGCTAGTGTGTATACCTCCGTCCATTCTGAACACCTGCCGTAATGCTCCCTCATCATGGTAGTCTATCACAAGCAGTGATCTACAGTTGAGCTATTTGAGCCATAATGGGGTCCCAATGATCGTGTATAGGCAGCAGGTTTAAAACAAACAAAAGGAAGTATTTCTTCACACAATGCACAGTCAACCTGTGGAACTCTTGGCCTTCAAAACATCTGGCAAAGATTATAACA
Source organism: Emys orbicularis (assembly GCF_028017835.1). NCBI lineage: Eukaryota > Metazoa > Chordata > Testudines > Emydidae > Emys > Emys orbicularis. The sequence goes on from NC_088696.1 coordinate 36,199,613, forward strand.
GGGTTCAAAAAAGAACTAGATAAATTCATGGAGGATAGGTCCATCAATGACTATTAGCCAGAATGGGCAGGGATGGTGTCCCTAGCCTCTGTTTGCCAGAAGCTGGGAATGGGCGACGGGGGGTGGATCACTTGATGATCACCTGTTCTGTTCATTCCCTATGGGACAACTGGCATTGGCCACTGTCGGTAGACAGGATACTGAGCTAGATGGACCTTGGGTCTGACCCAGTGTGGCCGTTCTTATGTTCTTAAGTTGTATTTCTCCCATATTCCCCAGTCACAACGTTCTATGTCTTGTGCTGTTCTGCCTTGGGTGAACGCTTCTCGTGGGCGGAGGCACAGCCCCATTGATAGAAGTAGGCGCACTCCAGCACATTCCAGATATGTGACCTTACCCCTACCTACCTGACTCAAAATTGGGAAGTGGGGTGGAGTTGTGCAACGGAGCAGGAGCCATTTACTCTGTAATTGCAGAACTGTAACCCAATGCTCATCCCCCCCATCATCACATGCTGCCATGGTCATCCTGTGTCATGTGTCAGCAGTCTCATGGGCAGGACTCCATAAACACCTCCTCTATGCAGGTCAACGCTAAAAGCACTCAGTCAGTACATGTCCCTCCTCCACTATAGTCAGTCTTATTTATTCTCTGGAGAACCTTTCTCTGATTCGTCTTATTTATCCTCAGCCACTCCAAGCTTTGTTGTTTCAGCCTCAGTGGATCTTGAGTTTTGATATTTGCATGGTTGTCTTCCATCTGCAGGGGGTTCTCATTAGATACACTTGATAGCTCAGTTGTTCCTCCCTTAGCTGGTATCCAGCCAACAACCCAACAGGTTCCTACAGTCCAGCCTTGTTAAGAGGCATCACAAGGACTCCTTGTTTTTGCTGATACAGACTAACACGGCTACCACTCTGAAACCTGAGTCCTTTGAGTGTTTCTCACAGTAAGGAAGAAGCAGGATTCAGTAGTGATGATGATAAAAGGGATTCTTTGTTGAGGTTCCTGGACACAAACAGATACTGTAGTTCTCTCTAGCTTCCAAGCTAAGTAACACCAGCTAGTGTCACCACATAGCATCTCCCTAAATCTTGGACACAGAATGGGCTGCTGACTATATTCCTTTCTAAACCCTCACTGAGGAGTAAGACCATATCAATTTTCAAACTCCAGCCATTTTTAATGTAACCCCAACTAAAAAGTATTCCTAGAGCAGGGGTAGGCAACCTATGGCACGCGTGCCAAAGGCGGCACGCAAGCTGATTTTCACTGGCACTCTCACTGCCTGGGTCCTGGCCACCGGTCCGGGGGGCTCTGCATTTTAATTTAATTTTAAATGAAGCTTCTTAAACATATTTTAAAAACCTTATTTACTTTACATACAACAATAGTTCAGTTATATATTATAGACTTATAGAAAGAGACCTTCTAAAAAAGTTAAAATGTATCACTGGCACGCGAAACCTTACATTAGAGTGAATAAATGAAGACTCGGCACACCACTTCTGAAAGGTTGCTGACCCCTGTCCTAGAGGATTTTTAAATGAAAAAAGAATTTTTATTAATTGTTTTATCTTAAGTTAAACCTCATTGAAATTGGTTGGTGTAACCAACCATTTTGGGACAAATGTAAGAAACAAGCAAGCTCCTGTATGGAACCCGGTAACTGAAACAATATTGGTCTCCATCCAAAACGAAGCCATATGCAGGGCTGGAGTAAAAGCTGAACCAGGCAGCTGAAGGTGGGTTCTACAGTGACCCGATAAACTCACAGGTGGGGGATTGATTGGACTGAAGTGATACCGGGGAACCTCAGAGTTATGAACACCAGAGTTACGAACTGACCAGTCAACCACATACCTCATTTGGAATTGGAAGTACACAATCAGGCAGCAGCAGAGAAAGAGGGAAAAAAAGCAAATATCCCACAGTACAGTGCTGTGTTAAATGTAAACTACTTCAAAAAAAGGGGAAAGCAGCATTTTTCTTCTGCATAGTAAAGTTTCAAAGCTGTATTAAGTCAATATTCAGTTGTAAACTTTTGAAAGAACAACCATAACCTTTTGTTCAGAGTTACGAACAACCTCTATTCCCGAGGTGTTTGTAACTCTGAGGTTCTACTGTATGTATTTGTGCATGTCAGTGAAGCAGGAGGAAACAGGAAGAAAAGCAGCAGAAAGCCAAAGATACAGCCAGAAGAAGCACTGGGAATGTGACTCTAAGGAAAAGCCTAGAGAGAGAGCTTTCAGGCTAAGGGCTGGCTAGAAAGGGGCTTGGGATGGTGAGCAAAGGGACTGTTCCCTGCTGTTTGATTACTGCTGTGTTCCGGGAAACAGGACTTCGTACATTCTTTGGAAGTAAGCAGGATTACATGGAAGGTACCTAACTTTGTCATCAGGTTCTCCTCTTAACTCAAACAATCCAATAGACCCTGAATTTTGGCTCAGCACTCGGGTCAAAAATGGATAACATTATTTCTTATCTCATGAAGAGCAGAAGGGATTTAAAGATTTTCCGTCCCATTTCCAGCAACAAAAATAATAATTTTTTGATAGATACCAAGCATGGGAATTTTATTCTGAAAGATGCTTTTCTTTTAGAAAATTAGGGAGGGGTCAAAGTAGGTATGATCATAGAAAGCATTTTGCAACTTTAAACTTCAATCCTGCAAAGACCTATGCACATGCTTAACTTTACACACTGAGTAGGTTCACTGAGTACATTAGAGGTACTCAGTGCATAAATTTATGCATATGCTTAAGTCTGTGCAGGATCAAGACTTTAGCTATTATGTTTACTACTCAGTCACCACTCTAATAATTCTTAATCACCACTTTAAAACAATTGTTTATTGTATTTTATTCTTGCTTTTACACAGATTAGAAAAACTGTGTCCAAGGTTTTAAAAAGTAGGACCTTAAAAATTAGGCTTTTAAATCCATATACAGGCACCTACAGGAATGGAATGATTTTCAAAAGGGCAGAGCACAGAGCATTGACGTGACTGGGGCTACATGATGGTGTGACGTGTTATATAGGTTTTATGGGCATTTCTTTTGGGATGACATGCCTAACTCATTCCTTCCCTCACTAAAGAGTGCCCATTAAGCCTTTCCACCACACCCCACTATCATGTAGTCTACATAAGCCATGTATGCCCCTGGAAAACTAGTTTAGGAATGTTACAGAGATTTTTAAACATTGTATTGGGATTATTTCTTGTATCCCTAAAGCTCAGTGAATGGGAAGGAGAGGGAACTGGTGCTTGCCCGCTGGTGCCGAATAATAACAATGACCACTTAGCTCTTATGTAGTGATTTTCATCAGTAGATCTGAAAGCACTTGACAATGGATGTCAGTATCGTTATCTGAAAAGAGACAAGAAAGAGAGTGGATGCAGTCTGGCAATGAAAGAGTTACTCTGAGGATGAATGAGAGGGAAGAATGATGCTTGTTTACTGTCTTTAAAAACAGGGAAGAAGTAGCAGGGTGACACTTATAGAGGTCTGAACAGGAGTGCAGGGTGGTGGTGTGTATATTTTAGCACTGAAGGGTTACACAGGCTGGGGAGTGGCTGGTGCATATGCTCAGGGAAGGTAGAAGTGGGTTTTTGCAGTTGGCAATGGAGCGCTTGTTACATGGTTCAGCCAAGCCACTATGGGACTCGGGTTCTGACCCACCCCCCTTAGCAGGGTCCTAGGACGCGGGTCCTGAGTGCTTGCTGACCCGAGGCAGACTGATTTGTGAGGGTACGTCTACACTGCAAAAAACCCCAAGCCCTGCAGCAGCAAATCTCAGAGCCTGGGTCAACTGCCTCAGGCATGCAGGGCTCATGCTGTGGGGCTAAAACTAGCAGGGTAGATGTTCCCCTCGGGCTGGAGCCTGGGCTCATGATGTAATTGAAAGAGACTTTTTTTCATTTGACTGTTTCTCATCAGATCCTACCTGCATTTTATTATCTTCCATCCTCTCCTCCTTACTAGGACATAGACAATCTCCATTAACAGAGCCTCCCCTAAGGGATGTGTCTGTCTGAACCACGTGCTCCTCCACACCTGTCGGTTTCCCCAGCCTTTAGTTTAAAAACTGCAATGTCTGTAACAGCCGTGGGGGAGGGGCACATCAGCGGGCTTATTGTGACGTTACAGTCATTAAATCAATCGTCAATGTTGTAGTAAGATGAGGCCCTGAAGCATAAACTCTTGTATCAAAGGCCCAGTCTGAGGCCTGAAGCCTGAACCAAAGTACTTCCAGGCATTGCTAAGCAAAAGCTGGGCTGTGAGCCAGAGGCAGGTCCCACTCACAGAAGTTGGCGAGAAGAGGGCTGCTAGAAGCAGGTGCAACCACATATAAGTGCTAATAAGAGGAACTTGTGCCAAGATGGCACCTGGACATCCCGATACGAGGACACTCCACAGAGATAACAAGGAACAGGCAGGTGCATCTTAAAGACAGGGTCAAAAGGACAGCATGATGGATAGATCTGTTTGTTTGAAACAACATGATCAAAGGAGGAGACAGCACCCTAATGAGCCAAGGGGCTGTACCTCAATAAGTCAGTAGGGATGAGTAATCTGTCCTGTAACTGTATAAAAGTAGATGTGCACATCTTTGTCTGGCCTAGGGGGCAGTGGAAAGTCCCGCCACTGACTGAGACGGTCTAATGCCAGGGGGCACAAATTCGTAGTATGTCTTGTAGAGTCTACAGGAAACTATTACTGTGCTTCGTTTGACAATAAACCTGGCTCGGGTTCCTTCGTACCTTACTAGAGTCTGTGGTCTTTGGGGGTTCTCTTGGGGTCTGCTGTGTCAGCGATCTGCGCAGAACTGGGGCAGCACACAGAGGGAACACGCACGCAGCCAACTGTTATCATCATCAAACAAGAGCAGAGCACCACACCGGTAGCTACTGACAACAAATGTCACCCAGTTTGACACAGTTTCTGGCAGCATTCAGTGACACTTGGATCAATCCAGCATTTTCCCACACAGGGCACAACACCTCCACTCCAAAGGCGACCTGGGACCTTACACCTATGGGGACAAATAGTGATGGTAGTTATATTGTATATGGAGTTTTGTAGCACATTAACCATGTGTATTATGTATGGAGAGGTCCTGGCTGCAGAATTTGGGATCATTGTGTGACAGATTCAGCAATTTTGTGTAAAGTCTTTGGGAGATCTTACTACATTAAGTTTATGTTTCATTGTGTGCCGGGGCTGTGTTTAATTCCCTGGGGGAGAGGGACACAGCCCCCAGGAGCTCAGAACAGTGGGGAGTGATTGGGCAAATTCACCTCCCAAGAGGTATCCCCACCTGGACACGCTCACATATACTGGTTCACACAGATTCTCTAGAGACCAACAGACAAAGAAAGGGCTTTGGGACAAATAACCCGAGTTTAAACTGACTCGGGGCCTTCTTTCTGATCCAGCAAATGGACAAGACCATCTGTCCAAGGGAGGCCCCAATCCTTCCTGAGAAGAACTGGAAGGACTTGACCTATTCATGGGGGCTCTTGTTCTGAGCTAACAGCTGTTGTCAACTTGTAACCACAGAAACCCCCCATGGTGGGGTTTGAAGCACTGACTCTTACCAGAGCCCTAGTTGAAGTTGGGGGTGATTTCTGGTAAGCTTACTGGCAGGCATGTAGGTTCTTTTATTGCTTTAAAGTCTTTTCTCTGTAATGCTTTCACCTTAAGAATAAATGTGCTTGTTTAGAAAGAGCGGTGTATAACATAACTATAGGTGATTACACTGTGTATAACCTCTGGAGACAAAGCAGAGTAGACCTGTTTAGGCCATCTGACTTGCTAGGGCATTCACAGTATAGGCAGGGGACTGTGCCTGGAAAAACTCTGATCTGAAGGGAGAGAGACACAAGAGAGGTGGAAGCTGAGGACCCAGTGCCCTTGCTGGACCACGAGTGAGGAATACAGAAGCAGTTCGTGACACATTGCACCACACAGTACACACAGGGTCCTGAATATAACTATTAAACACTAACTCTGAATAATCCCAGGCAGGCAGTGTCTGCCTTACGCCCTGAAGCCCAACGGTCGATATCCCTAATACATGTTTATCCTAACTAGTGTAAGCTACACCCCTTGTGTTACACTAGAATGTTTGGGAGTTATGGTGATTTGTTCCTGGAAAAATGGGAGTTTCCACCTCCAGGAGTTAAGATTCTTTCCCACCCTTTCTCTCCATTCCCTTCTTGTCTGATGTCTGGCATTTAGGCGAAGCCCCTTGGACTTCTGATGGCAATTCAGACATAGCGAGTATACAGCTGGGTTTTCTCCGTTAGTCCTTCCTGTTATGGGGTGGTGCAATACTCTGACTTTGGGAGAAAAGGTCTGGTTTCCTGTTAATCTCCATAAAACCGTTTGGAGTGATGCAATCCCTGGTACAGTGTGTCTTTTTTCATGTCCTCTGTGTTGTGAAGTGCAATCACTGTTTGGGTAACTAACCAAACACTTTGATTTTTTTTTTTTCTATCTCCAGTCCAAGCAGAATGAAGTGATGTTCGTCGGCAAATATGCACTCAGTGAGCACTGCTGTAGACACTCTTACTTACCTGGCTTTGCTTAAAGCTACTGTATGTGGCTGTTAAACACCTTTGGTAGGATTACCCATGTGGTTATTTAATGATGTCACACTCACCTTGCTGTAACACGCAAGCTCCTCATTCAGCTGCAGAGAGCTTTGTAGACAAGGTGTGACAAAGTAGAAACTTTCTGTAATATTTTTATGCTTCTTATGTGTGCCTCAGTTTCCCTCTGTACTTTGCATTGTTACCCATTGCAGAAGTGTTAAATCTGCTCTTGGGGCAGGGCAGGAGAGATATGGTGTTGGCTCACTGGGGTTGAATTAATGGGTTATTAAAGGGCTGGCTGCAACCAACCCACATCAATGGAGGGTCCACAAAGCCAATGGAAGCCCCAAGGACTGAGCAACTGACACCTATCCACAGGAATCTCCGGCAGTCAGAACATGTGAACTCAGCCTGGGTCTGCAGGAGTTCGACAGTGGACTCTCACCTGGGACCGACTCAGAGAGGCAGGGCCAGAAATGGATTCCACAGCATCTTGGCTGGCTGATTATGCTGGCTCGGCGAGCATAGACAATGTCTTAACCTAAGGACTTTCCAATGCTGTGTCCAGTTGCCTAATAAACCTTGCTCTGTTTTGAAAAAGCTGCCGGGTGTCACTGCCAATACTTAGAGCCCTGCAAATCTGTGGATATATGCTTTATATCCGCGGACCATGTTTGCAGATCGGATGTGGATACAAATTTTATATCCATGCCGGGCTCTACCAATACTTGCCGATGTGCATTGGTCCCTGAAGACAGTAAAAGTCTCTGTTGGGCTCACTGGACAGAGCTCATGGTGTGAAACAGGAGTGCGGGAGCCCAGCGGCTCAGCTCAAAGGCATTGAGACCACACAGCCTACCCTTAAGGAAGAGTGAGACCCCGTAGGGGGCTGGCACACAGAAGGGGTTCCTCTAAAGGATTATTTAAAAGCTGGGGCATAGTACAGATCATTTGGATGCATGACAAAGGGTGAATCATATTTCCAGGTACAAGTGTATTTTCTGTACCAGTTCTCCTTTTGCTCAGCACAGGTATTTGCAAAAAGGAATCGTGGGGTATATTAATTACAACTTCCAAATGAGGCCACATGAGACAAGTGAACTGGTTGTGGCCCTGATCCAGCAAAGCACTGAGGCGCATGCTGAACATGTACATTGTCGGTGTGGCCTAGGTGATGGGAGCTCTGGACTAAAAGTCAGGAGAAGCAGGTGCTATTCCTAGCTCTGCCACTAACCTGCTGTATGTCCTTGGACAAGTCACTTCACCCCTCTGTGCCTGTTTTCCCTCCCACCCTTTCTCTGTCTTGTCTCTAACAGACAGGGATTGTCTCTTATATGTGGATGTACAACGCCTAGCACAACGGGGTCCTGATCTCAGCTGGGAGTTCTTGATACTACTGTAATATGAATTATAAACTCTTAAAATCAATGGGATTACTCTTGTTCTCAAAGTCTCATGTGCTTCAGTGTTTTTCTGGGTAGGGATCCATAACAAATGATTCACACATGCTCTCAAAGAGTCAAATAGCATCTTACTCTATAAGTGTTTGAGGAGTAGGGTACTACTCAATGTGGGTAAAGATATCACAGTCCAGTCTTTATTGATTTCAGTGGAATAAAAGCCCATTTACAACAGGGCTGAATGTGACTCAGACTCTACCCTCTATCCTCAATCCTCCCCTTCCTGCCCTATGCACACTCTTACACTCTGTTCCTGGCTAACATGTGTGATTCATTTCTCTGTAGGAAAATTGTATACCTGTGGATGTGGACACAGTCTTGGAATGACAGACTGTGAGGAAATGACTGTTGATCACTGCCCAATGTTTCTGAATGCAGAGAAAGTCCTGAATGATGCAAACAGAGTAAACATAAACACCCCGGCTGCTGGCATGTAAAAGATCTACTGGTTTGCTCATAACCTTGTATAGCTATTTTTGCAATTTATGAGAACTGGGGTAAATGTGTGACAGAAAACTTGTGGATTTGCTTCTGAGTTAATGGCTGATCGGCTTCAGCCAATTGGATCTGTGGCCAAAGAAGCATCTGTTGTTTTGCACCCTTTCGCTTACATTGCCACAGGGAAGGGGGAGGGCACTTGAGTGCACACTAGCACGCCTGGTAGCCATATTTCACCACCAGTGAGGCAACACTGGAAGCTGTAGTGCAAACGGGACCCTGGTGTTTTCACCACCCTGCCATGTAACCCTGCTGGAGCGGGAGATGACATGATGGTGAAAACCCCCGATCCCTGCTGCCACTAGCACTTTCCCATTGCTACCAGGGTGTGGCATACAGGGGACATAAAGGTGCTGCAAAGAGCTAATGCAGAATTCTACCAGGGTGTGGCCACTCCATTCTCCTCCTGGCACACCCGGCATGCGGAGGGCAGGGTTCAGGTCAGGGTGACACAGGCCCACAGAGCATAATTCGGGGGAGAGTCTGGGCTGCGTTACAGCCCCCAGGCAGGCCAGGTAAAGTGATCACAGACAGGCCCATTTCCTAGCGCAGACACAGCTTTGGCCAGCACAAAATCAGAGGGGCTGGAACGATTTGTATAGAGGGAGTGCTGAGAGCCACTGAATAAATTGTAAACCCTGTATTGATGGAAACCACGTCAAGCCAGGGGGTGGGGCAGCCCCTCCCCCCATTCCCAGCACCTGCGTGAACCCTAGAGCTGGCCCTGATCGGTGCGTGCTATTGGAACAGTTGCCCCCCCAGGCCCTCTAGTACCATGGTCCCGATGAGGGAAATAAAATAACCATCACACTAAGGATAAGTGTTGCATGCAGCGCCTTGGGGTCTATGCTGGAATCGCACCGTGCACCGCACTCGGAGAGGGAGAGGAGGGGGTGAGGGTTGCACTCAGCGCCCTGGGGTCTATGCTGGAATCACACCGTACAATGCACCCCAGGACAAAGGTGCTTTCAGTAGCGCCCTAGTCTATGCGGGAATAGCATCGTGCAATGCACTGCGGAGGGCTTTGCACTCAGTGCCAGGATCTGGGCGGGGGATAGCACCGTGCAATACGCTGGGGATGCAGGCGTTTCCACACAGCGCCCGGGTCTGTGAGGGGCCCTGGAGATACTGGCCCGGATCCAGAGGGCAGCTCTGGCGTTCTTCTGGCTGGGACTGCACTGGGTATTTAAAGGGTCCTGAGTCTTCCCCTGGAGGAGGGAGGACAGGGCCTGCTCTGTCTCGGCAGCCAGGGCCATGTCTTCCGCCTCCAGGCCCTGCAGAGACTCCTTTACGGTGCGGGTAGTCCGGCACGGAGCACGTTGGGGCACGCCTTCTTCCGCCGCCTCCGAGGGCTCCGATACGACTGGCTGCTCCTTCTTCTCCACCCAAGGGGTCTTCCGCAAGACCTCTCCGAGCTGCCGGTCTTCTACCAGGACCCCCTCCAGACATGGAAGCTGTTCTTGGTGACCAGGTCCTTTGTGGCCACCGAGGGGGCGGACCTCCTCACGGAGCCCCTACTACACAACCCCAACTTACGTGTGCAGGTGGCGGAGTCCCCCTCGCTGTGCCGGAGGCTGGTCCTGGCAGAAACCTCCAGAATCGGAGACCTCCTGGACTACGACGGGGGGACTGGGTGGATCCCCGAACGCTCGGTCGGCGCATGGGGCTCTCCACCCTCCTGACCCCCCTGCGTGTGCTCCAGGAGGTGGGGGCAGCCTGGTCGCCCACCTCTTGGGTTTTCCTTGAGCGGGTACTGCGAGAGGGTGCTCCCCACCCATGCCTCACCCCAGGCCCTCTAGGCCTTTTCATCAGGCCCCTCCCAGCCCCCTCCCTTCCACAATTCAAGCCGGCTGCGCGCCCTGCAGCCGGTTCGCTTCCGATCCGCGCCGAGGAAACAACTCTACACACTTGTGCTCCACACATTCCACTTCCTCACCCGCGTGTCCCGCCCTAATACCAAACGGCAGGACTATCTATCTATCACCTGTGGAGGGTGAGGAACCCCGGTGGGCAGCCTCTCTTCCGCCACGGCCTGCCGGGGATATCGGTTGGTGGCTCCTCCATGGAGCCGTGAGCACAGGCGTGTACCTGGCACAGTTCACCCCCATCCCCGACACCTGCCCCTTTTGCAGCATGAGGGAGAACCCGGCGCACACGTATCTCGAATGCGCCAGGTTGCAGCCCCTATTCCGGCTCCTTCCGAACCTCCTGTTCAGGTTCTGACTGCACTTTCCCCTACACCTGTTTATCTTCTCACACCCTGTCCCTGGCCCCATGAAGTCACGAGACCTCCTCATCAACCTCCTCCTGGCCCTGGCCAAAGTGACTGTCTTCACCAGAGGGAGGATGCTAGATGAGGGGGTGCTCTGCGACTGTGGGGCCTGTTTCCGCTCCTCGCTGGTCTCACACATCTGGCAGAGTTCCTCTGGGCTGTGTCTGCTGGTTCCCTAGGCAGCTTGGAGGAGCAGTGGGTGCTGTCCAGGGTTCTCTGCTTGGTGTCCCCCTCTGGATCCCTAGTTTTGAACCTGTGACCTTCACTCCCGACCCTGTTATTCATTAGTTGTCCCCCACATTCAGTTGGTTGTGGGGGGGGGGGGGGGGACAGTGGTCCCTCCCGCAAGGCTGGGGGAGGGGCCTTTAGACACTGCCCAGGATTTCCAAGAAAGTAAGGTCTGTGCGGGGATGCACCCGGCAATGCAGTGTGTGTGTGTGTGTGAGATGTTTGCAGTTTGCACACGGCGCCCTGGTGTGTGCGGGGCAGGGGCTAGCACCCCCGAAGCATTGCACAATGCACTCGGGAGGGCTTTGCACGCGGCGCGGGGTCTGTGCGGGGGCACCCCCAGCATTGCGCAATGCACCCGGGCGGGCTTTGCACGCGGCGCGGGGGCACCCCCAGCACTGCGCAATGCACTCGGGACGGGCGGGTTTGCACGCGGCGCGGGGTCTGTGCGGTGATAGGACCCGCCGGCAGCGCCCAGCGTTGTTTACCGCTTCGGGACCCGTGTGCAGGGCTGGCGGGGGCGGGGGTTTTGCGCTCGCTCTCACTCCTCCGCCGGGATAAATAGGAGGCGGCGGCAGCCCCACTCCAAACCTCACCTCTCTTCTGAGTCTCCCCGTGACTGAGCGGCTGCAGCAGCAACAACCCAGCGAGCGATGGATCCCCAGGACTGTCCTTGTGCTACCGGTGAGTGACGCCTCCCCGCTGCAGAGACCCCCAGCCCCTGCGGTGGGGGGTTCGTACAGGGCTCGGCTTTCCCCTCGCTGGGACACAGCCACCCGCCTGGCCTGGAACCAGCAGGGGAAGGGGGGAGATCTGTGCACCCGGGAGCGACTCTGGCTTTTCCCTCGGGGCTGCTGTGAAATCACTGGGACTGGATCCTGCAAACCAAGCTCCCTGGTTTCAAGGTCACTTGTGTTTACCTTAGCGCCCTGGGCTGGCTGGTAAATATCCTTTTCCGGCGGGGGGAATCCGTTTTTAGGCAACTTTCAAATATATTTTTCGTGGAGTGGGGAAAAGATTCGGCAGTGAATTTTGTAAGATCCAGGTAACAGAAAAAATCAAACCCAGGGATAACCTGGAGGTAATTTATCCTTAGCAGAGCAATGGGAAGCGATTGCCTGAGATGAAACCTGTTGATGGGGGTAATCAATTATTTTTTTGTCAAGGTCCAAATTTCTTGGTCAAGGTCCAGACTCAAGAGAAAAGAATACAACAATGATAACAATAAATTAATCAAAAGACTTTATGGTCTGTTCAATGCCTGGGGATCCAAATTTGGCCCACGGTCTGTCTATTGACTTGCCCTGTTGCTGTTTGTTTGTTTGTTTTCCCCTTCATGCTGCTGATACAATTCTCCCCTTGCCTGCTGATTGTCCTCTTGTTTTTAGTCCAGCTGTGATGCTCATTTCCCTCCTCTCTCTCTCTTTGTGCACAAGGTGGCTCCTGTACCTGTGCTGGCTCCTGCAAATGCAAAAACTGCAGCTGCACCTCTTGCCAAAAGAGTGAGTATTTCCCCCCCCCTTTAAAAATGTTTGGTCCCCAAAGGAGTTGCTGCCTTGCTCAGACTGAGATGAATGAGGGTTTTGTCACTGGCTTCCATGGCAGCAGAACGGAAGCTGGAATAGAGAAGCTAGAATTTCTGGCCCTGAGGTTAGCCAAACAATTAAGTGTGTGCTCAACTTTTAGTCTGTGGGAGTTAGGGCTGTGCTTTATGGGCCTGCTGCAAAGCCCATCAAAGGGAACGTGAGTCTTGCCTTTCATTTCAGTGGGATCTTGGATCAGGCCGCAAGTGCTTTGCTGAATGGGGATGGATTTAAGCATATGCTTTAAGATAAGCAGGCGCTTTGCAGGAGCGGGGCATCTGCTGTTAAACTGTATACTTACTTTCAAAGTGTGGGCCTGAAAGGTGGAATCAGTGTCCTTTCCATAAGTATAATTTGTAAAAACTTCTATTCTTTCCTATGCCAACCAGTAGTTTCTTTGTCATACACTCAGAGTGTTCTTAACAAAACTGAGTCCGATAAAGGATTCTGACCTATATTAAGGTGGGAAATGACCCAGGATCGTCCAATTTTGACTTTTATGTGAAGTCTTTTTGTGAGGAATATGTATTAACAGTACAACTGAGATGTTTTACTATTTCATAAGGTCCAGTTCACAACATGGTTTTGCTCCTTGTCTCTTCCACATTGAGCTTCCTAAGATTCTTATGGGGGAGGGCGGTTTGTTTTTTTGTCTGGCATCTCCAATAATTTTGTCTTGATTTTTATTTTTTCAGGCTGTTGCTCCTGTTGCCCTGCTGGATGCAATAACTGTGCCAAGGGCTGTGTCTGCAAAGATCCAGCATCCAAGAAATGCAGCTGCTGTCCCTAAAGTGGCTCTATTCTGTTCTGTAAATATTCTGTATGAAAGGGGAAACTAATTTTGTTTGTAATATAGCAGAGACTATTTTGTACCTTTCTCAGAGATGTCGATTTGAAGTTGAATGAAAATAAAGGCCATGATTTGAGAAATGTAATGCCTGATTTATTCCGCACGTTCATTCAATTCAGTGATTTCCAGCTGTTCAGAGTTTAGTTCTTGCACAGGGTGTTAGCAGCACACCTCATGGGAGCATTAACAAGAGCATGGAGACTAAAGCTTCCTGTGCTGGCTTGGCTTGGCTTTTGCCAGGCAGAGCTTCAGGCAAAAGGAGAAATGTTTTCAAACCCAATATTTCTGTAGTGTTGGCTCTGAGAGTTATTTTTGCCTCTTGGTAGCAAGGGGAAGCAGCCTAGGAATCCCTGTTTCTAGAACACCGGGCCTAGTTCTGCACGATGCTGACCCTCAATCCATTGTGCCAAATTCAGAAGCGAGTCCAAGGCTGAGAGTTTAAGTATGGGAGGAGTGGAGTCTAAGCTGCCGTAACATACCTTCATCCTGATTTCTTAACACAGGGGTGGGCAAACTTTTTGGCCTGAGAGCCACATCTGGGTGGGGAAATTGCATGCAGGGCCATGAATGTAGGGCTGGGGTTGGGGTGTGGGAGGGAGTGTGGGGTGTGGAAGGGGGCTCAGGGCAGGGGGTTGGGGCACAGGAGGGGGGCACAGTGTATGAGGGGGCTCAGGGCAGGGGATGTGGGGGAGACTCAGGGTTCGGGTGCAGGAGGGGTTTGGGGTGCAGGCTCTGGCCTGGCACTGCTTACCTGGAGCAGCTCTGGGGTGGTGGAGGAGGAGGGGTAGAGGGCTCTGCGCTCTGCCCTTGCCTGCAGGTACCTCCCCTGAAATTCCCATGGTTCCCTGTTCCCGGCCAATGGGAGCTGCGGGGGGCGGTGCCTGCAGGTGATGGCAGCACATGGAGCCCTCTGCCCTCCCTCTCTTCCCCCAGGGGCCGCAGGGACATGGTGCCGGTTACTTCTGGGAGCGGCGCCACGGGGGGGCAATCCCGAGGGCCACATCCAAAGCCCTGACAGGCCGGATCCGGCCTGTGGGCCGTAGTTTGCCCACACCTGTCTTAACATATATTGCATCAACTTGGGGCCTGTTTACACTGCTACTTCCAAATGCATTTATAACCAGCTGGTGACAGGGCTGGCTCAAAACCTGGAGGGGTCTTGATCCCCAGTTTGAGAACCCTTGTTTTACAGTCTTGATAGAATCCCCAACTGCAGGGGTAACTGATCAGACTAGTCTTCCAGCTGGATGCACTAGGCCAGGGTGACCCAGACTAGGTTGCTGTAGGCGTTGCTCTGTATGTATGTCCTGTAGGCACTCTATTCACATGGGGCCCTGTGGGCAAGCTGCCCAGAATGCAACAATACAAATACAACCAGCCACAATGGTAGACATGGACATACAAAGATTAAGGGAAAATAGCTGAGTTAGCTACAGTCTCACTAATTAAAAACCAGGGGCTCGTTAGAGACTGCAAACCTTTAACTGTTTGGGAAAGAGCAGGGGCTCACTGGCCCCTCGATCGTCGTATCAGGGCTTGTTGGCTTCCTGGGCGCTTGTCTGGAACTTGCAGCCTCCCGGGGGTGGCATGGGTACCCGTTTGTCTGCAGTGGGACTCTTCTAAAAGAGAATGAGACGGAAAGTAGTTACCCTAGCCAGAGGAAAAGCCATTCCTGGGGCTGGTTTTTTACCGACAGGTGGGAGAAATGACACTGAGAACGAGAGGGGAGCTAGCTGAGAACGAGTGACCATGTGCAACTGCAAGGAATTGGAGGAGGGAGCAGGGCAGCACAAGGATATGAGATTTCAGGATGGCAAACTGGGGAACTAAAAAATCTAGTGACGAGAGTGCCCTGGGAGGAAGGATTAAAATCTACCACTTTAGAAAATGGCCAGCTAAAGAGTGTGCAGTGCTCAGGTGCTCCAGTAATGGGGGCCATAAAAGTACTAAGATAAATAGAGTTTGAGCCGTGACGCGGCAGCAAAGAAGGCCCATGTCATTTTGGACTCCACATGTGGAGGGAAGCCGGGGCCTCCTTGCCCCCTCCGGGGCACTAGGAGTCCCTTGGGAAGTCACATTGTTTATTGTTGCTTTCGCACTCCCTTCTAAACTGCTAGATTTTAATACGTCCTCCCATTGCACCTAACCAGAATCCATGTCCTAATTCTTGTGCTCAGCAATTCCATAGCCTGGCTGGCCAAGCAAAGTGAGGTCTAACACTCAACTCTTTGGCATTTCTAGTCTATTTATCCTCACAACATCCCTGGGGCGGGGGGGGGGGGGGGGGCTGTGCTATTATCCCCCCTGTACAGATGGGAAACTGAGGTCCAGAGAGACTAAGTGACTAAGAACCTGTCTACACTAAAAAAATTAAGTCAACCTAAGTTAGGTGGATGTACAGCCACCACTGTAATTACTGCAGTGGTTCATGTCCACACTATGCTCCCGACCCCCGCTGGTGGTACATGTCCTCCCCAGGAGCACTTCCACCAACTTAACTGTGTGGGGCATTGTGGGACACTGGAGCCCCCCACCCAGGGATGTGCGGGTCAGGCTGTCAGCCCTGGGGTGGCCAGGCTCCAGCTGTGAGCCCTGCGCAGGGCTGACAGCTAACAGGCGATGTACGTAACGCAGTGTCAACACAGACACTGCGTCACCCTAACTACATCGACCTAAGTACTATGCCTCTCGTGGAGGGGGAGTTATTAGGTCGGTGTAGTGGGCGACTGACATCAGCGGGAACAACGTTGTAGTGTGGACACTGACAGGTTGATGCAAGATGCCTTACAGTTTAGACCAAGCCTAAGGATATCTGTGGCAGAGCAGAAAACTAAACCTAGATCTCCCAAGTGGCACCCTTAAGCACTGCACCATCCTTCCTCTCAAAGGCTAGCTTCTGGCTAACATGCTGCCCATTATCAGCCCTCGGGCTCTTTCAAGATTACAGCCTCCCAGGGGCTCCCTCCGGGTGAGTATGCTAGATATGAGCTGGCAGTGCAGTAAGGCACGAATGCAATACTGGGCTACCTGTCACCGGACATGGAGACGATAGCTTCCTACCTCACAGCATTAAGGCAACGGCATGTGGAATATTGTGTTCAGGCCAGAGCCTCTCGTTACTGGAAAGATATTAAAGAATTGGAGGGAGCGCTGAGAAGAGGAACAAAAATGGAGGGGGTCTGTTTTCTGAGGAAAGACTGGAAATGTGGTTCAATACATAGAACTGGGCTAAGGGGTGGCTAAAGTGGGGTGGGTGGGCATGAGGAAATGCTGCTAATATCTGAAGGGTGTAAACCCCAAGGAAGGAAAGGGATTATTGAGCACAGTAAACAGGGAGCATCCAGAGGGCGATAGGAGGAAATTAAGAAGGGGAACGTTCGGGCTGAATATCAATCAGTGGGAGCAGGGGATGCTCAGCGCCCTGGAAAATTAGCCCGAGGTGTTGCAGGATTGGTGCCCCAAAATGGCAACACCCACTATCCGGGCACTTTTTGAAAATGTTTTATATTTGATCTGTCGGTCGTGGCTTTTCCTTCATCATCCCGGCCAACCATGCAACCCCAACCACAAGGCCACTCCGCAATCTCCCTTCCCTTTCAACAGCCACTTATCGTATCTAGAGAGCTAACACATATAGATAAAATTGATGACATCATTTTCTTAAACTGCAGAAGTGGGAGCACTGCCACATCGTTAGCGGGACACAGAAACTTTTAACATTGGGTATCCCAGTGTATTGTGATAATAATGCAAATTTTTAGACCCATGTAAAAAAAATCCAGCAGAGTAAATTATTTTTCTGCCAACTGGCAATGCCATAAAAAACTGTCCAGCCCAGTCAAATACTGGCCCTGCCAGGTGGTAACCCTAATCACGAGGGACTCAGTAATACAAGCGTAAGGGTCTGGTTCCTTGTTCATCTGTCAGAACGCTGACAAAGGGTGTAATTGGCTGGAGCAATTTATTTCCAGGTAATACAAGATGCTCATTTTAATCCAGAAAATCCATTAATTGGGATGGCTCCCAAGGAGATCATTTTTCCCCAGTGTCTGTGGATTTTAGAAGCTTTGTGGCCACCTTTTCTGAAGCTTAGTGCTGTTCTTACTGGGACCCAGCTGTTGTAAGGCTTGTGACAGGAAATTGACCTCTTTGGGAGATCTTACTCTGTTATGTTTATGTATCATTGTGAGCCAGGGACTGGATGTAATTCCATGGGGGAGGGTGACCACAGCTCCTGCAGGAACTAAGAATGGGGGGCAATTAGGCAAATTCACTGAGGGTGTAACACCTCCAGAGAGATGTCCCCACTGGAGACACTCAAATATAGTAGTTCAAACTGGATTTTCCAGAGACAAATAGAGAAAGAAAGGACTTTTGGATGAAAAGCCTGACTTAAAACTGATGCAGGGCCTTCTTTGCATTCAGTGTTGTAGCCCTGTTGGTCCCAGGATATTAGAGAGACAAGGTGGGTGAGGTAATATCTTTTATTGGACCAACTTCTGTCAGTGAGAGAGACAAGCTTTTGAGCTTACACAGAGCTCTTCTTCAGGTCTGGGAAAGGAACTCGAAGTGTCACTGTTGAATACAAGATTTGAATAGATTGGTTAGCATAAGTAAACACCTATTGAATAGTGCCTTGAAATATGTTAACTGCTTGTGCTAAACCATCTGTTCAAACCTTGTACTGAGCAGTGACATTTTGAGTTAGTTTTTCAGACCTGAAGAAGAGCTCTGTGTAAGCTTGAAAGCTTGTCTCTCTCACTGACAGAAGTTGGTCCAATAAAAGATAATACCTTATCCACCTTTTCAGGGCCTTCTTTCTTGTCCGGCCAACAGCAGGATCTTCTGTCAAAGGGAGCCCCAATCCTTCCTACCAGGGCTTTGGTCTACTGCGACCCCACCAGACTGATGGATGACTTCTGGTAAGTGTGAGGCACACAGCCACTGCCCAGCCTAGTTGCTAGGCAACCTAGTAAACTCAGCTGGGCCCAATGAGCCTTTTACAAATGGTTGTGCTTCCTGACTGGGCAGGGGAGCCAGCAGTCTAGTGATGGCTCATTGTATATCATACCTATAGCTGTACTTGCCCTGCTCCAGCTCTTTACTCCTGGATGTATCAGTGTAGTCACTGTCTTCCTGACTCTGACTCTTTGCTTGGTTCTTTGACTCTGGCTTTACTATGGGATCAGTACCTGGATCTACACTTGCCATTGCTCTGAACTGCTGCCACAACCACTAGGCCAGGTCCTGCTCCACCCAGGAGGTAGGTTTCCTATGCTCCAGGAGCTTGTAGCAAGTTGTTAGTGTGTGTATAGGAACTTTTATGGTTTCCTTGTAGTACTTAAAAACTAATCTCTTTGCTTAGAGCTGCATGGTAACATATAACTGCTATAAATTAGGGCTGCTCATCATCTTTGGAGACTGCAAAATGCAGACACTAGGCAGCCTGGCTTGCTGAGGCTATCATAGGGTAGGCAGGGAACTGTACAGCCTAGAAAAATCCATCTCAGGAGAGAGTGAGAGATGGGCCTCCACCCAAGAGGTGAGAGCTGAGGAGCTGGGAGCCTAGGGTAGGTGCCCTTGAGAGGGGACAGAGGAGGAATATGGGTGCAGTTGCTCTGAACAGTGACCAGGCTCACTTAGGGGAATAGAGCTGGAGGAAACCCCCTGAGACTTGGCTGTTTTGTTAAAGGATTTGTTGTTGCTATGGTGCAATATTTCTTTACCCTTATCCAGCACTAGGCCTCTTCAGAGTGCCTTAAATGCATGCCCTTAATTGTAATCACTATGTGGGCAGTAAACACAAGGTTACAGTCTGGCCTCATCTATACCCAGGTGATCCCACTGAAGTCTGTCTGATCATCTGCATCCAACTGCTTCTGCTGTACAAACACTGGGGGATGCAGTGGGGTTGCATGGATATAACAGAAGTCAGATTTTCTTTGTTTCTAAAGGGCTTTGCTAAAACAGAGTTGATATTTCTGCATGTGACCAGGTCCTGCTTGAAGCTACTGCATCTGGTGATTCTCCCTGCACGGTATGAGGTGTCCACATTGGCGTGCCCAGCTGTAACAGATTTCCACTCATCTGCCACAGAGACCTGTCATAATCCAGCATCTTTCTAATGGCAGTGCCAGGCTCGATCATCCCCTCACTTCCCAGAGCAGAGGGATAGTTTCCCCATTCCACCCCTCCTGAACAACTTCTGGCTGCCTCCCTGCCTACTCCCAACCTGCTGTACCACTGGGGTAAAGGAATTTCCTCAGTGGTTCTCCCATGCTCTGGGGTTTTCTTTGCATTTCCCTGCAGGCTCTTTGCCCCAGCAACAGACCTGTTAGTGGGGTCCCCTGAGAATGAACAGGGAAAACTGACAATGGGGTGGTGGCTCAGGGAAAGCAGGCCTTAGTCTCACCTAGGCTGAGACCCTTCATGCTGCCTGTGGTGGGGGGGAGGGGAGCCTAAAAGTAGGAAAGGGGAAGAGGAGGCAGATGAAGCTGCAGTTGACAGCTGATAGCAATGTTCAGAATGACTTGTCACCTCCAAGGCCTGCAGGGACCACTGTGATCATCTAGTCTGACCTAGTGTGTGTAACAGGCCACAGAACTGCCCCAAAATAATTCCCTTTGAACCAGAGCCTATTTCACCCCAAAAAATCCAATCTTGATTTTTAAAAAGCTGTCGGTGATGGTGAATCCACCCAGACCCTTGGGAACTAATTGTTCCAAGGGGGGGTTAACCTGTGCTGTTACAAACACGTGCCTTATTTCCAGTCTGAATGTGTCTCGCTTCAACTTCCAGCCATGGGCTCACGTTAGCCCTCAGTCTGTGGGGGAGAGGGGTGTGGTACAGTGGGGTTTCAGCCATTTTCCTGGGGTGGCCTTCCGGTGCATCCTATTACAATCCCAGCACCGACTGCCATGAGCATAATCAACTTCATGTGTCTTAAGGGAATCAAGGCCCTAACTGTGAAAAGATGAGGCCAAGCCTGCTTTTAAGGGACTGCTCTTTCCCCTTCTCCCCCTCCCCCGTGTCCTAGGCTAGGGCAGGTCGCTGCTCTAGGGCTCACAGAGGAGCCTGCTATCCCGCTGGCAGCACCCTGAGAACACCCGCCCCTGGGAGAGGAGAAGCGCTGCTCTCAGCACGAGCGGGGGGTGCGTGGGGGTCACTGCAGTGCTGGGGGGGGGGGCAGATTCTGCAGCAGTGACACTGATGGCAGGAGACGGTGCAGCTCCCAGAGGGAGGCCAAGGAACCAGCAGGGGCCGCCAGGCGGGTTACTAGTGCCCAGGGGGCGCGATGCCCCGCGGTGCCCGGCTAGCCCCGGGGGACGTGGGGAAGGGTCGTGTCCCCGCTCCCCGCGCGAGCCGGACACCTGCCGGGGGAGGCCAGTGCCGCCCGGGCCCGGGAGCGCCTGGGTCACGCTGGGCGGCCGAGCCCCAGCTTTGCGCACGGCCCCACAGACCCGCTGCGGGGGCTCAGGCCGCAGCTTCCGCCCCGGGACAGGTCGGGGAGGAGGCGGCTCCTGCTTCCGTGCCCTGGGTGGGACGGGCTAAGCCTGGAAGGAGGGGCGGTGCAGGGGGGTCCGCGTGCCCCGGGAGAGAGGTGCAATGCAATGGGGGGGAGAGGGTGCACACAGCGCCCTGCTCGGTCTGTGCGGATACAGCACCGTGCAATGCACGGGGGGAGGAGGGTTTGCACACAGCACCGTGCAATGCACTTGGGGGGTTTGCACACAGCGTCCTGGTCGGTCTGTGGGGACACAGCATCGTGCAATGCACTGGGGGGGTTGCACACAGCACCGTGCAATGCACGGGGGGAGGAGGGTTTGCACACAGCACCGTGCAATGCACTTGGGGGGTTTGCACACAGCGCCCTGGTCGATCTGTGCGGATACAGCACCGTGCAATGCCCTCGGTGGAGGAGTTTGCAGACAGCGTCCCCCTTTGGTGTTTCGAGGACCGTGTGCAGGGCTCGCGGAGGTTTTGCGCTCGCCCTCACCCCTCCGCCGGGATAAAAAAGAGGCAGCAGCAGCTCCTGAGCCAAACTCTCCTCTGATCCCCGAGTCTCCCTCTGACTGAGCAGCTACTGAAGGAGCCAAGCTAGCGATGGATCCCCAGGGCTGTCCTTGTGCTCCCGGTGAGTGACTCCTCCCTGCTCCAAGCTGCCAGGGGGGGTTCGGGCTTGGCAGTTCATAGCCCTGGCACCTGTGGTCTTGCTGCATCAGTTATGGATGTAAAACCATTGCTTGAGCCCCTGCGCCTCTTGCATTGCAAATTAAGCACTGGGGAGGGCCTGTTTTCCCCTCACTGGGAAACAGCCACCGGCATTGCATGCAATCATCATGGGCAAGGGAAAGCATCTCTAGATCTTGGAGTGACTCTGGCTTTTCCCTCTGGGCTATGAAATAGATCGTGGAAACCAAACTCCCAGACTTAAATGTCACCTGGTCTTACCTTAGCAAGGTGGGCTATATTTAAATATCCAGTAAGTGGGCCGAGTATGTTTTAAAATACCCTTTTTTTCTCAGAGTGAGAAGATTCTTCAGGTAACTTTTTTTTTTTCTTTTTTGGAAAGATCCAGGTAACAGGAAAAAACAATGAAAATTGAGCCACTGGTTAGGATGGAGCTTTGGAACTTTGTATAACCTGAACATGATTCTTGATAAAATTCTCCTTTTGGTGTCTGACCTGTGTTCTCCTTGAACAGTGTTGACGAGCTCTCCTTTCTCTTTGTCCCCCAAGGTGGCTCATGTGGCTGTCCTGGCAGTTGCAAATGCAAAAATTGTAGATGTGGATCTTGCAAAAAAAGTGAGTCGATTTTTTTTTTTAAACTCTGATAATGTGGGTTGGATTTGAAGTATTCTGACACTTTCATAACACATAAGCTGTAATTTCTTTGGAAATGGTATTGCTGAAGCATTGGGGAGCCAGTGAGATGTAATCAGGTTGTTTCCAGTGTGGTGTGGGAGTAGCAAGAGTGGTGAAGAGGAGCCCAAAGTTTTAGGGCCACATTCTGCTCTGTTACTGCAGTTTAAAAGCAGAGAAACTACTCTGAAGTCAATAGATACTCTGGTTATAGGACCCCAGACAGCACAGCACTTAAGCATATGCTTATTGAATTGGGTCCTTGCAAAGGAATGGCCGAGAGCAGAATTAAAACTTTATAGGACTTGATTCTCAAAGGCCCTTGGAACCTACATTAAGATGTTCTTTTAAATGCTGAATAGGTTAATCTTTTAGTATAGAACAGGGAGAAGTATGCCATGTACAGTATTCTTTCCTCTACTAGATACAGATCACGGGGGGGAACCACCACAATCAAGACATCTTTCATACGTTGCATTTCCTGCGGTTCTAGAGAATGCAACATCTTTGTTGCTGTCAATAAGCTCTCTCTTATTTTTATTTTGTTTAGGCTGCTGCTCGTGTTGCCCAGCTGGATGCAATAATTGTGCCAAGGGCTGTGTCTGCAAAGAGCCAGCATCCAATAAATGCAGCTGCTGTCACTGAAATGGACCTCTTCTGTGCTCTTGTGAATATTTGTATGCAACAAAGTGTTGTTCCTACAGTGGTGATTGTTGTACAACTATGAGTGTGAGGAATGAAAATAAAGGCTTTCCTTGAGAAATAGAATGCCTGGTTTATTCATACGTTAGTCACTGATTTCAGTTTGCAGAACTAATAACTGTACAGGGTTAGGGTTAGGGATTATTCTGCTTAGGGTTATAGCTGCCCATCTGTCATGGGCATTAATGAGAGCCTTGAGACTAAAGCATGCATGACATAGTGTCTGCTCACGTAAGGCCTCATCTTCGGTCAAGCGCTGTAACTCTTACGTTGGGAAGTGTCGTGTGATTTATTTATCTATTTCTTTATTTTGGGCCAATTTCCCTCCCCTCTTCAGATGGAGCAGAAGCACCTGCAATTTGTGACCTCAAAGGGAACTGCAGACTGTCAGGCCCATACAACTTACACCAGCCTCACAAAAATTCTACTCATCTAGGGTGAGGGATACGTAATAAGGATGGGTGACTTGGTCTTGTGCCTGGGTTAGTAAACATTTTGTAAAGCGTGCCTTAGTCTGACGTGTGTCTGCTCTTTCCTTAGCTGCGCTTCACAACAAAATACAGCCAATATTCCGGACAAAATTGCAACTTGCAAAAGATGACTTAACCTATCGCCCCGATCCTGCAAAGGGGATTCCCTGCAAAGAGCTCTTGGCAGGATTGGGGCCTGTAGCTACGTGTGTGTAGCTCCTGGATGGTCAAGAGCGTTACCAGGTTTCTCCTTAGCTTCTTTGAATCACTCACCATTGTGGATATTTCTTTGGTTTGTCTTGGAAGGTGAGGCAAAATTCTTGAGCATTAAAACAATCAGAGGTGGTGCTAGTCCATTGGGGGCCCTAAGCAGGAATATTTTGGCCCCCCCACAACCGATGGGGGGGCCCCTTGAGCTGTTTGGGGCCCTAAGCAATTGCTTAGTCTACTTATGCCTAGCACTGGCTCTCCGTAGCTAATGCATCTTCTGTATTGTGTACAGGGTTTTCCGCATTCAGAATAGACAATGCATATTGTGTGAATGTTAAGGGAAAGTGCACAGTGGGGTCCTGACTTTTAATTGGAGTTACTAGGTGCAACCATAATACCAATGACCGTTCAAATGATTCATCTAGCCTCAAAATGAAGGCCGGATTAAGAGATGATAAACAGACCTGGATGGGTATGAGTCGCCCCAAACAGGGATTAATCCTCTGACTATCAGGGAAGGAACTCCTGGGTGGGAAAGGACACTTAGGCCCTACATGCTTGTTCATAAGGTAACAATCTTAAATTAAAGTTTTGAGGCCTTGATCCTGCAACCAGGCACATGTTTTAACCCCCTCCTCCCTGCATAAATCTGCAGGATTTGGGGCCTCACATTTGACCTGTGAACCTCTTCATTCCTAATGTGCAGTCTGTCCTGCTTAAAGCTGCCTGTTTGTCATAGGAAGTCATGGCTTTGTCCCCACAAGTATAATCTTAATTTCCTTTTTTCAGGAAAGGAAAATCCTGCCACAGTATTTTAATTACACTTTTCCATTAGAAGGACATATGAATAGCTGCCCTTAACAGTTTAAATGTATTTAAGGAGACGCACCAGTGTTTCATTACATTGTTTGCTATGCCTCGTGTTGAGAAAATGTGGTGAATCTTTACATTTGATGGTTTCATAAATCTGTCTAAGAATATTTTCATACAAAGGGGTAGTTTTCTATGGCTTAAACAACACATCGAAATAGGCTGGGTTTTGTCACAGAAATCCTGGTTGTCACAACCTATCTCTTTAGTCATAACTACACCTAACTAGTTGTAAGATGCAGCTTGATAAACTTATGAATGGGATATATGAAGGGATTGCCTGAAATAGCCAGGGACTGGACTCCATGAACTAGGAAGTCCTTTCTAGTCCTAAGTTCCTCAATGATCTAGGCACAGCATTTTTGTAAGGGGTGTATTAGACCTTTGTTTTGCCATGCCCACTACTTTTGTTTTCCACTCTGTAACAAAATGACCGTTGACAATGGCCGGTAGCCTTCAGGCTAGGCTTTGCTTGCACTGATTTATATAACTTTAAATCACATTCATGATTTTTACCCACTGCCATAAGTTGACTCTGAGGGCACATTTGTGTCAATTTTACCTATTCACTTCCATATCGCTGCAGACCCTGCTGCTCTTAGTAGTCAAAAGACAGCTGCTTGGAGTACTGTACCTTGTTAATTTGGAGTGGCTTTTGTTCAGCAACCAATCGGTACAATTTCCAGTGTTAAGTGAAGCATAAATATATTTCCTGATGGGCATGGCGACACACTTAGTGCCTAAGAGCAGCTTCTTGATTAAACTTGCTCAGTCAGCACAGCTTAAAGGGGGAGAAAAATCCCAATAGGAATAAGCCAAAGATGTCTCTGTAGCTATTCCTGGAGTCATGTCCAGGAAGGATTTGCACATGTTTTTAGGAGGGGATAGGATGGGCCTGTGGTTTTAAGCATAGGACAAGTAGTAAGGAGACTTGGATTTGACCACTGATGAGCTTTGCAACCTTAGGCAAATCCTTGAATTCATTTGTCTGAATCTCACATTTGGAAAACAGGGCTAATGATGTATGTTGGAGGCTTAAATAATTAACATTTGAGATCCTTGGATGGAGGGTGTGGGAGAAATGCAAATCGCTGTTATACTAAGTGGTGGCTATTCTTCCCATAATAGCTGCTGCATCCGTTGGGCTGTCTTGTTTGTTTCCTCTGCCTTCATGTTTTGGTTCCTGTTTTTTTGTAAGAGCTGGTGAATGGACCACATAGAATCTCCAGCAGCAATTGAAAAGTACTGGCTTTTTGTCCTACCACAGGTCTGCCGTAAATAGCTTCTGCAACCAAAGAGAGCGAGTGGCTGGCCTTGAAACCTTTTAAAAATCCGTTCCGAACAGAACATCCAGTGTTCGAGCAGTTCAGTAAATGTGGGCTGGAAAACTGAGCTGAGGGAAGAAATAATAGGTGACTAAGCTCATTTCATTCCCAGCATGTGCAGGGGATAACAATGGGGGCTTGGCTTTCCAATGGGTGTCACTTTGGCCCCTGCAGGAAGGAAACATAAGGAGAGGGGGAGTGGCTTAATAGGGATATTCCAGAAGGATTAATTCACTCCATTGCAAAGGGCTAGAATCATGGGCCAGCAAAGCACTTAAGGACAGGCTTAACCTTGAGTATGCGAGTGGTACAGGTGGCTTCAATAGGGCTTACGTGTTAAACACATGCTTGAGGCCAAGTCTGTACTACAAAGCTTTGTTGGACTAGCTCTGCCATTTAAGGGTGTGAAAACACCCCCCACCCCCAGCTCAGTGGTTCACAACCTTCTTGTGCTCAGGGTCTATCTGTAAATGTTGAAGGAGTAATAGGGGTGGGGGAGAAATGGCTTGTTGTGACCCAGTACATGGGGGGGATGGCCTGTCTCAACCCAATAAACAGGTGGGGGGGGTCAGGTTCTGTGCCTGGGGGGGCTTAGTGTCCACCCTACACTCACCCTCTAGGGGTACCTCCTTCAGCTCCAGTCCCCTGGGGCTGGCTGGGCTCAGCTTGGCTTCCTGCTGCGGGCATTGTGCTGGGGGGCCAGCTGGGCCAAATTTGTGAGTGGTGTTGTGACCTGATGCATGGGGTTGCAGCGCCACTCACTCGAATTTGACCTGTTTGTCCCTCCCCCATCATCGTGGCGGCTGGGCCAAACTTGAGCGGCGCTGCGATCCCAGAGGTTACTATGCTCAGAGCTGGCAGCTGAGCCCAGCCAGCCCTGAGGACCTGCTATGTGATGCTTTGAAACCTTGTGGGGGCCCAATTTGGGGACAATGTTGAGAAAGGCTGTCTTAGCTGATGTAGCTATGCCAGCCCAAACCCCCAGGGCAGAAGCAGCTTAGGGAAGAGAGCTTCGGTCAGCCATGCTAATGTTGCTCAGGGAGGTGGTGTCAATATACCTGAAGAACTCCTTCTCCTGTCGACATACACTGCGACTACATTAGGTGGCTCTGCTGATCTAGCCATAGCACTAAAGCTAGGGCCCTACCAAATTCACAGTCCATTTTGGTCAATTTCCCAGTCATAGGATTTTAAAAATTGTAAATTTAATGATTTCAGCTATTTAAATCTGAAATGTCATGGTGTTGTAAGTGTAGGTGTCCTAATCCAAAAAGGAGTTTGTTTGTGTGTGTGTGTGTGTGGGGGGGGGGGGGGGTGGATTGTGGTACTGCTACCCTTACTTCTGCACTGCTGCTGGCGGCAGCACTGCCTTCAGAGCTGGGCAGCTGGAGAGCGGCGGCTGCTGGCTGGGAGCCCAGCTCTGAAGGCAGAGCCGCTGCCAGCAGCAGCGCAGAAGTAAGGATGGCCTGGTATGGTATTGCCACCTTTACTTCTGTGCTTCTGCTGGTGGGGTGCTGCCTTCAGAGTTGGGCACCTGACCAACAGCCGCTGCTCTCGGCCACCCAGCTCTGCAGGCAGCAGCGCAGAAGTAAAGGTGGCAATACCATGACCCTCCCTGCAACTCCCTTTTGGGTCAGGACCCCCAATTTGAGAAATGTTGATCTCCCCCGAAAATCTGTATAGTATAGGGTAAAGCACAGAAGACCAGATTTCACGGTCCATAATGCATTTTTCATGGCCGTGAATTTGGTAGGATCACAGTGCTTTGCTGGTCTGGGCCTTAAATTGTTAACGGGGAGGCTTTAATTGCAGTTTTTCTCTAAATGACTCTATTGTCTCTTAAGGACTCCAGCTCAAATGTACTCTGTTTACAAGTTGTGTATTTCTCTGAAGTGCCACACAGCCTCCCTTAACCAACCGAAATGTATGTGTCTTCTGCACATTTTGCCACCTCTCTGATCACTCTCCCAGATTATAATGGATATATTAAGCAACACCAGTCCTGGGTACAGAGCCCTGGAGCAGCCTTCTGTTGATCTTTTGCCAGGATGAAAACTGACCATTTCATTTATTCCTACTCTTTGTTTTCTGTCTCTTAGCCAGTTTCTGATCCATGACAGAACTTTGCCTCAGCTGAGGACTAGTTAGTTTCCTTGGTAGCCTCTTCTTGGAGCCTTTTAAAAATCCAAAGAAATTTTATATCAACCTGTTCTCCTTTAGCCACTATTTTGTTGACAGGCTTAAAGAACTCTTATAGATTAGTGAAGCATGATTTTCTTTGGCAAAGTCTGTCATTTCATGTTCATGCAGAGCAGGGTGTCTCAAACTCTTGGTGCTGAGGGCCAAATTCTGTCTTAAATTATCCCCAGGGACCGGGATATACATGTAAGACTCTATATTCCCCTTAGCCCACAGCATTTTCCACTGCTGTCACTGGGGGGTGTGCGGAGAGATCAACCATGAGGGCTGGAAACTTACTTTGCTTTTTCAGTGAAAGCCAAGATTCTGATCAATCTGAATATGTCCTGTGGAGCCACATCAAGTGGGCAGGAACTGGCCCGGGGTGGCATATTTGACACCCTGATCTAGAAATCTGATAACTCTGGTTGAAATGAGAATTAAAATTAATGTAGACAGGACAGAAGTAACGCTCATTGGGGTCTGTAATTCTCAAGATCACCTCTAGTGCCTTTTCAAAGCACAGAAGTGGATTTTAATGAGAGATTGCGTATCTTTAGTTAGCTGATCAACCAGTTCATTCTAAAAGACCCTCCAGACTCTTGGGTGTATACATCCTAGTGACTTGGGGATTGATCTAGTTCTTATTGAAGTCAATGGCAAAGCTCAGCTTGACTTCAGTGACACAGCATTATTGGCCCCTTGTCTGCACTTTAATTTATGAATGTGTCTGGCGCCTTCTCTCTTGACGCCGTGCTCTCTGACGGCGCACTCGACAAGAGCAGGGTGAATGAAGTGGTTGAGCTGCTGACAAAAATAGAGCCACAAAAGGGGAGAGGAAAAGAGACAGCAGGGCCCTTCTGTTGTGTTTAACTCTTTAATAAGCTTGCTGCCTCTCTCACAGCATATCTGCCACTAGCAAGGGAAATGTCAGGCAAAAGTGACTGTAAGACTTTGCTGCCACCTGGCTGTCCTTCCCTTCATCTCAACTCTTCCAGCATTCCCTGCTGAGGCCCATATTAGACTGTCCCTTCACGGAGCCAGCCTGGCCACTCATGAGTAAACCTGTTTGTTGTGAACTGCATGAGAATATGGCCTTGTGGACATAAGGGGACTAAGGGGACAAAAAAGTCAGGGGACTTGGTTAAACATCGTGTAGTGTTGGCAGGACCTTCATCATAGCCACGGTTTTAATCCAGTTAGGGAACATCTAAACCAGGGCCCCAGTGGCAGAAAATCTGACCGTGAGGAGGTTGTATTGGAGGAAAGCAGCAGCAATCCACTCTCCAGGGTCCTCCAGTACCGGCTGGAGAGGGACATGGCTAGGATAGGAACACAGGAATTGGATCAGACCCAAAGTCCGTCTATGGAAGGATGGGGAGAATGCACTTACTCAGCACATCCCTAATGCAGATTTAACCCACAGGGCTGCTAGGAGCTCTTCTCCTGAGGAAACCCCCAAGCAAGGGCAAAGATAGTAATGCTGCCTGCTGTTCCTTGGGTGATTCCCGCCTAGGGACTGGGCCAGGCAACTGCTTGTGCCAGCAGATCTGAATTCAGCTCTAGATCTCTACCCAAGCCACAGCATGTGTTCTGAGCATGGGTCAGCATCATTCACACTGTCTAGCCATGTTACAACCAGATTCAACCACGACCAGGCTTGTACAGTGACTATAAATGTTTAACTGAGGGCACCTGAGTAGAGCTCACGCTGGAGAGGTGGGGGCTGGAATGGTCTGTGGCTACAATAGCCCATTCCTGCCATAGGAACTAGAACAAGATTCTCAAAGCCCAGAGAGGTTCACGTGACATTTTCTTGCAGCCCAATTCACTGGGTAGGTAGGTAGGTCTACACTGCAATAAAAACCCCGCAACATGGCCTGGGTCAGCTGACTCAGGCTCGTGGGACTGGGCCATGGGGCTGTAAAACTGCAGTGTCGACGTTCGGGCTTGGGGTGGAACTGTGAGGGGTCTCCGAGCCCGGGCCCCAGCACTAAGGTCTACACGGCTATTTTTAGCCCTGCGACTCAAGCCCCAGGAACTCTGAGTCATGATGCCATGGGTTTTTTATGGCAGTGGAGACATACTCACTGTGGCCTTGGAGGCTTTAGCACCATAATCCCAGCTGTGTGTACACTTCTCTGCGAGAAGCAGCTGTGACTTGATTGAATGTATTTATTTACTGGGGTGTTTCACCTGCTCCTATCCCAGGATCTAGGCATCTGCACACATGAGATTCTATATAAACTCATACGGACCAGTTCAAACTGGACATTGTGTGCTACCCCTTTAAGGGACAGGTTAGAGCTTCTGGCCAAAACTGCTTGGGCAAAGTCAAGAAGCACCCTGCCCCGCCCTGGGGCTATATATAAAAACAGGGAAAGGAAACTGAGCAAGGCAAGAGAGAGAGGAGATTAGAAGTCATGCTGACTGGGAGGAGTTGCAGGTCCCATGATCCTAGCCTGAGCTGGGTTTTAGATACTATCTGTTTGGTTACTGACTCACAGGTCTGAGGTAAGGGCTTTTTGGATTTGGTTAAATTGCTCCTTCCCAACCTGATGCCTAAGGGAAAGGCAGAAAACCTGCCTGCCTCGTAGAACCCTAGGAGAACTAGGAACACAGCTGTCTGGGGATGGTGTGGAGGCCTTCTTAAAGGGTTTGGTTGGGTTGGTTGGATTTTGGCCTCCCATTTCTATGACAAAGCCTTCCCAAGCCACTGAGCCCAGCAGGAGTAAAGAGAAACTCTCCCTCTGCTCCCTTTTATACATCCCTTTCCACCCACCCTGCCACCAAAGGAACATTCCTCCTCTAGTGTGTATCTCTATTGCAGAATATATGGTACATCTAGTAGCCATGCAGGCGATGTCTTTCCACAATCAGTTTTCTGTGAGAATGACTTAGAGACCTAATATAGGGGTCAGATTGTGAGAGTCTTTTGGTTGACTTCAGTGTGTTTGGATTAGGCCCGAAGAACGAGTCAAGAAAGAACACAAGTAAAGTCTCTGTGAGAGAACACACAGTGAGCCTGGCTCTGCTGTCAATTACATCTGTTTGATATCATGAGTTTTGTCAAGTCCGTAGAATATACGTCAGGGTAAAACTGGGATAAGTGAGATTAGAATCAGTCCATAGATATGAGTCGGCACTGAATGCAAAAAGCCTGCCTCTGCCGACAGCAGACTCCTTTGAGATTTAACAGGGCAATACATAGAAATCAAAACAACAGTGGACTGCACACATGTGGCACTGCAGAATTATGTTATGACTTTGATAGTGATAAATACTTGGGAGGCATTAAGATACCATGATAATGGAGTCAGATACACTGGTAAGAGGCCCATGCAATACATTGCTCCAACTAGAGAGTTAAGGATGCAGAAGCAACCTTGGTTTGGCATTTCTAAGGGTACGTCTATACCCAGCCGCTAGTTTGGCGGCTGGCAATCGAACTTCTGGGTTCGACTTATCGCGTCTTGTCTGGACGCGATAAGTCGAACCCGGAAGTGCTCGCCGTCGACTGCGGTACTCCTGCTCGGCGAGAGGAGTACCGCGGAGTCGACGGGGGAGCCTGCCTGCCGCGTGTGGACAGAGGTAAGATCGAACTAAGGTACTTCGAACTTCAGCTACGTTATTCACGTAGCTGAAGTTGCGTACCTTAGTTCGATTTGGGGGGTTAGTGTAGACCAAGCCTAAGTTTATCCATTTACCCTTAATGTCATTTGGCCATAATCTGGGGATTTTTCAACAAGATATCAATCCGCAGGTCTAACTACTGAGCTTACGGATTCACAATTCAACCAGAAACAGAACAAGACAGACGCGCCCTGCCATGTGACTGGAAGTGGATTTTAAGGCCGTAAAAAAGAAGTAAATCAAAAAGGGTGGGGAAAAGGATGAGTGTTTTTGACAGATTAATGGGGCTTGTGCGGGAGCCGAGAAAGAAGATTTGATGAAGTAGAAAGGCAAAGAAGCCATTAGGAGAGGAGACTATTTAGTTATCTTGTGACTGACTTATCATCAATGATTGATAACCAAGCAGGGAAAGGAGGAAAGCTGCCTCCGCCCTGTTGCTTCCGTTCTCTTCTGT
Organism: Emys orbicularis; assembly: GCF_028017835.1. NCBI lineage: Eukaryota > Metazoa > Chordata > Testudines > Emydidae > Emys > Emys orbicularis. The sequence goes on from NC_088696.1 coordinate 36,231,809, forward strand.
CTGCTTAAAATGCAGCACCCGACGGCACAAATTCGGCGCTCGCACACGTACGGTTAACGTATTGGGCTCTGATCCCGTAGTGAGCTCTGTGGAGAAAGACCGTTGAGCCAAGCCCCAAGGCCACCTATCTATGATGCTCATTGCAGGAGCGGGGCCTGAGCTAGTAGCTGTTGGTACAGGCCTGTGCTTAGAGAAGCTTGTTCTAGGGCTGAGTGATAAAGCAGTGCTCCGCTTTCGACAGCAGAGGGTGTTAGCCAATGATTCAGCTGCCGACTCGCTCTCTTTTCAAAGGACTCCATTGTTCCTGTGGTAGCGGTCTGTAATTCCGCAGTGACACTGCTGCGGTCTCCAGTGTCTGGGGTCATTGTTGTTATCTTGCCTATTGATCATATTAATTCAAAGGGGAGTTTTTATTTCTAGAGCTTTAAAATTCCTGATTCCCCTGATGCTGGGGACACAACTCAGCCAAAGGGGTGGGGTGAAGTCCAAGGGGCTGCACCAGCCTTCGAAACCAAGCTCTGAGCGTTCCCTCTGCAGCGTTGGGAGGTTGGCCATTAGTAGGAGCAGAACTGGTTCCATTGTGGAGTGTAGAAGCTACGGGCAGATGTTCCTACTGCAGCAAAACCCATCAGGCCGCATTCAGCAGACAGCAACACCAGTGTAAATCTGGAATAGTTCCATCAGTGTGGGGAGGGGGGGTGGCACCTGTGTAACCCGGAGCAAAATCTGGCCCATAGTCCATTCTGCAGATGTTCTGAAATTAAAACCGAACAAACGGGGTGCTCGATTCAAACATTAACAACTCAGCACATGTAGTAGACAAAAGCTCCAGGGACTCATGTGTCGTTATTTATGTTAGGACCTAGCATAAGTCATGCATGCTTTTTAAAAATAATAATAAAAAAAGAGTTACGCCGGGATCATGGAGAGTTTAAGTTCTCCAGAGAAAGCAGAGTAAGGCAAGCCAAATCGGGTACCTAAAAACCTTCCATCTTTTTTTTTTAAATGTTGGTATTTTTATTTATAACCAACACCAGGTAACTTGTAAGCATGGCAGGATAAGTAGAAAAAGCCACATCCACTCACAGGGTGCCATTACCCCAGTGCAGGTTGGGGTGAAGGGGTGACTGGGCAAAGACTTTTCAGCCATCTTGGTGTCCTCAGGCTTCGGAGCTGAAATAGCCCCATCTTAAAGTGGAGCAGCCCCTGACATGCTCTAATTTCCAGCATCCTCCCAGGAGCTGCTCTGCAATCTGGAGCAGCCCAGACGCTCCAGACACTTGAGAGACTCCCGTGCATGGCTTCGGCACTGGGACTTGTGAGGCACTGTAGGGCGGCTTATGTTTTGGGGGTGGAGGTGAGACAATCTCCCCCCAGGTTTATACCCCACTTAAGTCTAACTTAAATGCTCATAATGGGGCTTGGATGGGACGTAAGTGCAGGGCCGGCTCTAGCTTTTTTGCCTCCCCAGGCAAAAAAAAAAAAAAGGCGGCCGGACTGCCGAAGCAAAAAAATAAAAATAAACCGGCAGCCGCAGGGAGCGCGTGGAGGGCGGTCAAGGCGGCTCGCAGGGGGGTGAAGGGCGGCACCCGCCCGCTCCCTCCGCCTGTGGGCAGCCAGGCGCTGCAGTCTGCTCACAGCTGGGTGAGTGGGGCTCCCCCCTCTGGCCTTGGGGTGCCTCTCCCGGCCTGGCAGGCTCCGAGGGGGCCGACACAGGTAGCACTGGCTGGGGTCTGCGACCTCCGCACGGGGCCGGCATTGCAGTGGGGCTCGGCACAGTGCAAACGGGGCCGGGATCAGTGGGGCCCATCCCTCCGCTGCCCGCTGGGCCGCCGCAGAACTGTCCCTGCCACCGCTGCCCGCCGGGCCGCCGCAGAACCCTCCCTCCTTCCAGTGCCCGGGGGCTGCAGGAGGTGCTGGCTCAGCCGCTCCTTTAAAGGCGGCTCGGCCGGGCCGGGCTCAGAGCGGCGCGGGAGGCAGAGGCCGGTGCAGGCGGCAGGGAGTGGCGCGTCCTGGGGAGCCCGGCGGCACGATGAACGGCGGGGATCGCTGGTTCCTGCTCCCCCTGAGCCGGGGTCTGTGCCCCTGCAGGGCTGGGCTGGCCACCCCAAGATTGGCCTGAACGCCGCCCCTTACAATATGCCGCCCCAGGCACGTGCTTTCTCGTCTGGTGCCTGGAGCCAGCCCTGCGTAAGTAGCTCATAGGCTGGCATTCTGCACCGGCTGGGTTCCATCACCCCCTCAGGGAGCTCCCAGCCATTCAGGTGCAGCTGCCAAATAATTTGCTAAAAGAGAACCATCCAGTCCTGCTAGCGGAGATGGCTGCACCTTTGGATCCAGGCTTGGACTGCATTCAGGCTGCAGAGCTTCTGGCTTGGGGGCTGTCTGGTGTAGGGTTACCATACGTCCGGATTTTCCCGGACGTGTCCGGCTTTTTGGGCCTCAAATCCCCGTCCGGGAGGAAATCCCAAAAAGCCGGACATGTCCGGGAAAATAGGGAGGGAGGGGTCGTGGGGCTTGGGTCCTGGCCAGAGCTGCTGGGGCCGGCGGTGCTCGGCCGGGGGCCGGGGCCGCTGGGGCCACCGGGGCCAGGGCGGGCCGGAGCCGCTCGGCCAGAACCAGGGCCGGTGCCCCAGGGCCCGAGCCGAGCCGGGCGGGAGACGCCGGGGCCAGAGCCTCTTGGCCTGGGCCGGCCGGACGCCGGAGGGAGCCGCTCGGCCGGGGGGCCGGACTGGGCCGCGCCACGCCCCGCTCCAGCCCCAGCCCCAGCCCCAGCCCCAGCCCCAGCCCCAGCCCCAGCCCCAGCCCCAGCCCCAGCTTACCTGCTGCCTCCCTGTTTCAGGCTTCCCGCGAACATTTGATTCGCGGGAAGCAGGGGAGGGGGAGGAGCAGGGGGGCGGAGCGTTCAGGGGAGGGGGCAGAGTTGGGGCGGGGACTTTGGGGAAGGGGCGGGGAAGGGGCCCCATGGAGTGTCCTCCTTTTTTTAAATTAAAATATGGTAACCCTAGTCTGGTGCAAGGCAGAGCCGGGCTTTCTGGAGTGTCCCACATCAGTGCTCCTGCTCTCGGGTTATCCAAAATGGATAGACTGTTTTATGAGATGGCTTGAAAGAAATTTCCCCACATCTCCTCCTTTAGGAGATTTATCTCTAGCCACATTTTATTCTTCCTGCACGATTCCAGTTAACAATGATGTCTGCTGGGGTTACAGTTTGCACAGGGAGTGCTGTTCACCCCATGCGGAAAGCCTGCACAAGGTCTATGCACCACACTTATGCCCTATTTTGAGGACTTGTACCTGTGCCTTGTGCTGACCTTTGCACAGGTGAATTTCACTCAGCCCATAAAGGGGCTATGCAATATTCTCTAAAGCCGGGCAGCATCTCTTCTCCTCACTGTACTCCAGAGTGGAGTGGGCTGTTAAAGCCTCCTGGATCCTGGTGGATTCCCCTGATTTTCCAAAGGATATAGCTGCCCTGTGGCACCTGGGTAGTTGCCAGTGTACTGGGCTTGTCGTGTCAACCATGAGATGACTACCACCAGCTAGGGCTGTGCAACTGTGTCAGGGAATTGCGTGGGAAAGAGAATGTGTCTCCTCCAGTTTTCAGCCCAGGAGGAACACACAACAATGTGTTTTCCTTGTCCCAGCTTTGTCTGCTGGAGGGGCGGGAGGAGCACCAATGGGGAACAGTGTCTAGTGTTGCTGAGGGCAGCGGGCTCAGCAAACTCACTCCTGAGCAGATCGTTTTGCTCATTGAAAAAAACATGGGGAGGGTCAACTAGCAGCCTCCCCTATTCCTCGCTCTTTTGCAGACATGCTCCGTTCGGCTCCTCGAAATGAATGAGGATTTCTAGCCGCTGCGCCGTTAGCATCTCTGCAGCAGGGCCCGGCGATATTCGTGTGCAGCCGCTGCCGTTTAAACAGTTACGTCAATGTGCTGTTCACATGCAGCAATGTACAATAAAGACAGTGCTGCCCCACCACAGAAATACGCCCTTAACACACCGGGCTGGATTCTGATTGCACTGACTCCGGTGCAAATCCTGACTAACTTCAGGATTACTCGGGCTTGTGCTGGGGGCAGAATCTAGCCCCCAGTCTCTGGAAAGTGTCGCTTCAGTGGAGAGTTGCTACAGGAGAACAAAAAAAGCCCAGAGCTCTGGGAACCAAGGTACAGCAGGCCCCTGGCTAATTTAAAAAGACAAAAATCTATTTCCCATTGATTATAATCGTGGGTTCTACATTGCCCCCACGTCTCTGACGTCACTGCACAGCTTCGTGGTAATTGCTTTGGAACAGGCAGTTGGAAAGAAAGCTCGGGGCTTGCAGACTCCTGCACGGCGAGCCCTGCAAAGGAACAGGCCAGACGTGCCGAAATCAAATAGTCCTCCAGGAGCATTAGGCCGCCTCAGATACTTGGCCGGCTCCACATTAGAAGACGATAATGTGGCACCAACCAGTCTAGGGCTCTAAAAGCCCTGTTTTCGTTAGCCCCGGCATCAGAGCCGCCTGTTCGCAGGGTGAAAGTAGAACCCCAGTGAGGGGAAGGAATATATTCCTTGTCTCATTGCACTGGAGTGCACTGGCTAGTGCTTTCAGCTGCATTCTGCTGCCAGAAGAACTGCCTGGAGGATGCCCTGGCCTGACAGATCTAGACTGGATCTAGACTGTTCTCAGTGGTAGCAGATGACAGAACAAGGAGCAATGGTCTCAAGTTGCAGTGCGGGAGGTCTAGGTTGGATATTAGGGAAAAAAATTTCACTAGAAGGATGGTGAAGCACTGGAATGGGTTACCTAGGGAGGTGGTGGAATCTCCTTCCTTAGAGGTTTTTAAGGTCATGCTTGACAAAGCCCTGGCTGGGATGATTTAGTTGGGGATTGGACCTGCTTTGAGCAGGGGGTTGGACTAGATACCTCCTGAGGTCCCTCCAACCCTGATATTCTATGATTCTATGACGGATTCTGCTTTCTACTGCACGGATGTAAATCCGGCCCCACTCCACTGACATCAATAGAGTAACTCTGGCTTTACGCTGATGCTATTGTCTCCACATACGCTGATGCTATTGTCTCCACAATAAAAAAAAAGTGACAAAACGTTTGTGGCAATGTTTTTTTAGAATAATAAACTTCACATTGTCACAGGGTGACTGGCCCCTTTAAGCCCCCCTTGAGCCTCACTCGTTTTCTGCCCCAAGTGGCGAAAGTCCTTGCAGCCAGATGGGAGGTAGATCGTGTGGCTAAATCAGACCCAGGCCCAGGGATAAAAGAGAAGCCATCAGAGAGCGAGCAGACAGACAACTCTAAGGAGGCCTTCCTGCCTAGGGGGAAGAGACAGAATTAAAGGGGGCCAGCTCGGAGAACCTGCTTGAGGGCTGGCATTAGCCGGAGTTAACATCACAGGTCACAGAAGGAGGGCTTTGAGACTCCTGCCCGAAGAGGGGGAATCTGTGGGAAATGGCATACGCAGGCCCCAGAGGAGGGCTGTGAGACCTCTGAATCAAGGGGGCACAAGGGCTAGACTTGAGGGGCTAAAGCAGGGATCAGCAACCTTTGGTAGGCGGCCCATCAGGGTAAGCCCCTGGCGGGCCGGGACGGTTTGTTTACCTGCCGCGTCCGCAGGTTCGGCCGATCGTGGCTCCCACTGGCCATGGTTCACCGTTCCAGGCCAATGGTGGCTGCGGGAAGTGGCGGCCAGCACATCCCTTGGCCCACACCAGGGGCTTACCCTGATGGGCTGTGTGCCAAAGATTGCCGATCCCTGGGCTAAAGAGTAATCAGTATGCTGTAAGAGACTTCATAAATTAGACCCTTCACAGGGAATTGCAGTTTAAAATATTCTGCGAGTGATGGCTTCCAATAGCCAGCCAGGGGAGTAGAGGGCCATGTGCACAAGGGGGCATGGAGAGGGATGGTTGACTGTCTCATAAAAATGCCAAAAAGACACTTAAAACAATTAGTGTTCTGGTGTCACTCCTGCCAGCTTCTGAATCATCAATGACATGCATATTTCTTAGAGAGAACTTTCCCCAGTTACTCAGTGTCCTGAATGAGTTAATCATGAATCACCGAACAACGTCATGAACGTTCACTTTGAGCAAAAGAACGGCTTAGGTAGTATCTCCACTCATTCGACTTTTCTCCTCCATCCAGGCCCTAGTCATTACACTGGACTCTTAGATGCCATTAAACAGAGAGACAATTCTATTATGTTCCGTAGTTTAAAAAAGAAATTCTAACTATGACAGTCTGTACCCCTATGTTCACCCCTTTTACGGACTATAATGAATTTCGTACAAAGTATGCCTTGTGAGGTATCATTTGAAAATTGATAATTTGCTGACCATTATTGTCCTGGTAAAATATGTGTGGCAATATTGTATGTAAAGATATAAGATTCTACTGTATGACATTACTAAAACAGGTTCCGAGTCTGGGGAGCAGTCACAATCCAGTTTCTCAGAGGCAAAAGACTAGCCGATGCCTCAGCCAGATGCCAACAAAATCAAATGGACCATCATCTGGTTAAGTGGCCATTTTTTGGCAGGAAGGAGGGTGTGGGTGAAAAATCTACATCTTGACAAACAAACAGCGTGGGGTTCTCATCCACACAGACTTTCTGTCTCCTCAACCTCAGCTGAAGAAGACGTCTCAAATTATCTCTCCCTTTCTCTCTACCCACGGCATCAACAACACTTTGGATTTGCTTAGCTTGTTAAGTAAGGCAGTAGTCATGTTTTACTTTTATTGTCTTGTAATCAATTCTGACTTTTATGCCTCATCACTTGTAATCACTTAAAATCTATCCTTCTGTAGTTAATAAACTTCTTTTACCATTTTATCTAAATCAATGTGTTTGGATTGAAGTGTTTGGGAAACTCCATTTGGCGTAACAGGATTTGTGCATGTCATTTTCTACTAATAAAATGATGGACTTTACATGAGCTTGTATTGTCCAGGAGAGAGCTGGCCGGTATGAGACGTACATTTTTGGGGAGAGTCTGGGACTAGTAATTTGCTGGTGTTGTTCTGCTGTGTAATTCAAGTGCGACTGGCTAAAGCACTCATTCAATATAACTGGAATAACTTACATGCTGGAGGCTATGTGTGAGCAGCCCGGGAGTGGTAGCTCTCACAGAAAAGCAGTGAGAGAACTATGGGGACACAGCTGTTCATCGGTCCAGATTGTGCCCTGCATAATGTCACAGTAATATACTGAGGGATGGAATTAAAAACAGAACTTTCAGGCATCCCTAACTATGATACTGGGGCATCACATGGAAAAGCAGTACTGGATCAGTAATATTGATCTCAGGTACTTTTTGGCCCCCATTACTATCATATCTGAGCGCCTCCCAATCTGTAACATATTTAGCAGACTGGGAACTGAGGCACAGAGGGTAAAATTTGCAAAAGCATCTAAATAACTTAAGGGCAGGAGCCTAGATCCCATTTTCAGAAGTCACTTTGGCTCCTAAGTGCTCAAGTCACTTTTACAAATGGTGCTTAGGCTCCAAATCACTTAAGAGCTTTTGCATATGTTATTCCGCCTAAGTGACTTGCCTATGGTCACACAGGAAGTCTGTGGTGGAGCAGGGAATAGAACCTGACTCTCCCAGGCCCCAGGCTAGTGCCCTAACCACTGGATCATCCTACCTTTCTTACATCACTTAGTTTCTCTGCCTCAGTTTCCCATCTGTAAAATGGGGAGGGTCTCAGTTCCCTCCTGCATAGGGGTGTTGAGGATAAATACATTAAAGACTGAAATGCTCATAAACAGCAGTAATGTACCTTACACAGATGGGTTGCAGATAGCTGCACTTTGGCTACCTCTGCACTGATATATGCACGGGAAAGGTGGCAGTTGAGAAGAAGAAGAAAGTAGCCAGTTCCATGTCACTGCTACAAATCAGCCCAAGCATTAAGCCAGACACAGCGTCCTCTCACTGTGTTTGCAAAAATGGGCAACAGCTGAACCATTTGTTTTCCAAGAGGCAGTAGAGTCACGTTCGCTTCTATCTAGCCTTTAGGACAGCAGCAGAGCTGGTTTTACTTTGCAAATGAAGCCAAGTGTCAAGAAAAGTTTCCTTCTCTTTCAAGGATGTAAATGACTTTGGCAGGACATGAGGAATGTGGCCAAGGGAAGCACAGCTCCGCTGCTGCTAAGCATTCTTATGTCTCATGGGCACAGAGGATGACAATCTGGAGACGTTTCTAATGGGCCGGGCCCCAGGCAAGTGGTCAGTAGGTGGGCAAAGGTAAACTTGGCTAGACACTATACAATGGGCAGGCCTGGCACTGAGACAGAAGAAGAAGGCCTCAATCTTGCTCCCACTGACATTGGCAAGAGTTTTGCCATTGGTCTCAGTGAGAGCGGGATCAGAGCCCAGGCCAGCGAGAGGAAGGATGGAATGGATCAGCCAGTGTGGACACAACACCCCAAGTCATGTCAACATGTTATAAAATTATTCCCATCAGTGCTATGATTTGCTTGGCAGAATAATGAGAGAGACTGGTGGGAGCCTAGTGCAGAGAACTCTCTTGTGGCTCCAGGACTTATACCACTGTTAGTTAAGCCAGCTGAAAAGTAGGTTAACACAGGATGTTCATGGGAGATGTATCTATGCTAGGGCTCCCACTGATCTAACACCGGCAGGAACTGTTTTTGTGTAGACAAGTCTCAAATGCCCACCCTCCCAACCGCCTGCTCCCAGTTGTCTGTTCAACTCCACCAGAAACTCCTGTGCGCCAAAACTGGCCCTGGGTCCCTCTTTTTGAGACATCTGAGCCATATTTGGCCTGAATCCATCCCAGTGCGGATAAAACATTTGGCCACTGCCCAACTATTTCTCAGGCCGGAAAATGACACTGGCAGGGACAATTAATCATTCTGTACATACATTCTGAACGGAGATCTTTCACTTGTAATAATTGCTGCAGAGTCAGTTCCAACAGCTCATTAGGGCTAAAAGAGCTACTAAGTTGTAACTACCAGCCTATGCAAAAAGTTTGTAACCAGCTGCCATTGTCATTATCAGGGACATTTATTCTGTACTGAAGGATTTTTTTAATCTTTGGTTTCATATTTGTTTATTTTGCCTGGATTCACTCCTAGGCTATGTCTGGAGAGCTGCACCTGTAGCCAAACTTTTGGAAGATGAGCAGTGAATGTGAAATGCTGATTGTCTGCAGGAATATTATTTGGGAGGAGGTGGATGTTTGGCCCTAATCTGTAATATTTTGGAGGAAGAAGGATGGGTCCCATCATTGTGGTCCTGAGCATTTCAGTCATACTATGTATGCATGTGTGGGGGTTTGTCGACACAGCAAAGAAAAACCTGTGCCAGCCGACTCAGGCTTGGACTGTTTCATTGCTGCGTAGGCTTCCGGGCTTGGGTTGGAGCCCGAGCTCTGGGATCCATCCACCCCAACCTGAAAGTTAACACAGCAATGAAACTGCCCCGCAGCCCAAGTCAGCTGGCACGGGCCAGCTGCAGGTTCTTCTTTGCTATGTAGACATAATAGTGTGTCATCCTGTGGGTACAGGCATAGCTGGCTTATCTTTGGTGGATAGGATAACTGTTGAGTGTCTATTTTTGCTAATTGCTATATTTTGATATGAGAGAGAAGGGGAAAGGGGACTGAGACAAATTTTGTATTCTTGTTTTGTCTTTTAATGACAAATCTGTTCCTGCAATATAGCTCGAACACGTATGCTTGGAACTGCTAATTACATTTTTCTGTCAAAGCCTCACCACACTGATTCTTTCCCTTAACTTAGTTTTTATGCCTTGCATTCAGTTAGGAAGCAGCGAATTATATGCAGTGAACAACTAATTTGACAAACTTAACTCCCTTATTTTTGTGTGTGAATTGTCTGCAAAGACTCTGATTTTTACAGAGACGTTCCTCATTCAAAATTATTTGATGAATGGCTTACCTGAATGCTCACAACCTAGCTGCCAAGACTATTGCTTTGGGTGTTTGCTATTTGGAATTTGCTGTTTGCAAGGTGCATATGATTACCCGAGTCACATTGTTTCTTGATCCAACTCCTCCCAGACCCATAAATGAGGCCTGGTCTACACTACAAGTTTAGGTCGACTTTAGCCGCGTTAAATCGAATTAAGCCTGGACACGTTCACACGACGAAGCCCTTTCTTTCGACTTAAAGGGCCCTTTAAACCGGTTTCTTTACTCCACCTCCGACGAGGGGATTAGCGATAAAATCGGCCTTAGGGGGTCGGAATTGGGGTAGTGTGGACGGAATTCGACGTTATTGGCCTCCGGGAGCTATCCCACAGTGCTTCATTGTGACCGCTCTGGACAGCACTCTCAACTCAGATGCACTGGCCAGGTAGACAGGAAAAGCCCCGCGAACGTTTGAATTTCATTTCCTGTTTGCTCAGCGTGGAGAGCACAGGTGACCACGCAGAGCTCATCAGCACAGGTAACCATGATGGAGTCCCAGGATCGCAAAAGAGCTCCAGCATGGACAGAACGGGAGGTACGGGATCTGCTCGCCATATGGGGAAACGAATCACTGCTGGCTGAACTCCGAAGCAGTAAACGAAATGGCAAAATATTAGAAAAGGTCTCCAAGGCCATGAAGGACAGAGGCCATAATAGGGACGCACAGCAGTGCCGCGTGAAAATCAAGGAGCTAAGGCAAGCCTACCACAAAGCCAGAGAAGCAAACGGAAGGTCCGGGGCAGAGCCGCAAACATGCCGCTTCTACGCGGAGCTGCATGCCATTCTAGGGGGTGCAGCCACCACTACCCCAACCGTGTGCTATGACTCCCTCACTGGAGAAACACACAGGGAAGAGGGTTCGGGGTACGAGGAAGATGACGATCGAGAAAATGTAGATAGCTCACAGCCGCAAGGAAGCGGAGAAACCGGTTTCCCCAACAGCCAGGATATGTTTATCACCCTGGACCTGGAACCAGTAACCCCCGAACTCACCCAAGGCGTGCTCCCAGACCCTGAGGGCACACAGGGGACCTCTGGTGAGTGTACCTTTGTAAATATTACACATGGTTTAAAAGCAAGCGTGTTTAATGATTAATGATTAATTTGCCCTGGCAATCGTGGCCAGTACAGCTACTGGAAAAGTCTGTTAACGTGTATGGGGATGGAGCGGAAATCCTCCAGGGACATCTCCAGAAAACTCTCCTGGATGTACTCCCAAAGCCTTTGCAAAAGGTTTCTGGGGAGGGCTGCCTTATCCCGTCCGCCATGGTAGGACACTTTACCACGCCAGGCCAGTAGCACGTAGTCTGGAATCATTGCATAACAAAGCATGGCAGCGTATGGTCCCGGTGTTTGCTGGCATGCAGACAACATCCATTCCTTATCGCTCTTTGTTATCCTCAGGAGAGTGATATCATTCACGGTCACCTGGTTGAAATGGGGCAATTTTATTAAGGGGACATTCAGAGGTGCCCGTTCCTGCTCTGCTGAACAGAAATATTCCCCGCTGTTAGCCACGCGGTGGGGGGGAGGGGTGAAGTGATCATCCCAGAGAATTGGGTGTGTGGGGGAGGGGAGTTAGTTGGGTTTGTGCTGCATGTTAACCCTGAAACCGCAGCCCCTCCTTTTACATTGCAAACTCATTTTAAATGGCCAACCCAACGGGTGCTTGGTATGGGAAATGAGAGCACTACTGTTTGAAACCATTCCCACATGTTAAGAAGGTTAAAAAAGCCAAAAGACTGTGTCTTACCATGGCTGTCTGCAAGCTGAAATCTGTGGCCTGGCACTGCGTGAGTGATCTCTCACACCAAACCGGCAGGCCCTCAATATAAGAGGAAAAATGCGACCTTGTAACGAAAGCACATGTGCTGTGTAATGTGAACAGCAAAATTTAACGTGAAAGAGTGTACCCATTGTTCTCTAAAATGTGTCTTTTTTAACCACCTCTCCCTTCTCCTCCACCAGCTGCAAATGTTTCTCCTTCACAGAGGCTAGTGAAGATTAGAAAGAGAAAACGTAGGACGCGTGATGACATGTTCACAGAGCTACAGATGTCCTCCCACGCTGACAGAGCACAGCAGAATGCGTGGAGGCAGTCAATGACTGATTACAGAAAAGCACAATATGAACGAGAGGAGAGGTGGCGTGCTGAATCGCGGGATGAACAGAGCAAGTTGCGGGCTGAAGATGATAGGTGGCGTCAGCTTGCAGACAGAAGGCAAGAGTCGATGCTCCGGCTGCTGGAGCATCAAACTGATATGCTCCAGCATATGGTTGAGCTGCAGGAAAGGCAGCAGGAGCAGAGACCGCCGCTACAGCCCCTGTGTAACCAACAGCCCTCCTCCCCAAGTTCCATAGCCTCCTCACCCAGACGCCCAAGAACACGGTGGGGGGGCCTCCGGCCACCCAGTCACTCCACCCCAGATGATTGCCCTAGCATCAGAAGGCTGGCCTTCAATAAGAGTTAAAGTTTTAAACTGCCGTGTGTCCTTTTCCTTCCCTCCTCCCCCACCCATCCTGGGCTACCTTTGCAATTATCCCCCTAGTTGTGTGATGAATTAATAAAGAATGCATGAATGTGAAGTAACAATGACTTTATTGCCTCTGCAAGTGGTGCTCGAAGGGGGGAGGGGAGGGTGGGGTGGTTGGCTTACAGGGAAGTAGAGTGAACCGGGTGGGGGGGGGGGCGGAGGGTTCATCAAGGAGAAACAAACAGAAGTTTCACACCGTAGCCTGGCCAGTCACAAAACTCGTTTTCAAAGCTTCTCTGATGCGCACCGCGCCATGCTGTGCTCCTCTAACCGCCCTGGTGTCTGGCTGCGCGTAATCAGCGGCCAGGCGATTTGCCTCAACCTCCCACCCCGCCATAAATGTCTCCCCCTTACTCTCACAGATATTGTGGAGCGCACAGCAAGCAGCAATAACAATGGGGATATTCTTTTCGCTAAGGTCTGAGCGAGTCAGTAAGCTGCGCCCGCGCGCTTTTAAACGTCCAAATGCACATTCCACCACCATTTGGCACTTGCTCAGCCTGTAGTTGAACAGGTCCTGACTCCTGTCCAGGCTGCCTGTGTACGACTTCATGAGCCATGGCATTAAGGGGTAGGCTGGGTCCCCAAGGATCACGATAGGCATTTCAACATCCCCAATGGTTATTTTCTGGTCCGGGAAGAAAGTCCCTTCCTCCAGCTTTCGAAACAGAGCAGAGTGCCTGAAGACGCGAGCATCATGTACCTTTCCCGGCCATCCCACGTTGATGTTGGTGAAACATCCCTTGTGATCCACCAGGGCTTGCAGCAGCATTGAAAAGTACCCCTTGCGGTTTATGTACTCGGTGGCTTGGTGCTCCGGTGCCAAGATAGGGATATGGGTTCCGTCTATGGCCCCACCACAGTTTGGGAATCCCATTGCAGCAAAGCCATCCACTATGGCCTGCACGTTTCCCAGAGTCACTACCCTTGATATCACCAGGTCTTTCATTGCCCTGGCAACTTGGATCACAGCAGCCCCCACAGTAGATTTGCCCACTCCAAATTGATTCCCGACTGACCGGTAGCTGTCTGGCGTTGCAAGCTTCCACAGGGCTATCGCCACTCGCTTCTCAACTGTGAGGGCTGCTCTCATCCTGGTATTCTGGCGCTTCAGGGCAGGGGAAAGCAAGTCACAAAGTTCCATGAAAGTGCCCTTACGCATGCGAAAGTTTCGCAGCCACTGGGAATCGTCCCACACCTGTAGCACGATGCGGTCCCACCAGTCTGTGCTTGTTTCCTGGGCCCAGAATCGGCGTTCCACGGCATGAACCTGCCCCAGTAACACCATGATTTCCACATTGCTGGGGCCTGTGCCTTGTGAGAGGTCTATGTCCATGTCAATTTCCTCATCACTCTCATCGCCGCGCTGCAATCGCCTCCTCGGCTGGTCTTGGTTTTGCTTTGGCATGTTCTGGCTCTGCATATACTCCAGGACAATGTGCGTGCTGTTCATAGTGCTCATAATTGCCGCGGTGATCTGAGTGGGCTCCATGATCCCAGTGCTAGCTATGGCGTCTGGTCTGAAAATAGGTGCGAAACTAGTATCTGACGGACCAGGGGAGGGAGGGAGGGAGGGGCGAGTGACGACATGGCGTACAGGTACAGGGAATTAAAATCAACAAAGGTGGCTGTGCATCAGGGAGAAACACAAACAACTGTCACACAGAATGCCCCCCCCCCCAAAGATTGAACTCAAAAGCCTGGGTTTAGCAGGCCGTTGATTTGACGGAGGGAGAGGGAAGCAAATGAATACAGAACAAATCTATTTTTTACATCTTAAGACGACGGTGCAGCATGACTGATAGCCCTCGGCATCTTCTGGGTGCTTGGCAGCAAATACTGGGCGCTTGGCAGTTAGTGTACTAAGACTGATAGCCACATTTTCCCTGTATGATGACGATGGCCTTCAGGCCTATTGCACGATCTGCTGCTCAGGGAAGACTCTGCTAATGTGCGATGGGCGCTTGGCAGAAAATGGCATACTACGACTGATAGCCATCATTGTCATTGTGAAGGCAGCAGAATATGACTGGGGGGATAAGGGACTGGGGGACATACGGAGTTCCAGCCACTGCTGTACGATGACGACGGTTACCAGTCGTAATACACCATCTACTGCCAAAAGGCAAAAGGCAAGGGGCTGGTGCAATGCAGCCCTACGGCTGCCAGCCCCACGGCTGCCAGCACCCAGATCGCCGATGAAGGCTACCAGTCATGCTGCACCATCTACCGCCAAAAGGCAGTTAGCTGCTGCTGCTGTGTAGCAATGCAGTCCCACGTCTGCCGGCACCCAGATGACATATGGTGACGGTGAGCTGAGCTGAGCGGGCTCCATGCTTGCCGAGGTATATTGTCTGCACAGGTAACCCAGGTAAAAAGGCGCGAATCTATTGTCTGCCGTTGCTCTGACGGAGGGGGAGGGGCCTGACGACATGTACCCAGAACCCCCCGCGACACTGTTTTGCATCATTCGGGCATTGGGATCTCAACACAGAATTCCAATGGGCGGCGGAGACTGCGGGAACTGTGGGATAGCTACCCATAGTGCAATGCTCCGGAAGTCGACGCTAGCCTCGGTACTGTGGACGCGGTCCGCCGACTAGAGCACTTAGAGCATTTTATGTGGGGACACACACAATCGGCTGTATACAACCGATTTCTATAAAACCGGCTTCTATTAATTCGACCTAATTTCGTAGTGTAGACATACCCTTACTCTCAAAATGGCCATGTGTACATTCCCTGAATGCTCATGCAAAATAGTCTTTGGCACAAAGACCTGTCTTTTTTCTGTTTGTACACTGCCTAGCACAATGTTCTTCCGATCGTCCTTCTAACATTACTGTACACCTCAGAAACATAGCAGATGGTGGAAGTTCACATCAGGAGGCTGAGTGCATTTGACCAGTGTTGTTTGAGAAGGATCTTGGGAATTAATTGGCGAGATCGTGCAACCAAAATGGTAGTGTTGCACTGCATGGGTCAGCAGACTATGGACTCAATAATCACACAGGGATGGCTATGGTGGTTTGGCCGTGTCATCAGGCTACCTCGTAGGGTGACCAGCTGTCCCGATTTTAAAGGGACAGTCCTGATTTTTGGGTCTTTTTCTTATATAGTCTCCTATTACCCCCACCCCCTGTCCTGATTTTTCACACTTGCTGTCTGGTCACCCTACTATCTCGTGGGAGAAGCACAAGATATGT
Organism: Emys orbicularis; assembly: GCF_028017835.1. Lineage (NCBI taxonomy): Eukaryota > Metazoa > Chordata > Testudines > Emydidae > Emys > Emys orbicularis. The sequence continues at coordinate 36,247,521 of NC_088696.1, forward strand.
CGTAGGTTGGATTCCACCTGGAGGGAAGAGAAGGTATGGAGGACAAAGAATGACCTATCACAGGACAATCAAAAAGAATGCACCCACCATGGAAACTACTTAAAATGGAGTCAAACATCTTTCTCTGGACAGACAGCAGTCAGAAAAATTGCTTGCCCCATTTGCCACTAGGCAGAGGAGATGTTAAACTAAGCTAAGCTAGCACAATGGGCTCCTGGCTCATGGCTGGGACTTGTGCTACTGCAATATAAATAATAACAAATACATACGCACAGGAGGGTTCGCAACACTCATTCATAATTTATTCTCGCAAATAAAATGTTGACATGAAAAGGGACGAGAAAGGGTCGCAAATGCTGAAGTGAATTTGTGGGGTTTATGCAAACGAATGTTACTGGGCACTTCTTTTACATTATTCGCCCAGCCCTACTACCGATAATGCCCAGGCTTATTAGTATTTTGACAAGCATTCCAGCACTCATGTAATGAGACATCTGTGTTCTTTACTCATACATCTGTAACACCCATGGACAATGGGCACTGTATAGTGGGAAACTTCAACTCAAACTTGCCTTGTTTGTAGCACAACTGTCATGTTATTCAGACAAACTTAAATACATGAATTAAGTACCTCAAGACCAACAGCCTTTATACGTGTCAACTTCTATTTTTATCAAGCTGGTGGATTGATCACAGTTTTGGCATCTGTCTTAAATGGGCCATCTTGATTATCACTAGAAAAGTTTTTTTTCTCCTGCTGACAATAGCTCATCTTAATTAATTAGCCTCTTAGAGTTGGTAGGGGAACTCCCACCTTTTCATGTTCTCTGTATATATATATATATATATATATATATATATATCATCTCCTCACTATATGTTCCATTCTATGCATCCGATGACGTGGGCTGTAGCCCACGAAAACTTATGCTCAAATAAATTTGTTAGTCTCTAAGGTGCCACAAGTACTCCTGTTAGTTTTGGCATCAACATATATGGAGCAGCAGTGTGGCAAATATAGTGCAGGGGTCAGAAACCTGCGGCACGCGTGCCAAAGACGGCATGCAAGCCGATTTTTAATGGCACATGGCTGCCTGTCGGGGTCCCGGCCCCACTCAGCCCCCCCCACTCTCTCCTGCAGGGGCAGGAGGCAGAAATTTGGTCCTGCCAGCAGCCAAGCTCCCCTCTCCCCCGCTTCTTCCCCCAGCGTGGTGCTTTCCTGCCCCTCCTCCTCTCCTTCCCTGCGCCGATCAGCTGATCGCCCTTGCCAGGGGGAGGGGGAGCGGAGCCGCAGCGTGCTCGCTGCTCCGGGGAGGAGGCAGAGAAGTGGTGGGGATGAGGCATATCCCCTCCAGCCCCCTGCCGTGAGCACCCCCACGAGCTGAGCACCCCAGCCCTCTGCCCTGACCCCTGAAGCCCCCACACACACACCCAGGCTTCTGCCCTGACCCCTGAGCCCCCCCACACTCAGCTTTCTGCCCTGACCCCTGAACTCCCCCCACACCCAGCCCTCTGCCCTGACCCCTGCACCCCCTCACACACCTCCAGCCCCCGTTCTGACTCCTGCACTCCCCACACATACCCATCCCCCCCACACCCCATGCCCTGACTCTTGCACACCCCCACATCCCCACCCCCACCCTGAGCACCAAACGGGAGCTCCTGCAACCTCCCCCCCATAACACACACATTCCCACCTGCACCCCTGGTCTGGGGTCCCGGCCGCCGGCCCCACTCAGCCCGCTGCCAGTCTGGGGTCCCGGCTGCCGGCCCCTTGCCAGCCGGGGTCCCGCAGGCCCCGCTCAGCCCGCTGCCGAACTAGGTGAACGGAACCCCAGGCCGGCAGTGGGATGAGTGGGCTGGTGGCGTAAGATCAGCATTTTAATTTAATTTTAAATTAAGCTTCTTAAACATTTTGAAAACCTTGTTTACTTTACATACAACAATAGTTTAGTTATATAATATAGACTTATAGAGAGAGACCTTCTAAAAAACGTTAAAATGTATTACCGGCACGCGAAACCTTAAGTTAAAGTGAATAAGTGAAGACTCGGCACACCGCTTCTGAAAGGTTGCCGACCCCTGATATAGTGCATGAGTATGTCATTCCTGACACTGGAGCAACGTTGCTAAGCAGAATCATGCATGACAGCAGCAATGCTATGGTTACAATGCAGGAAAGGCTTGATTCTGTCCTCTCTTGCAAAGAGTCAAATTTCCATTGACAACAGTGTAACTGAGGCAAACCTGGGTATACATACATGGGGATAATGGATTCTGCTTTGCAATGTAGACATACAATTCAGGTTTTATTTTGTACCGTGCTTTTCATCCAAATTGCATCACAAACTCCTCACAGAATCACTGTCACTAATACAATGCCAGAATTAAATCATAAATGCCTCACAGAATCAGGCCCTAGGAATTGCTATTAATGTTTTTATTATTACCCTGAGTTTGTTCCATTCTTGATTCTTGCAGAGGGATTGTCTTTTTGTCCTCACCAATAATGACAAAAATAAATAAATCATAAGATCCTGTGATGCATCAATCAGGGTTAATCCTTGTTAAAAATGTCCCACTTTGTTATGGAGTGCGCTATGAACTATTAGCCTGTCTGGCTGGTACCTTCATCCCAGTAGTGCAGCAATTTAGTGGCACTGGATTTCTATAGGCCCTGACCCAGGAGTGGCTCTGAGCTCACAACTCCCACTGGAGACAGTGGGAGTTCTATACGTGGAGTGGATTGGGCCTGTAGATAGTATAAATCAACTATCCTGCAAGAAGAAAAGATCTACGCTAAGTGTAACATTATCCCCTAGAAGCACGATGTGATAAGGGCCCGTGCGCTCTCCTTTCTTTTTTGATGTTACATCTCATTGTAAAGCAACATGCTTATCTCTGAATTTCGAGTTCTCCTGAGTGATTAGCATTTGTAATCCTTGGGCTTCCCTGATGCAGGGTTTGTGCTGGAAGGAGGCACTGGAAACCCGAATGAAGAGAAGTCCACCTGGAGAAGAGCTTGCAGCAGCAAATGGCCCCTGTAATTCCCACGTCACTGGAAGAGCTGTAGCCAGTTGATGCAGTCCCCAAAGTGGGCATTGCTGGCGATTGGCTGTACTGATGTAGCCATCCCCCAGCTGCCTCTGCCACTGGCTTTGCTCTGGAGCGCCTGTGGAAATTAAAGCTGCCATCCCGGATGGAGCCCCCAAAGAAGATATTAATTATGATTATTACTCATGTTTATTATCGGAGTTCCTAGAGACCAACCAACAAAACAGGGAATCAAACGGAAGATGAAATTCAATGTTGGTAAATGCAAAGCGATGCACATTGGAAAACATAATAATCCCACTACACGTACGAAATGATGGGGTCTAAATTAGCTGTTACCACTCAAGAGAGAGATCTTGGAGTCATTGTGGATAGTTATATAGTGGATATAATGCCACTATATAAATCCGTGATACGACCATCCGTTGAATGCTCCATGCAGTTCTGGTCTTCCCATCTCAAAAAAGATACATAATTGGAAAAAGTACAGAGAAGGGCAACAAAAATGATGAGGGGTATGGAACAGCTTCCGTATGAGGCAAGATTACAAAGACTGGGACTGTTCAGCTTGGAAAGGAGATGATTAAGGGGCGGGAGGGATATGATAGAGATCTATGCAATCATGACTGGTGTGGAGAAAGTGAATAAGGAAGTGTTATTTATCTCTTTGCATAACACAAGAACCAGGGGTCACCCGATGAAATTAATAGGCAGCAGGTTTAAAACAAACATAAGGAAATACTTCTTCACACAAGGCACAGCCAACCTGTGGAACTCTTTACCAGGGAATGTGATGAAGGCCAAAAGTATAACTGGGTTCAGAAAATAATTAGGTAAGTTCATGGAGGATAGACCCATCAATGGCTATTAGCCAAGAAGTTCAGAGTGGCAACACCATGCTCTGGATGTCCCTAAGCCTCTGACTGCCAGAAGCTGAGACTGGGTGACTCAATAATTGCCCTGTTCTGTTCATTCCCTCTTACGGATTTGGCATTGGCCACTGTCAGAAGACAGGATACTGAGCTAGATGGACCATTGGCCATTTTTATGTGTATGTAACCAAGATTGGGGCCCCATTATGTTAGGTGCTGCACAAGCAGAGCAGTGAAAACACCGATAGCTTTCCCCTCTGGGTGAGTTCCCCCTGGGAGGCAGCAGTCCCTGCTATCTCAGAGAGGGGCAATTTGCAACTCTACACACCAGCAGGGTTGAATCAAACTCTGTGCTGGTGGGGTGGGATCATATATAGTGGAGGGTTTTTGAAAACAGGTAACTTTACAAAGAACGGGGTGATCCCTAGGTCTGGTTACTGACTTTGCATCCAGAAGGCGCAGTGCCTATGGGAATGCATGCAATACCCATGCATTAGGTCATCTCTGCCGACGGCCACAGAAGGGGGCAGTCACACCCCTGCCCTTAAGCAGAATGTCCTTATGGGCCCCAATCCCCAAGGTACATAGCGTCACCTGCAAAAGGTACTAAATTGCCTTCAACTCCAATGGGAGTCGAGAGCACTCAGTACCTTGCAGGATCAGGCCCAGGGAGCTCAATGACTGACTAGCCCCTATGCTGGGATGCCAGGAGGGAGACTTTTTGTACCCTCTCCCTCACTGTGCAAACCTGTGCCAATTTAGTCCATACTAAAGGCCTGGGGTCTTGGTTGAATCTTGCAGGAAACAGGAACTCTTAAAAAAACAAAACAAAACAAAACTAACCAAACCCCAACCTGGCAGCCTCCCATCCTAATCAAGTTGGTTGGAAGAACAATCTTCTACTCAAGGACAGACTACCTCTGTATATTCCCTGTGTTTCCTGTAATCTTGCAAATCACCACTGTGCAATCTTTAAAGGACTGTAGAGAAAAGAAAGAAGATGGTGAGGAAAAAAAAGTCCTCCATTTACTATCTCTATCCTAGACAGCTGGTATTTTGAACTAGGATGCTGGATCCAGTGTCCTTGAAGGCCAGTGTCTGATGCTGGCATTATGAATGTCAGACACCAGACGATCACGCAGCTCCATGTCACCAGCGAGGCAGACAGCATGAAACAAATCCAGATGGCAAGGTAAGAAACTACTAGGCAGGAGGGAAGGAGAGCTGTTCTCTGGCTGCCTTTTAAATAATGTTGCTGATCTTTCAACAAAAGCATTTAAAAGCCTTCAAACAGGCAGCATCTTTACCCCTTTACCCTCTGGCAGCAGTCAAAGCCAGTAAAAACAGAGTGGGAGAATCTACTCCTAGAGGATTTGATTTGTTAGTGCTAGCAAGGAGTATAGTGCATATCTGGAGGGAGGAAGGGGGAAGCAATCACTTTCTTCTACTCTCTTGCGTGGCAATTTGAGTTCTTTGTGATTTCACATGGCACACGAGAGCATCATTAACTCTCACATTGTTAAATTAAGACAGTTAATATGCCTGGATGCCATAATCTTTAGAGGCTTTATTGTAATATGCTTTTAATCCCCACCCTTGTTTACTCCTTTCAGTGTGGATTTCAGTGCCAAAACCATTACACAGGAATCTGATATATTTGAATCTCCTAGCTGTATTCAAATGGAAGATGTTTACAGAGTAAATTCAGGATGGGGTAATGCTGGCAAAAACCCCTCCCTGAGATGGCAAATTGGCCAGGCTGTAGGGTCAGAAACAGATTTCAACCCTTGGGCGTTACATAAGGGGACCTGCACAGCCTCCAAAATGGGCAGCACTGGCTAGGAAGTGGGCATGGCTAGGGCAGGGGACTAATTCAGTACCTGTCTCCGGGTAGCTTCAGCTAGAGCAGCTTCCTTAGCTATAAAACAAAGCTGCTCATCTCCCCAGCAGAAACCTGGAGCAACAGGGTAGTGATGGCACCACAGCTGCCCATCCTCTGAATGAATCCCTACTGGGATAACTTACATCTCCCTGCAGCAGCCCTAAGGGATGTGGCCCGAGAGCTGGAAAGTGTATAAATGGGCCATTTTTGTTAATCGTTGCCCCCATACCAAACTGAACACGAACAAGAAACTGGGGCCCAAATCCTTCTGCCAGTAGTATAGGGAAGTGAAAATTGCACCTTGGTTCAGCCTCTGCCCATATAACCTGGGGGTGATTAATGCTGGTAGAAAGCAGATGTTGTTTACAGGGTTGTTCTCTCGTCTTCTTCCGTCAACCTAGCTACCATTTCTCAGGGAGGTGGCTTACCAACCCAATAGGAGAAGCCCTCCTGTTGGCATAGGCAGTGTCTACACCAGAGATCGGCAACCTTTGGCATGCGGCTTGCCAGGGTAAGCACCCTGGCAGGCCCGCTGGTTTGTTTACCTGCTGCGTCTGCAGGTTCGGTCGATCGCGGCTCCCACTGGCCGCGGTTCGCCGCTCCAGGCCAATGGGGGCTGCGGGAAGGGCGGCCAGCACATCCCTCGGCCTGTGCCGCTTCCTGCCGCCCCCATTGGCGTGGAGTGGCGAACTGCGGCCAGTGGGAGCCGCGATCGGCTGAACCTGCGGACGCAGCAGGTAAACAAACCGGGCCGCATGCCAAAGGTTGCCAATCCCTGGTCTACACTGAAGTGCTACAGCAGCGCAGCTGTAGTGTGTTAATTGTAGCCCAGCCCTCACATGGGCATAAATTGGGTAACTCCGTTGCTGTCACTGCAGCGCCCTGCTGTAAGGCGGGGAACCATGCTCCTCGTCTGCCTAGTGACTGCAGGCCCGGGGAACGGCTGTCAGGACTCTGCCCAGACAGTGACCCTGGGTCTGAACCTGCCTTTGGTTTTCCTTTAGTTCATTTCGCCCCCTCTTGGGCACTTCCCATTCGGATTTGCCTTTCCCTCTCCTACCCGCTGTCCCTGCTCAATCCGGCATGGGGAAGATGGAGCTCACAACGGGCCGGGTGGGTGGTCCTTGCTGGGGGCGAGCCCAGGTGCTTCCAGCTCAGAGTTTGTACAGCGCCTGGCACCGTGGTGCTGAGGAAACCCCTCCCCCGCCCTGCCCAGCCCCACCAGGGATCTGGTGCCCCGGGCTGCAGTTGGGGCAGGGACTAGGCCAGAGGCATCCGCCCCCTCCCACCTGCTGGGGGGGGTCAGGCCCCCACTGGGCTCTGCCCCGGAGGGGCGGGGAGAGCCCTCGCCAGGGGTCCCTCCAGCCCGGGGCTCACCCCAGCTAGTTCCGTGGGGGGAATCCCCAGACCCCGGCCCCCTGCACCGGGGGGGGGGGGGCGCATCCTGCCCGGCCCGGCGCCCCCTGCCCCCCTGGAGACACGGGCCCGCCCCCTGCCCGTGTCCCTCTCTACGCGTCTCAATAAAGTTTTGAGCGGACGGCGGTGGCGCGGGGGCCGCTGGGGGATCGGCGGCTCCTCCAATCAGCGGGCGCGGCGCGGAGGCAGCCGGCTCCCGGAGCGAGTCCCGCAGCGGAAGGAGGCGGCAGGTAGGAGCGGGCCTGGGCCGCGGGCAGGTAGGAGCGGGCCTGGGCCGCGGGCAGGGGCGTCTCGTGCTCCTCCGCGAGCTCCCTCCCCGCACGCGCAGGGTCCCCGCTTGGCGCCCCGCCCCGCGGAGCCGTGCGGGGGGAGGGGCGGCGGGCACGGCTCCCCCTGAGGAGCCCGGGGCGCCCCCTGGCGGCGAGGCCGGTGTAGCGGCCCGGCCCCACGTGCGGTGAAGGCCTGGCGAGGGGCCCGCCGTTGGGCAAAGCCGGGTGCCCTTGAGCGCCTGGGGACTGTGCCAGCCTGCCAGGGGAGTAGGGTGACCACATAGCAAGTGTGAAAAATCGGGGTGGGGGTAATAGGAGCCTATATAAGAAAAAAACCTCCAAAATTGGGACTGTCCCTATAAAATCAGGACATCTGGTCACTCTACAGGGGAGGCAGCCGGGTCTAGGGGCTGGAGCCTCTCTCAGCCCTGCCTGGCCTTGGGAACGTTGCTTAACCTCTCTGTGCCTCAGTTTCCCCACAGGTAAAAAGGGGGGACAGCTTTGTGAAGTGGTTTGAGGTGGCCAGCGGGTAACTACGGCGTCCGTGCCAGATACTGTTAATCCTCGGGCTTCTCTGGCGTGTCTTCCCCATCCCCCCCACCAGCCCTGCCTGCCCCCTCCACACACACTCTGTCTAAGGGGGTGTCTGCCCAAGGAGGTTTGAGTTCTTCTGCTTTGTGGTGTTAATCATTTTCCCCTGTCAGATGAATGAACTTTAACATAGTCAGGCATGTATCTAGTACCCTTCATCCTGGAAGATCCTCACGGCTGAGATTTTTCAAAGGAGCCTAAGGGAGTTAAGCACCCAAATTCAGTGGGAGTCGGGTGCCAGAGTTCCCTAGGCTCCTTAGAGATTCCTGCCCAAAGTGCTTTATGCATTTTTATGCAAACAATACACATGGATTCCTTCATCCGCTACTGACTGCAGCCCTCTCTGGGGTGGTTCATCATGGTATCTGCTTAATACTGTAGAGCAACGCTACGTAGCCACTTAGGCCAGGATGTGCAGTAACAGTATTGCACCTAATTGAAACTCCGCTTGGGAATTTAAGTAGGTAGAATCTGAAATGTCACTGAGCATTCTGTCTCCCGTACCTGGTTGGCTGGTTCTTGCCCACATGGGGAGGGTCACACATATCGCCATATGTGGGGGCGAGGGAAGGAATTTCCCCCCAGCTCAAATTGCCAGTGACTTGGGTGGTTTTTTTGCCTCTGCAGTGTGAGGCCTGGGGTCACTTCTCAGGTGTATCTGGGTATATCTCACTTAATCATTTCCCTGCTGTTGTGGAGACCTTGGGCATTGGTGCACTTGGGCCCTGCAATTCTCTGCCTGGGACACATAAGAGTCTTGTCACCTGTGGGCTGCAATACTTTGGTGTAATTTTGATTGTTGGATTTAGTGTGCGGGGATGGGGGGGCGGCCTGCGATGGACAGCAGGTCTACCTAGATGATCTGATGGTCCCTTCTGGCCTTGAACTCTGACTCTAATAGTCTGAATTGGATTCCTCTTGTGAAAAGTGACATGAGATCTTTAATTATCACAAATGCCTGAGCTCTCTATTGAAAATCTCTTCTGAAACACTGTTGTCAGCTGCACATTTCCCTGTAACACCATGTGAGAATATCTGGTTCGTTACTGACTCGGAGGCAAGAGTGTACCCTGATGAACATGTAATTGTTCTTTGTTGATATCACATTCAGTTACTGCCCCATTCTATCACTGCCTTAACTTGTAAGCTCTGGTGAGAATACAGCGTTCAGGTCACGTGACATGATAGTTGCCAAGTAGCATTTTTAAATTCAGTGTGCTCTGTTAGAGAGACATTTGGAACAGCAGAAATGGGATTGTGTACAGTATCTGGTAAATTGTACTTCAGCAAATGGTCTTTTTGATGCCTACTGTGTACAGGGCAACTCTCTTTGGATGCCTAGAGTGAGGCCTGCAATAAAAACCTAAATTAAAGTAACATCTAAGCTTCAGCTTTTTTTCAGGCAAAAGCAGGCTATAGTGATAAGTAGGGCCCTACCAAATTCACAGTCCATTTTGATCAATTTCCTGGCCAGAGGGTTTTAAAATTCATCTGTTTCACATTTTCAGGTGTTTACATTTGAAATTTCATGGTGTTGGGTCCCAACCCAAAAAGTATCCAGAGGTGAGTCTAACCTCCTCCTGGCCCCCCTGCAGGTGAAGGACAAGTCCTGTCCCTCCCCAGCCCTGTGGGGGCTCGCAGCTAGGAGGCCCCTGGCTGGGGCGCTCCCAGCAGCAAGGGAGAGATCAGATTTCACGAGGAAGGGCATATTTCACAGTCCATGACACGTTTTTCAGAGTCGTGAAATTGGTAGGCTCCTAGTGAGAAGCAGAGTTGACCTTACAGCTTCAGGTTCTCCATGTGAAACATACCTGCCCAAATTGTGGCTTGTGGCCCCATATGGCTTGACAGACGCTATTGTTTCCTACCAATGATTTCCCACTTACTTCCCTTGTTCTTTGGTTCGATGACCTATTAGTACAGAAAGGATACGGGGGAAAATAAATGTTACATGAAAAATATCCCAGATGCAGGGTTTTTATGTAAAATTTAAAAGAAATAATGTGATCAGTTTGTTTTGGTCTCCCTTATTTTTCTCTGTATCTTCTACTTCCTGCTTTTATTGTTTTCTTTCCAGCGGGTTGGGATATGCCCTTTCAACAGCTGGTACTTCTTGGCCACTTCTCAGGAGTGGCCAGCCAAATGGGCCAGTAGCTTTGCTGAATCTTTCTAAACAGGACCCTCTCCATGTTATAGCTCTGATCTTTACTGGGCTGCAGCACAGAACAATAACATGATTGTAACATTGTTTGGTCCCATCTACACAGGCAAGGCAAAAACTTTTATAACATGGTTGGGGTGCTCTTGTGTTAAAACATGAACTCCTGATGCAGTAAGAATTGCCATCTAGACAGCTGCTAATGTGGAAGGATGGGTGCCCAGCATGGCATGACATTGTCCTCCTCTTATACCTGTGGGAGAAGAGGACAGAACTTTTAAGTCCCCTCCTTAGGCATGTTGTAGTTTTATAAATCACCCTGAGGTTCTGCTCTGTTGTCACTGGGCCTCCTTCCCTCCTGGTTTAGTCATCATGGTAGAATTACTCCTGCTGGAATTCTGCGCCATTATGCAATGCAGAATTTGCGCAGAATTAATGTTCCCTGTAGAATTTTATTTTTTCACACAGAATTTGTGAATTCTCCCCAGTGCATCCGCCTGTGCCTTTCACAGGCGGCTGGGGCTCCCGCTCTGAGCCCCTGGCAGCTGGAGCTCCCGCTCTGAGCCCGGGTAGCTGGGGCTGACAATGGGAGCGTGATTATATTGTGTTGTTTTGACAAAATATGCAGAATTTTAAAATGTGTGCAGAATTTTAAAATGTTGTGTGCAGAATTTTTAATTTTTAGTGCAGAATTCCCCCAGGAGTATAGAATATATGAGTTTCTACAGCCTGACTTTCCAATAGAGGTAATGTCACAGTGGTTTCTAAATTTTCCTTGTAGTACGCTCTGTCAGTTCAGAGAGTGGAGAGAGTTTTGATCTCCTCCAAGGTTTTTCAGAAACAAAATTAAATACTTGATGTAATCAATTTTCCATGTAGCAAAGGTTAATGGTGGGGTGTCCCAATGACCTGTGCTAGGATCAGGTACCATTTAATAGATTTATTGAGGAATTGGAAAAGAAGGTGAATGATGAGGTTGCAACATTGACAGATGACAATTATTTAGGATAGCTAAGACTAGGGAAGTCTGTGAGGAACTTCAAAGTCAGATGGCAGATGAAAGTCAATGTTGACAAATGCAAGGTAATACACATTGAAAGGAAAAATTTGAAATACTCAGACACGTTGCTGGATCCTAAATTAAATAATGAAGGGTAGAGAAAACGTAAGTCGGGTGCACTTACTTACCCTTTCTCATAATACAAGAACAAGGGAGCATTAAATGAAACTGAGAGGCAACACGTTTGAAACTGATGGAAGGAAATTCTTTTATGCAGTGCATAATTGACCTATGGAACTCATGGCTACAAGAAATCAATGAAACCAAGAGCTTAGTAGCAGTCATTGGAAGATTAGACTTTTATATGGATAAATATATATCCACAGTTAAAACAGATAGTTTTTGGCCCAGATGTTCTTAATCCTAACTGGTAACTTTTAAAAACTAAAAAAGGTGCACATTACGGCTATTTTTGCCCTCATTTGAAGCATTTCGTACTGACCACTGTTGGATACAGGATATTGGATTAGATGAATCATTGATCTGATCTAGTATGGCAGTTCCTATGTTCCGAAATGACATTTATTTTTTATCTACCCTGTGGTATCTCACTTCATCCTGATGTGCTCAGTACTTGGAAGTGTTCTCAAACTGGATATCTGTCATGCTTTTAATTCATGGGGGAGGGTACAGTTCCTTTGGCTGAAAATACCCAGCTGACCTGTGGTTTTGGCAGACCATTTCCATTTGTTGTACTCTAATTTCAAGATGCTTTGCTTTAAAACACACTTGGAACTCTGTTTAGTTTCAGGTTCTGACCCTGCAATTCATACTCATGCAAAATGCTTGAGGCCTGCAGAATGGGGTTTTTACATATTGATCTTTTGGATTCTCCTCCAGCTTTCAAAAACAAATTATAGGTGCTGGGGGAAAATTGTCTGCTCAAGGAAAAACAAAAGGAAGCAGGGAAAACCATAATATGAATATTTATATAGAAAACCCATTGTATATCAAAATTTGCAAA